>NW_022196905.1:110416230-110476501 GCF_008632895.1 Mastomys coucha
AAAAAAAAAAAAAAAAAAAAAAGATAAACACCTTGAAGGACTGGAGGGATAGCTGGATCTGTAAAAATGCTCTCTCTAAGCATAAGAACTGGAAGTGGACCTCCAGGACTCATATTAAAATGCAAATTGATCTAGGAGCAGTGGCAGATACTTGTTACTGATTTATTTATATGAATAAATAAATTTTGGATATGGGTTTTCCCTGCCTGTATGTTCATTGTATGTGTGCCTTCTGCCTATGGAAGCCAGGAGTTACAGGAGTTATAGAGGGAAGCGAGGCATCATGTGGGAGCTGGGACTCAAACACAGGTGTCCTCTGGATTAGTTGCCAGTGCTCTTAGTTGCTGAGCCATCTCTTCAGCTCCTGTGACATATATGTGTAGTCCCAACATAGACAAATAGGTCCAAGCAGATCCTTGGAGCTCACTAACCAACCAGCCTGGACTGGTAAACTCAGGCCAGTGGAGTAGCCTGTCTTTAAAAATGAGGTGGAGCCTGGGCTCCTGAATAAGAACAGCCAAGGTAGGCATCTGGCTTCCACATGCATATACACATATGTACATATATGAACAAAGAAACACAAACACACACACATGTATGTATGTATATATTATATATTATAGTATATAGTATATAGTATGTATTATATTATATATTGTATATTGTATATTGTGTATGGTATATTGCATATTGCATATTATATATTATATATTATATATTGCATATTACATATTATATTATATATATTATATTATATTATATATAATCTCTTGGGTTTAGATTAGCTTATTTGCCTCTCTTTGCCCTTGTGTAGTAACACAAGCACATAGACACAGACAGATACAACAAACAGACACATATACACATACCACACATTCACAGGTACACACACATACAAAACACATACACACATTCACAGCATGCACATGCAACGCACATATACAACACACACACATATACACATACCACATTCACAGGCACACACACATACAACACACATACATACCACGTTCACAGGTACACACACATACGGAACACTTACATTCACAGCACATACATGCAACACACATATCCACAGGCACACACACATATCACACACACACACACACACACACACACACGTCTCTCCCTCCTCTAAGCAACAGACACACTCAGCACACAAGCCATTCATCTGCTGTAGTCTCATTCACTGGGCTGCTCAAGATTCCCCAGGTCTAACTCTTCAGAGCCTTCCTTCCTGGCCTAGTTGAATCTTAACATGCCAAGGATCAACTGTCACCTTTATTGCTGCCTCTCTGGAGCTGCCTGATGCCTGACAGGAGAAGCTGTGTTCAGTCCAGGTCTCAGTTCCCTCATCCATATTGAGACACAATTGGATGCCTCACAGAATTACATAAGCACCAAGCCAAGTACAGATGAGAGTCCTTATTCACCTTACATGTTTTCTCTCCTGATCGCCTCAGTGCCTATAGGTCTCAGGAGCTGCATCACTGGGGAAATGGTTAGAAACGGGAACCTCCAAGTCCACCTAGACTTTGTAGTGACTCACGTGCAGTGAAGTTTGGAGCAAGATGCCCAACCATGAGCTGGTTGTGTGGTACACACAGACTGTAGCATCTCTTCCACCCACTGACCGTTTTGGTATTCAGTTCCTGGTCCTCTTCATGAAGGAAGTTTTCCCTTAAAAGAAATCAGGGAACTGCAGCGTTCACTTGTTGGGACACAGCAGCATAGAGCTTTCAAAACCCAACTCGTGAGACTTTCTGTCTGCAGTACCTCCAAGCCACTCCATCTCAGTAGACCTCCTCATCTGTAAAATGGGCTGGAGAGATCAACTCCCTGAGAGATCAACCCCAGACTGTCTGATGGCAGCTGGGGCTAATAGCATGTGCCAGGAGGGTAAACAATGCGAGGCAGAGTGAAGAAATAGTGGCAAATCATATTCATTTGTTTAAATGTAAAGAAGTGAAAGGAGGAGGAGGAGGAGGAGGAAGAGGAGGAGAGGGAGGAACAGAAACACAGAAACAAAGAAACAAAGAGAGAGAGATCCTACCTGTTCAGGCTTCTTTCTATAAGCTATAAAGTTGTGATCTAAGAGCCTGCCTACTTTTTCTACCTTGTTTATGAAAGAATAGGAATCTTGGGGGCTAGGGGGTGTGAAGTTCAATTGATAGAGTGCTTACCTAGCAAGCATGGTGCTCCACCCTCCCTGAAGCCAAACAAACCAGGCTTGGTGTTATGTGCCTTTAATCTCAGCTCTGCATGAGTTGGAGCATCCTTGGCAACATAGTGAGTTCGTGGATAGCATGGGACAGACACATGAGATCCAGGAAGGAGAAAAGAAGTAAGGAGGGGATCAAAGGAGGGAGGAAGGGGTAGATTTCTTTTTGTTCTAGAACCATTTTCAAAGACCCAAATGTGGGGGCTCTTTGAAGCTCTTACTGGCTTCCTCCTGTATACCAGGAAGAAGCTAAAGGAAACTAGACACCTTATCTTTATATGCCCTTTGCTGCCTGCTGACCTGTAGCACACAAGGTGGGCAGGGCTCACAGGGAGGGGAGAAGGACCGGAAGACATCGGAAGCTGCTGGAGACTTTGGTAGTAGCTGAATGTAATATCCCAGCTCTTTTGGCCAAAGCTTTTCCAAGCTTATGTTTATGCAAGCTTGAATGAACAGAGACTAAGAATTCCCCTGCTGCTCTCTGCCCCCAGCCCTTCAACCAAATAAAAGTGCCTCTTAAATATCAAGGGATCCTTCTACCTGAGATATTTGTGGCTCTTCAAAGAGAAAGGTGTGCCAGGTGACAGACCCCACAAAGTCCCAGGCTAACACTCTCTACACCATTCCTGGGAGATGTAAAGAACATTCGCCTGTTTAGCCCTCAGAAAAACAATCACACACAACATTTCCAGGGTTTGGGGGAATGGTGATGTTTTGATTTCTAAGCACAAGGGGAATGTATGCAACTTCTAGTTAAACATTGATTTGTTTCTCTTTGCATGGGACCCTGATACATGTACACACACACACACACACACACACACACACACACACACACACGCAGAGGAACACACACCTCACCTTCAATCACTTCATTTACTTGCCTAGCTCCAAAAGTAGAATAAATTAACATTTTCCTGGCAGCCAAGTGGAGACATGTTCTGTCTAGAGATTACACAGATTAAATCATCAAATGCCATCCACCCCCTGATAAGTCAGAAAGATAGACAAGGAAATACGGATATGGCTGTCTCGGCCCCAGCAGGGAGCCTTGGATTCTTGCCTCAGGAGCATCCAGGGCCACAGAAAAGCCCCCCTGAGCTCCAGCTTTTCTCCCAGGAAAATCACTTCTCCCATCTAATTGACATTGTAGTAAGAAAAACACATCTTCGGTAAATGTGATTTGTTTTTAACTGTAGGCTCAGAAAGCTCAGGGTCGTTTGAGAGCTTCTAACTTCATTTCTCTCTTATTAGTGTTTAACTAAGTAAATTCTCAAAACGGCTTCTTGAATCCGAAGTTAAGCACCTCAGCTGCAACCTTCAGTGAGCCACATTTGAGTCCAATGCTAAAAGCATGGGATCTACACGGAATCGAAAAGCATTCCTATGACTGTCAGCTCTGTTCTCTGCGCCCCTGTGATCCTCATATAAACCAAGGTCCATAGCGCTCTCACTATGTGCGTCAGGAGAACAGGAAGTGACGTCATCAAACTCAGGGGTTTTCCACTGGATGCCAGGAAGCAGAGTCCCAGATCCCAACAACCTATTTCCTCCATCATCCATCAAGGCATCTTCAAAAAGCATGGTGCCACATTGCCTTAAGACCTGGCCGAAGTGTGTGGCTTAATTCATTGGGGGAGGGACCTGAATACATGATTTTCTCAGCCACGTGGTCTTGCTCGTTTTCTAGTTTCAGAGGTCTATAGTGTCCCCAAACGAACTGGACATTAAATAACATGCCCCCATTTCTTTCCTGTTCTAGTGCCTGACGGCCTCTATTCTATATTGGTAGGACCGCAATATCTGTCCTTTGGTGACAGGCCCCTCTCACTTGAAATGTCTTCAAGGACCATGCATCTGTTAGAGCATGTATCGGAACATCATTCCTTTAGAAGGCTGAATAGTAAGTAGTCCAGCACTCAGTTTACCGAATTTGTTTGGCCACTCTTGCAGCTGTGGCCACTTGGGTTTCTCTCCTGCCTTAGGTATTGCCAAAGAGGCTGCTGGGAACATTCATGCATAAATATCTGTTGTGAGTCTGCCCTCAGTTCTTTCAGGTATAATCCCAAAGATTACAAAGCGGGAAGCTTTGTTGAAGGCTGTAGTAACTACACAAGGGTCCCCGTGCCTAACTAGCAAGGTATACATTAGTCATAGTGTGCCAGAGAAATGAGTGTGTGCTTGGGAGTGTGTATATACATGTGTTTTGTGTGTGTCCATGTATGCATGTGCCCATGCATGTGTGTGTGTGTGTGTGTGTGTGTGTTCTAGGAACTAGTCAGGGGACTTAGCCTTAAGACGCCCTGCCCTGTCTTACTGCTATGAAAAGACACCGTGCCAAGGCAACTTTTTTTTTCAAAATGTATTTATTTATTATTTATATGAGTACACCATCACTGACTTCAGACACACCAGAAGAGGGCATCAGATCCCATTACAGATGGTTGTGAGCCACCATGTGGTTGCTGGGAATTGAACTCAGGGACTTCTGGAAGAGCAGTCAGTGCTCTTAACCTCTGAGCCATCTCTCCAGCCCAAGGCAACTCCTATAAGGACAACATTTAATGGAGGCTGGCTTACAAGTTCAGAGGTTCAGTCCATCAAGGCAGGAAGCATGGCCGCATCCAGGCAGGCATGGAGCTAGAGGAGCCAAGAGTTCTACATCTTGATGGGAAGGCAGCCAGGAGAAGACTGACTTCTAGGCACCGAGGAGGAAGGTGTCAAAGCCCACCCCCAAAGTGACACACTTCCTCCAACAAGGCCACACCTCCTGATAGTACCACTCCCTGAGCCAAGCCTACTCAAACCACCACCAGCAGCCCCATAATGCAATCTGAGAAACCAGGAAACCAATGGTATAGTTAGATTCCACTCCAAGGCTCTGAGACCCAACCTTCCCACCATCCACAACTGGGAGGAGAGAGTGGAAAAATTGAGGGCTCGGAACTCCCAGGGAGCACTGCGGCACACTGTCCTTCCAGAAGAGTTAATAACACTCTGGACAGACAACATCATGGCAGGAGCTCTGAGGAGAGCCCAGGCCATGAGGCAGGTATGGGGGGAGGAGGGTCCTTTCTTGTAGGCTGTCTCTGGTTCCCAGGCAGCAGGGGAAGGGGTAGAATTCTGGGTAGGGAGTGTATAACTCTGAAGGTGTGCAGGAGAAGGGAGATATCTGTTTGAGATGTTCCCATTTGTGGTGGGGGCTGTGCTGCCACTCATACATCTCTGATGTCCCAGAGTCTGGCAACCTAAGCTCATAAACTTCCCCCAGGAAGTGAGAATGGCCGCTCCTGATGGAAAGAGTCTGTTAGAGGCTTAGAGACTTTGGGAGCTCACCATTTCCTCCTGCTGCAGGGGCATGACCACAGCCTAACATGTCCCAGCTCAGTCTAGGCAAGTGAATTTGTGCCCCCTCCTGCCTCCTCTCCCACCTTGAGCAGATGATACGGTGGCCACTCTGTGGTCCAGGACTATATTTATAACTCAGTTGGACTTACATCTCAGTCTCTCCAGAAACTCCCTCATAGACACCCCCCCAAAATGATGCTTTACCACATATCTGGGTACCCTACAGCTCAGTCAAGTTGACATACAAAATCAACCACTACAATATAATAAACTTATTTTAATAAAATCAGCAATCAAGCATGTTTGTGGCACACATCTTTAGTCCCAGTATTCAGGAAGCAGAGGCAGAAGGATCTCTGTGAGTTATAGGACTGCCTGATCTACATAGCAAGCTCCAGGACAGCCAGGACTACATAGAGAGACCCTGTCTCAAAATAAAACTAACAAATAAAATCAGCAATGAGAAAGAGAGCTAAGGGCATATAAATTCAGCATAGCACACATAAATCTAAAGACATCATAATCTTCATGATTTGGACAAGGTGCTGCTGACATCTTGTGGATAGAGGGCCACTAACTCCCTGCCTGCACACAGAGGCCCTCCACAGCCAAGAAGTGTGGTCCCCAGACAGGGTCAAATTTCAATAACTTTACTCTAGTTTAAGTCAGCGATGAGCTACTTATTCATCAGACAAGTTCCTATACTGTCAAAGATTCTAGAATATAGAAGAAATTTGCAAATAAAAAAAAAATCCCATATGAAAAGAGGTTTTAAAAATTAATGCACTTCCAGGACTGGAAAGACAGGCAAACAGCTAAGATCCCTAGCTGTGCTTCCAGGTGGCCTGGGTTCAGTTCCCAGCACCCACATGGCAGTTCACAACCATCTATCTGTAACTCCAGTCCCAAGGGATCCGCTGCCCTCATCTGACCTCTGTGAGCACTAACCATGCACAGGGTGCACAGACACAGATGTAGACGAAATACTCATGCATATAAAATAAAAATAAATAACCTACTTTTAAAATGTATCAGATCCTCGAGCTACAGAGAGTAGTGGGGGGGGGGGGGGGGGGAGCTGAAAGTGCTTAATGGTCTTCCAGAGGATTAGAGTTCTGTTCCTATTACCCAATCAGGAGGCTCACAACAGCATGCAATTCCAGCTCCAGAAGATCCAGCGCCCTCTTCTGGCGGGGGGTGGGGGGCGGGAAAGGGGCTCACTGGGCAGCCAGTCCAGCAGAAACAGCAAAAGACCCTGTCTCAGAAAATACAGTGGAGAGCCATAGAAAGGTCACCCAGTGTTAAACCTCCAACCTTCACATGTTCACCCACGGGTACACACACATATACATGGCACTCACAAACACATGAAAATAAAAGGGGGCCAGTGAGGAAGAGGAAGGGAATCAGCAGGCACAAGAGGAGAAAAAAAAAGATAATAATACGCTAAAAATACATGACAGATGAACTACTACCAGGAACCCCGCCATTATTTACAGTTAATTTGTGCTAATTAAAAATATTTTTAGAAAAATGCACCCGATCCGTTCATCTGCAAATGTGTTTAAAGTTAATCTCATGCCAGGCTCAGTGTATCCTATCAGTCCTAAGACACAACTGCCACTGCAGAGGATGCTGGACCCTCAGCTGCTAACCCCATACGACCTTGAATGAGCTCAGTGACTTCCCCGTTTCAGCTTGTCATATGCAAAAGCAAATAGCTCGGTTGCCTGACTGGCAGTGGCTCTCCCGTGCTGCAATTAATTCGATGACTTCCTTCCTGCAAACTAATGTGTGTGTGTGTGTGTGTACATATACATAATCATATATGTGTGATAAATTTGGTAGATTCTACCAATCAGAGTGCGGTGACTCCATCTGCATGGCTTGCCACTCACTTGAGGAAAACATAACAAAAATGAAAGAGGAATGAAATCCACTCTGAGCTTCTCTACCTGCAGGACTCTGGCTCAGACACCCAAAGATACTGACAACCATAGCCCAGGCACCCAGGAGAGGTGACTACACACGGAGGAAAGCCTGTGTTGAGAACGTTTTGGAGCAGGGGTGGGGTGGGTTAAGGATAGATCCTTTACTGAAGAAATGTGTCCCTGCTTCCAGTCTCTACAACAGTCATTCAGCCACGTCTGTAAGTCTGGTACAAATAATCACTGATGATCTTTGCAGATTGCCAACTAAAATTAGCAGCGGATGTGCAGCTGACTTCGGAGTGACTACAGGGCTTTGGGAGGTGGCGGGGGAGGGGCTGGCTGTTGCTGATTTCTCAGGACTGCCGGTTTGCAAGGAACACTTGTCAGGTGCTTAAAATGTTTAGTGACCCTTAAAAGACAATATTGCAGCTCAGCCCACGTGAGTATGTCTTCTCTGACAATCCCTTCTTCTTTTCCCAAAGTGATGAATGCAGTCGGAGGTAAGACAGTGACAGCTCTTGCATGGGGCATTCGGCAAGTTGCCTATTGCACTGTGGTGGGTGTTGCCATGCACTCTGGGTCTCTATAGAAAGCCTAGGTGAGTGGCGCCCCCTAAAGTTAATCAGTGCTCAGCGCGCCCAGCCATGCACTGAAGTCCATCCTTCTGAGACCAAAACCTAAAGTAAAAAGGCCTCCAAAGGCACAAACCACACAGCCAGCAAAGAATTATGTCAGGTAACAGTGGAAACAGCCAATACTGTGTATCCCAGAGGGTTTCCTGGCTTCCAGTTGTCTTGCTTAGTTTTTTGTTTTTCCAACTTGACACAAGGTAAAGTTATCCTTAATTGAGAAAACGCCTCCATCAGATTGGCTTGTAGGTGCGAGCCTGTAGGGGAGGGCCCAGACCATTTTGGCCGGTGCCATCCCTGGCCAGGTGATCCGAGGGGTGTATAAGAAAGCAGGCTGAGCAAGCCCTGAAGAGCAAGTCCTCCATGGCCTCTGTTTCAGTTCCTCATCTTGGCTTCCTGCAGTGGACCGTGACCCTGGGTATGTAAGCCAAATCAACCCTTTCCTCTCCAGGTTGCTTTTGGTCATGGTGTTTTACCATAGTACCAGAAAGCTTAACTATGACACAAACAAGTTCATGTGATTCATCATCTGTAAGTGCCTTCAAACTGCATGGTGGACCAAAACTACCTAGAAGGGTAGGTTCCTAAGACTGACTCTCAACTAATTCTTAATGGGAATTGGTCAATGAACACACATACCCATTACAAGATGGAAATAGGAAATTAAAATACACCAGCTGCTTTGAAAACATGAATGTAATAGACCTTTTTTACATTGATAATTTTTACATTGGCTACGCACGAGGAGAATAATAGTTCAGGTGTTTGGGTTACAGGAAATGTGCTAAGTTAATCTCATCCAGAAAGCATAAAGAAAATGTGGAGTGTGTCCGTAATCCAATTTGATGCGGCTATAAAGAAGAAGGCACCTGCACTGCTTACAGGAAACTGGATGAAACTGGACGTCATCGTGTTAGGGAAGGCAAATATCAGGTTTCCTTCTACATGCGGAATCTAAATTGAAAACATACTCGTGTGTCTGTGTGTGGTGTGTATGTGTGTGTGTGTGTTCGTGTGCCCGTGCACGTGTGTGCATGTGTCTGTTCATGTGTGCATGCATGTGCAAGGGGTGTGTGAACATGTGCACGTGTGTGTGCATTCGAGTGCTTGTGTGTTTGTGTGTGCATGTGTTCGTTCATTGTGCATGTACAGGTGTATAGGGGGTGTATGCATGTGCGTGCGTGTGTGTGTGTGTGTGTGTGTGTGTGTGTGTGTGTGTGTGTGAATGAGAACAGAGAGGATACTGTGGGAGGAATGAGAATAGCAGATTGGAGTGCAAGTATGATGTGTATGAAAATGGCCCCATGGGACACCGGTCAGTCACTATCACGCCTATATTCCCCTCCTTTCTTCATCCATCTTGCTTCCTGATTCCCTTTCCATGTTACAAAGATCACCTCCAAGACCATTTAGTTGGGTCCCACCCTGAGTCAAGGCATGCTTTGGGGAAACCCAACCTAGACACAGACTTAAACTTAGGGGTGCATGTTGAGATGTATAGGGATGCATATTGAGTGTACGGGGATGCATGTTGATATGAATAGGGATTGTGTTGAGATGTACCTGTCCTTAGACTTTGTCTGCACATGACTCACTTAGGGGTTGAAGCAGAGCACTGGCTGTTAAAGGTCAAGCTTAAATAATAGCAGGTGTGAGCAGCTGCCTGCCAAGCACCTAGTACAGAGGAATGGTATTAGCAGACCAGAATGGGCTTCTTCTCAGGCTTATGATCCCCCACTGCTGCCCAGCTTGGTGCCAAAACACAAGAGAGAAGAGTTTACCTAGAGCAAGGGTCATTACGCTGCTGCTGACCTGGATGTGAATGAAGCTCAGCCCTGTGTCTTATTTTTGTGATGGGTAGTCTGCAATAGCAGCATGTGTGTGAGTGCATGTGTGCATGGATTCACGTGTGCATGGATTCATGTGTGCATGGATTCACATGTCCATGGATTCATGTGTGCATGAGTGCATGGATTCATGTGTGCATCTGTTCATGGATTCATGTGTGCATGCATGCATGTGCTTAGTGAGCAGAGGCTAGACCCAATTCTCTCCTGTCACTCATTTTCCTTGTGAGCCAAGCTGGCTGCAGGAAGTAGGCACAGCCTGTGTCAGAGAACCCAAACAGAGCCTACTCCCACAACAGGATCATTTGCCTGTCTACTTCAGGCTGGCTCTATCATTGCTGTGACAGTGATGGGCAGTTGGGCTGTGGAAACAAGACAGCAAACGTGTCCCAGGAGCATAACTGACTACCCAGTAGGTCTAACAATGCTGACACTGTAACATGAAGGGCAAGGAGCAAATGACCAAGAGCTCTCAGGAAGGGCACACAAAAGTCGCCACTGGCCAGTCTTGAAAATTAGCCAGTTAGAGAAATCAAGGAAACATGAAAGATACTTGTAAGTGCTCTTTTTAAAAACAAACAAACAGCCAGGCTATGGTGGCTCACGCCTTTAATCCCAGCACTTGGGAGGCAGAGGCAGGTGGATTTCTGAGTTTGAGGCCAGCCTGGTCTACAGAGTGAGTTCCAAGACAGCCAGGGCTACACAGAGAAACCCTGTCTCGAAAAAAAACAAAACAAAAAAACAAAGACAAAAAAAAAACAAACAAAAAAAGTGACACTTAACAGAATGGCCCCTTCTTTCTTTTATTTTTAAGATTTTTATTATTAATAATTAATTATTTACATTTTATATATTTGAGTGTTTTGCTTTCATGTATGTGTGTGCACCATAGGTGCACCAGAGAGGTCAGACCCTCTGGAACTGGAGTTATGGACTGATGTGAGCAGCAATATGAAGTGCTGGAAATCAACACCCAGGCTCTCCACAAGAACAAGTAGTCTGAGCTGTTGAGCCATGATTCAGCCCCCACTTTCATTTTTTACTTCCCTTTATAGGAATAAAAATAGTTATTTTTAATTTTTTTTTAAGATTTATTTATTTTATGTATGTTAGTACATTGTTGCTGTCTTCAGATGCACCAAAAGAGGGCATCAGATCCTATTACAGGTGGTTGTGAGCCACCATGTAGTTGCTGGAAATTGAACTCAGGACCTTCGGAAGAGCAGTCAGTGCTCTTAACCACTGAGCCATCTCTCCAGCCCCCAAATAAGAGTAGTTTTAATCATAAAAGTTAGGACAGGTGTGGTGACACTCACCTTCAATCCCGGCACTTAGGAGGCAGAGTCAAGCAGATCTCGGTGAGTTCCAGGTCAGCCAGGGCTGAATAGTGAGACCCTGAGTCAATAAACAAATGAAGAAAGGTGCAGAGTCAGCTGGGCTTTGAAACAGTGTGCTACATGTTATGTAATGACGTCTGGCTCAGTGATAGACCACACACAGAATGACAGTCTCCTAGGATGCTAATGTACCTGAGAAGGTCCCAATCTGTAGGGGCATACAACCCTCCCACACCTGAGGAGCTACTGGCCTGTCTGTTGGTGGTTGCTAAGGAACAGTCAGTCTTCTTTAGGGGTGTGGTCATGCTCAGGTGGATGGCTTTACAGTCAGGTGCTTATGAGCATCGCTAATTAAATCTAGTGGGTATAATAAATAAATAAATAAATAAATAAATAAATAAATAAATAAGAGAACATGAAGTTGGAAGGGGGATGTTAGAGGGATCTGGGAGGAGCTGCAAGGAGGGTAGGGGGGATAAATATGACAAAAATATATTGTACACATACGTGAAATTCAAACAAAGTTTTAGAATTTAAAAACAAATGAATCCCATCATCTAGTGACATTGTAACACTGCATTGTTCATGGTTTATGGCGGAGCCCTGTTATATAAACATTCAGAACACAGGATCCCACACAGTGTGTAACAGCAGATAAACCACCTTGTTAAGTGACAGGTGACAGTCTCCTGCAGAAGATCAAATTCATCAGAGTCCATGCTGCTGACAGAGGTGCCAAGGGCAGTCTGGTAGTTTAGCCTAGAGCTAGCGTTTTGTCCTGGATAGGCAGGTGGTGCTCCCAGTACATACCAGTGAGTGTGTATGTTAAAAAATAACATTTCTTTCATTTATTCTTTCAAATGCCCTCTTCTGGTTTAAAGATGCATTTTAAACATGCAGAAACCGAAAATAAAGGTTTCTCATCAACACGGCTCAAACAGCTGGCAGACACACTTGAACCCAGTGATGCTCTTTCTATCGCTCAGGGGAGCTCTCCTGCTTCAGCATGGGAATTCCAAGTCAGAGGTCTACGAGGGCCAGCGGGAAAAATGAGCAGCTATGGGGTGGCAGGTTCAAGTACTGACATGGCCATGGTGGGGGACACAGATGCTATGCTGGGGACATACATGGCTGTGGTGGGGGGACACAGATGCTATGCTGGAGACATACAGGGCTCTGGAGGGAGACACAGATGCTATGCTGGGGACAGGCTAACAGCACAGTGAACTCAGTCAGAAGAGGAGACTGCTCTTGTCCCTACCCAGGTGCCCAGTAGGACAGCCAGTCCTGCAAGGGTATTTTTAATAACTCAAGAGAAACTAGGAAAGTATCTCACTGTTAAACTTTTGTGTTTGTTTGTTTTTGTTTTTCGAGACACGGTTTCTCTGTGTAGCCCTGGCTGTCCTGGAACTCACTCTGTAGACCAGGCTGGCCTCAAACTCAGAAATCCACCTGCCTCTGCTTCCCAAGTGCTGGGATTAAAGGCGTGTACTACCACCGTCAGGCCACTGTTAAACTTTTAAATCTTAATTCAGTCTCTCACAATTCACAATGGAAGCCAAAGTGAGTGTGCCACACTCCTACTTAGCAACCCATTTCATAAAGGCTTACACTTGGGATCTTGGACACCTTGACAACAGAAAGGTGTAAAGGAGGTATTCTTCCCATTTCTGATGGGGGAAACTGAGGTACAAAACAATAGCTAAGAATTCAATTGGGCCAGTGAGATGACGTGGCAGATAAAAGGAGCTTGCTGCTAAACCTGGTGGAGAGAGAGAACTGATTCCCATAAGTTGACCTCTGGCCTTTATGTGCACACAGTGGAACCAAACATATATACACACACAATAAATAAGTGAATAAATAAATATAATCTTTTAAGGATTTCAAATTACCTGGAAGAGTTTCCAGTGGGATTCTGAGGCAATCGGATGCTTTCTGAATGCTTGGGAAAGAAACCCACTTTAGAAATGTTTCACAGGTTGAGGAATGTTCCTGATGGACATGGCTGCTCTGTACACATACATTGTAGCAGCTGCTGGGGAGAAGTTGGTCAGTGTGTTTCATGGTTCATTATCCAAGCAGTGGGGTAGAATGACTTTAAACAAATCAACTTTGAATATACTAATAAGCAGCTTGCAGGCCATATGGTGTTCTCAGCCTCAGTTTAGCTATCTGTTAAAAAGAAACAAAGATAGATAGATAGATAGATAGATAGATAGATAGATAGATAGATAGATAGATAGATAGATAGATGATGGATGGACAGGTGGGTGCATGAATGGATGGATACAAAGACAGACAGACAGACAGACAGATGGATGGCTACATCAGTCAGCACAGAAGTAATAAAGACATACAGGCAACCCTCTGTGCCTATTTCTGTAGATCAGGCAGCCACGCACTATCTGTTTTGCCATTAAGCCTGCAATAGTCATGACTGTAGTGAGCATGTACAGACTGACTTCTTGTCTCTACCCTTAAGCATTAAAGATTAAAGATTAAAGCATTAACAATGCTTTACTCACCATTTACCTTGTGTTGGGTCTTGTAAATAAGCAGAGGTGAATGAGAGTCTATAGCGAGATGTGCACAGGTGTGTTCCGGTGCTGTGCTGTGGGAGGTGAGATCTGAGCATCTGGGGAGTCAGGAGCCCTGGGGTGAGGGACATCTAGGTCGCATCACCTGCAGAGGCAGAGGGACAACTGTATTTGCCTCTATAAAATGTCCATTATATGACAATTACCACACCAGTAAGGCAGGAGACAGTAGTGGAATTGAGCAAGGTTGAATGAAAGAATCACAAGTTTGGGGAGTCATCCAGAGTGACCTGGAATCCAGACTTACCATGTAGCAGACAGCTACCCAGTAACCACTTCACTCTGTATTCAATAATCCCTCTGCCTTTATGAGCAGTAAAAATTGAAATGTAAGAATTGAGTACTTACCATATGCCAGGCACTGTGGTGACCCACTCAAGGGGTTTCGTCCATTTGACGCATGCAGCAGGCTCAGAGTCGGATGGACCATGGACACAGTTGGTGCTCAGCTTGCTTGGGGAGTGTGGCTCAGGAGACCTTGTGAGCACAGCGGTGTAGATGGCAAGGTGAAGGTGTAACTACTGGATTAATCAAAGACTTCCGTGCACGGGAAGAAACTATTGGGTAACAGTCAAGGGCCAAAGGCTGAAGGGCTAAAACAAACCACAGTTGTTACGATGATTGCAGTCTCCAAACATACAAAATAAGAGACAGAAAGAAAACACCCAAGTTCTACTTTAGTCTTTTCTGGAAAGATCACTTTCAATCTGTTCTACTCACATTAGATAAACTAATTAGGTAAACTAATGTGAGTTGTGATGTAGATAACTGAAGTTAGAGAAAAGTTACCCAACCAGAAATTATTGATATCAATTGCTAGTGGCTACCAGAACACCGTGGGAAAGGATTGTGAGCTGGGACAGTCCTGTAATCACAGCACAAAGGATGTGGAGGCAGGAAGATCAGAAGCTCAAGGCCAGCCTGGGCGAATGAGATCGTTTCTCAAAATAGAATAAAATAAAAAAGACTGTGAGATTTCACCTCTGAGCTTAAAGACAATGGCATGATTGATTAGTAATGTCTGCCATGGGTGGAGCATGGAGGAACACAGTGAGCAAAGCACGGTGACTGCCACCCCTAAAACCTTATCACATGAGGAAAGTTAGGTTGGACACAAATAAAATAAAATTCACTACCCTAAATTAGTTCTGTAACACAAACTACAGTTGTCTTCAGGATGCTATGGGAACGGTACATTTTCCAAAGAGGAGCTTTAATAAAAGACACAACACATCCAAAATACCTTTTATCACAGTGGCAGCAGGGGCTTGAACTAGGTCACTGCTGAATTCCTCTCAGTCCTGCATGGGACTCTTGACCTTCAGGGCACCATCACTATGCTGTCCCGGCCATGTTCCTGGTAGCTCAGCCTTTCCTGGCAACTTCGCTTTGAAGATGCCATGAATATTTAAATCTACTTTAGGCTAAGCATTTTTCATGATTCTCAATTTTCCCACAGACCAAAGGTGGGTTTTGTTTGTACAAAGCTCATTTTTGAGATGCATGGGGAGCATTTATATGCATCTGATCCCACGGGCACTGTTAGATACACACATTCAGACCTTCAGGTTACACACATGTAAATTCCTTCCCTCAGCTCTTGACTCTTTGCTCGGAGGTCAAAGTCAGCAGATGAAGGCCATCGGCACAGCTTCCAGGTCCAAATTAGCAGCTTTGCAATAAGTCAGTGTACAGAGTGCTTGGGAGTGATCTACCAATGTCTCTTCTGCCGTGATTCATAGGCCATGACCTCAGGACCATGTGATTGAGAACAGTCAATGTCCCCTCAGCTGTTGTGATGAACAAGGGGCTAAAGGAGTCACAGGAGGTCTGGAGAGGGCCAGATAGTCAAGGAATTAAAGGTTGAGGTGCCTGTTAGTTAAATACACATAGCTCTTTTTCTCTTTTTTTTCCCATGAAATCTCACTAAAAGTAAGTGTAAAGTTAAAAAGAGAGAACTCACTAGAATGGAGAGAACAAGGGAAGAGAAAAACAAATTCTAGACACTAAAAACAAGTATGAGAAGCACAATTGAATCTCCAGCTGACAGGGTGGCCAGCTGAGCGCACTGGATTGTACCAGGGCCATCTAGAAATGTAAGCTCAAGAGGCCAAGGTGGACCACTGTGCATGGCAGAGACACAGCATGTGTGAGGCCCTGAGATCAACAGAACAAAGCAGAGAAAGAGAGATGTAGGCTGGGCAGATGGCTCATTGAAGTGCACACTGCTCTTACACAGGGTGCAAGCTCAGTTCCCAACATCCATGCGGGGGTGGAGGTGGGGGCTCACAATCACCTGTAACTCCAGCTCCCGAGGATCCTGATACTCTTCTCTGGTGACTGCCGGCATGTGCATGTACACACACACTCACACACACATATACACACACATACAAATAAAAATATAAATCTAAAAGAAAGGGTTGGGCATGGTGGTGAAAAGCTTTAATCAGGAGGCAGAGGCAGGTGGATCTCTATGAGTTCGAGGTCAGTCAGATCTACAGAATGAAATTCAGCCAGGGTTGTTACATAGAGAAACTCTGTCTCAAAAAAATAAAATTAGATAGATAGATAGATAGATAGATAGATAGATAGATAGATAGGATAGATAGATAGAGGTATAGAGAAAATTGGTTTATAGATACTGTTTAAATGGAAATAACAAAACTCAGAAGGATTAGAAAATAAACTTGAAGAAATTTCCCAGAACATAGAATAAAAAGATAAAGGAATAGAAAATATTGAATGATATGATACAAGCATTCCACCTTCTTTTATGGTCAAAATGTGATGGCTAGTATTTGTTGTAAGCTTCACTAGTACAATAATCTGGGAGATGAGTCTCTGGGCATTCTGTGGAGAATCATCTTAATTACATTAATTGAGGTGGGAAGACCTGTCCACTGTGGGTGGCACCATTCCCTGGCTGGGCCCCTGGAGTGGTAAAGAAAGAGCTGAGCAGCAGCAGTGCCCTCTGCTTCCTGACTGTGCATGTGACATGACCAGACGCCTTAAGCTCCTGCCTGGTTGATCTCCTTGACATGATGGACTGTAGCTTAGAACTATCCGCCAGAATAAATCCTTTTTCCACTAAATTGCTATTGCCTGGGCATTTATCACAGCAATGGAAAAGGAAACTCAAATGCCAAAGAACAGGAGGTCCAGAACGAAAGAGCAGAGAAATGGAGGATCAGAAAATCATTTACATTGGTTGTCTATTACTATATAATAAGTCTGAAGATAACTCAGTGGGTTAGAATAACAAATGTTTACTTATTTCCTTTTCAGGCAAGGTCTGGTTGTATAACCCAAAGTGGTAGTTACTCTTAATTGTCACTGTGACACAATATAACATCACTTGGGAAGAGAATCTCAGTGAGAGATTTCCTAGATCAGGTTGGCCTGTGTGTGTGTGTCAGTTGGACAGTGTCTTAAGTTAACTGACATGGGAAGGCATGGCCACTATGGGCAGCACCATTCCCTGGGTCTGGGTCCCAGACTGTATAAGAGAAACTGAGCTGAGCAGTGAGCATGTGTCCATGTCTCTGCTCTTGGCAGTAGACATCATGTAAGTAGGTGTTTCAAGTTTCACCCCACAGTAGTGAACTGCGAATAACCTAGAATCGTGCGCCAAAATAAGCCTTTTCTTGCTTAAGTTGCTTAGTGTCGGAATGTTTTATCACCATGCTGATCTGTGGCACACCTCCCTTCCGAAGCTTAGTGAGTTTCCCTGTAGGGTGGATGCCCCACCTTTCTTTAGAGCATCCTGAGTCTTATAGAGCTTCCCCCCACCCCCAAGGAGAAACGCATTCCACAGCAACAGTTCCTTGAACCTCATCACCTCTTCATCCTGTCATGGGGACAACCAAGCCTGTCTCTCCCATGGTTATTTTTTAATTTATTAACCTGTGAGACTCACTTCTCTCCTTCACCTTATGTGTGCACCAGAGACTTGAACTCAGGTCATCGGGCTTGGCAGTAAATGCCTTCACCTCCTGAGCTAACACACACAAACACACAACACACACACAACACACACACACACACACACACACACATTTTCATCATGTCCACCCCCACTACCCCTTTCAGCTTTCCCCCAGGTCAACACCCTTCCTTCCCACTTCATCTTATTTTTAAATAACTCACTGAGTCAAATCCATGCTGCCCATTTGCACCTAGGTTTAGGGCCATCCCCTGGGACATATGTGGCCTACCGGTGGCCACACACACACACTCCCCGGAAAAACAAGCCCCCTCCCCCAGCAGCCATCCAGGTAACTGCAGCTGCAGTGGTTTCAGGAATGTAATAGCCATGTCATGGCCAAAGAATAAGATTCACAGCTCTCCTCCCCATCTTCCAAGATAGATGTTCCCTGACCCTTGGGACAGGACCCGGGGGGCGGGGGGGCTTGTTCTGGACGCCCCATTGAAGGCTGGGCATCTGTCACTTCTCACCACTTTGACCAGTTGTGAGTGCCGCCCACTTCAAAACGAAACTTCTCCAATCCAGGCTGAGAGCGGCCCAGATCCATGCAGCTCGCTATTAATTTTCAGAAAGATTTTGGGATTTACCTAAAGTCACACAGCTTGTAAGAGCTGAAATTCAAGCCTAATTCTTAAGGCCTCATCCAAGGAAGCAGTCCTGAGATTTCCTTGTCTTTCGGTGGTTGGTCTGAGAACCTCAGACAGACCTGAGTCCTAGCTACTACCCCGTCACCAACCCCTATGTGATCAGACCAGATGTCATTGACTTGAAAACAGAAGTGGGACATGAGCTTAGTTGATAATAAAGGGTCCTCTGTGCTCTGGCAGGATGTATCAGGAAGGGACGGGCATGTGGGAAAGGCGGTGGCAAAATGGACTTCTTCCCCTGTGCCTCAGTTTCCCTCCTTGTATATATATTGCCCAGCAGGCACCCAGGAGCACAGCGAGCACTCGCAATCATTAAGTGTTCCCTCCTTAACCCCTGTGGTGGCTATTCCTGGTTGTCAACTTGACTATATCTGCAATGAAATACAATCCACAAATGTTGGGCACACCTGTCATCCAGATCTTGAGGAACAGTGGCTATGAGAAGCTTAGGCCAAGGCAAGGCAGTACAGGCCTTTAAACCCAGGAGATTGAGGCAAGCTGAGCTCTGAGTTCAAGGTCAGCCTGGGCCAAAGCAAGTTCCAGACCTAGGCATGGTGGTTCACACCTTTAATCTGAACCATACCTTCTGGTAGAGGCCTACATAAGGACACTGGGAAGAGGAAGTGTTTGTTCTTCTCCTACTTGCACTTATTTGCCAGCGCATCTGTTGGAACCTACTTCTTCAGGATTCTAGCTTATATAGACCAGCTGGAACACCTAGCCTCATGGGACTACTAGATTCTTGGACTTCCCATTCACAGCTGCTCATTGATGGGTTAGTTGGGCTGTAGACTGTAAGTCATTCCAATACTCTCCCTTAATGTAGAGAGACATTCCATAAGTTCTATGACTTTAGAAAACCCTGACTAATACAACCCCTATATTGATAGATTTAATCTAAACCCATGGATTCTCAGAAGAATCCATGTGCTGGGGGAAGAGAGGGGATCAGAGTGGGGGAGGTGAAGGGAGGCAGACGGACAGACAGACAGATGGATATACTACTGTCTAAAGGCCTGAGCGCTGTTGCCCTTTATTGGTTTTACATACGCGTAAGTTTGCAAATACTTTCAGGGGCATGTAAGTGTGAAATTGGAAAGTCACTGCAGGACGGACACGAGTCACTGCCCCGGTAATATAAAGGGGCGGGGGGAGTGAACAGGAGGGCCAGGGAGAGAAGGAAGAAATGGAAGAGGTCGGGGGAGGGAAACAGGAGAGTCCAACAGAAAACAAAAAGATGCCCACTTCAAGACAAACTGACTTTAAAGACCAAAGACAGGCTGGTTTGGCTTTAAATATGGCCCACACTCACTTACCTCTATGAGCAAACCTCACCTTCCCCCATCTGACAAAAGACCTGAGAACATCAACCTTCTGTGTAGAAGTCAACCCAGGCCATTTGCAGAGAACTCAGTGTGGTTCTCCGGACGGTGATGGTTCCACCCACAGGATCAAGCCACTCACAATTCCAGCAGGGAAAGAGGAGGGACCCCAGGCTCTGCCCCTGTCACAGCAGCTAATGGTACTTGAAGATGTTGAGGAAGGAAGAGTCACTGTCCTCTGGGGATGTGGCCGCTGCTGGTAGACTTGCCTGCCTTGGGATGGTCACACACCTATGCACACAGGGTCAGGGCTAATTGGGCTCAGGACACTAATAACAATTTTAAAATGGTAACATGAAGCATGGAAGGAGTTGGTGGGTGGGCATGATCAATATACACTATGTATATGGAGGTTTTAAAGAATAAAAAATAATATTTGAAAAAGATAATGATAGCTTATTTTTTACTTTTTGGTTTTTCAAGACAGGGTTTCTCTGAGTAGCCCTGGCCGTCCTGGAACTTACTCCATCAACCAGGCTGGTCTCGAACTCACAGAGACTCACCTGCTTCTGCCTCCAAGTGCTGGGATGAAAGGCATGCGCCACCGCTGCCTGGCCGGTAACTTTTATTGTGAATAGAAGAAAATAATTATCTCAGAATGATTTCACAAGAGCAAAGATGACTAGGGCAAAGGTCCCTGTCCTGTTCCGGTGTCGGCAAGCTTCTCCAGAGAAGCCGCTGGTGAAGACTCTGCTCCAATCATAGTGGAAACAACCAGCCTGCACTGAGATGGCACCATGGTCCCAAACACCACTCTCCACGTGGTAAATCAACTCTGAGGACGTGGCTGCCAGCGATGCTTATCTCCATTTGATAGAAGTCAGAAATAAGTAACGGAGCGGGAGTGTTCACTGCTAAAAACCAGAAAATGGCCTGGCATGTCAGGTGGAGGACATCCTAACGTCAAAGCACATGGACCCCAAGTAAATATGCGGAGGCTAGTGAGCTGCTTGCCCATCCACCCTCCCACAGTCCAGAAGAAGCAAAGACAAAGCCACAGAGGCTGCACAGAGGCAGATGCAGAATGGGATTAAGCACTGTGCTGTCGTCAGGCAGACCTGGGACCCGTAGGTCCTCAAATGGTCATCCCTCCCACATCCGAGGGGTGATACTGCTTCAAACTAGCCATCTGACCTTGGGTGGTTAGCGTTGCTTGGGCTTCAGTCACTCTCATGAATGGGCAAAAGTAAATTTGGGACAGCAAACAAATGGTTTGCCTGTAGCGGACACAATCAAGCAGAGGGCCTGGTGTGGGGCGCATGCGCAGTAAGGCAGATTCATCTTAAACTTTAAGAGAAACCCGCCCATTCAGCACCTTCTGTTGGGTGAGTGCAAGGTGAAAGTCAGACACAGCACGGCTATTCGAATTCACAGCAATTTTCTGTTGTTGCGATGAAACACATGAGCCAAAAACAGCTTGAGGGGGTAAGGGGTTCATTTGGCTTATATAGTGTGATCAAGGTCTGTCACTGAGGAAAGGCAAGGCAGGAAACTGCAGCAAAGGCCGTGGGAGGTCGCTGCTTACTAGACACAGTTTGCTCAGTCTTCCTTAAACCGCCCAGGCCCACCTGCCCGGGGATGGCAACACCCACAGGGAGCTGGGCCCTCATCGATCATTAATGCAAAAAACACCCCGCAGACCCATAGACCAACCTGACAGAGATATCATCTCAGTTGATGACCCAGATGACCCCAGCTTGTGTCAAGGTGATGAAAAACCCTAAGCAACATAAAGAACATAGGCTTACAGAAGCCAAACCTGTCAGTCAAAGGAGAAAACCACGCATAGAACACAAGCAGGGGCTTGTGAACCAAAAGCTCCTTCTGCCTGTAGCATCGATGGCTCTCCATAGGCATTGCTGTGTCCAAGGAATCCACAACACTGCTTTGAGCAGGCTTTGTCACATACCCACGTTAACCCCTTGTCTACCTGGAGCATTTGGAGAGGTTGCTGATAGATCAGGTCACCACCGCCCTATTGAGAACCAGAGCGCCCTTCCTGAGTCTCCTCCTCCGAGAAACCAAGGAGAGAACCTTCCTTCCGGCTTGTAGTTACTGTTCTTCCTTGAGTATGGTGACATTGTTATTTTATAGGTTGGTATCTTTCAGGGGACCCAGCAACTCGAGAAAGGGATTGAGATCTGACACCTGTGCCACCTTTTTTTCTCACCCAGCAAGCTTCTTAAATACATCCATTTACATAGCCTTAGTAACCAGTTATTAGAGAGAGAAAAAACCCTCTCTTCTGGAAAGCACCCTCAAGCAGCTGCACTCCTGGTGGCAATGATGTGTCCTGACTGAGTGGTCCCTCTGCGCTTTCATTCCACCCAGCACCTGCTCGAAGAGCAGAAAGGTGCTTATTAGCGTCAGCAAGGCTGGAGCCTGGAGTCTATCAGAGCAGGAGCATCCCTGCCTCTGCCCCGATACTGCCAGCCTGAACGAGGCACTGCATGGAACTGAACAGAGCATCTGAAGCAGGGCAGTAACGACTGGTACCTCCTTCCATTCTCCCAGGAGCGTCTCCACAGCAGGGCGAGGCAGGGAGCATCCGTGTGCAGGATGCCCAGCTCTCTGCATGGTTTTAGAAACCAGTTTGGTGGTTCCTGGCTGCCTCCTTCCTCCTCGGAGATAAGGGAGGCAGAAAGAGGGTGAACCTGGCAAACAATGGTCACATTCCCCTCCAATGGCTCTCGTGTTTCCTGTTGCATAAAGTGTATCCTGAGAAGAATGGTAACATTGCTCTGGCCATTCCTTCACAGACTGTCTTCCGGAGGTGCTTCACGAGATCAGGGAGGCACTCTGGTGTAGCCAGCAGGGCTGTGAACAGAGCAAATGAGTGTCCCCACTTCCTGCATTTGCTCTCAGTACTGGTGTATCAGAGGTGAAAGCAGATTCAAACTGCAGCTAGCAGGATAAAGAGATGGTTCAGAGGGGAAAGTGCTTCCTGCAAAGCGTGAGGAACTGATTCCCAGCACCTATGTAAAAGCTTAGTGTGGTTACGAGCCTGTTACCCCAGCACTGGGAGGACAGAGACAACAGGATCCCCGGAGCCCACTGGCTAGCCAGTTTAGCCACATCAGTGGGCTTCCAGGGTTCAGCTACAGACACTTAAAAACAAGGTGGGGAGCCAATTGAGGAAAACACCCAATGCCAGTTTCTGGTCTCCACACACATGCATGTGTATATGCATGTATGTCCACATGTTTATCCATCTGTAAGTATGTACAAGCTTGTATGCATGTGTACGCACCCCCCCCTTTCTCTCTCCTCTCTCCCCCCCTCCCTAGCACACACACACACACACACACACACACACACACAAAATCAACTCAACTAACCCCAGAAAGGGGGCCACTCTAGTTTCTGTCTGCCAAACAACCAAGAGAAAAATGCAATGAAGTATACAATCAACAGAAAAACAATACTGGCTCCCCAAACACCAGAGCAATAGAGAACAATATTCAGAGTAATTATTGGCTAAAACCTCACAGAGAAAGATCTCAGCTTGTCCCTGAAGACTAAAGAAGCTGAGATGCTGATAACATTTACTGGGAACTTACACTATGCATGAGAATACAATAAAACCACATAGCTGGACTTACAGTAACAGAGAGAGACCCACAACTCCCTAACTGCTTCTCTAGGAGGCTTTTAGATGATTGGGTTTTGCTGCTGTTGAATACCAGTTTAATTCCAGAAAGTTCACCTCCCCCTGATTTAAAAAAAAAAAAAAAAAGCCACACAAAACTCACCACCAGAAGAATAGAACCGCCTCCATCCTAGAACTCTCCGTGTAAATGAACCACTCGTTCGAAGAAACATTGATAGGATTTCCCATTGGGGGAGAGGGGGAAATGTCTGAGAAGCAAGGAAATTGTTCTGCATTCTTTCACATTCTTAAAGAGCTCACACCACTATAGGAAATGTGTACAAAGTCTCCTTAGACTCTATGAGACACTAGTACAGACCACACAGCAGTGTGTGTTTATAACTCTTTAGTTAACAGGGCAGTTTCACGACAGAAAGTGACCATTTATATATGTGCTAAGGTCAGAGGTCAACTTCAGGTGTCACTCCTCAGCACTATCCACATTGTTTTGAAAATTACATTTATTATTGGAGGGTTGATGCATGCCATGGCGTACAGACCAGAGGTCCGACCTCTCCTACCACGTGGGTCCTGGAGATCCAATTCAAGCAGCCAAAGATGGCAGAAAGCATTTTGACCCACTGAGCCACCTCACTGGATTCCCACCTTGTTTGGTTATTGTCTTAAGGTAGTCTCTCTGGGAACTAGCTACCAGGCAGGTGAGAGACCCACCTGCTTCCTGGTACTGAGCTTACAGGCATGTACCCAACCCATCTTGTCTTTCAGGGAAAGGTCTCTTGCTTGGTCTGGAACTGAACAGGTTACACCAGCTGGTGGGCAAGCTCCAAGGATCCTCCTGCATCTGCCTCCTTGGTGCTGGGATTACAATCACAAACCAATACTTTTCTTTGATTTGGGTTCCAGGGATCAAATGTTTGCATGATACCATACCGGCTGAAGGCTCTCTTCAGACTCTGTGGTGGGGGATCTAAAAAGAATTTTGAGGGAGGCACTCCTGTCCTGTGCTTTACACTGAAGAACAAAAGGGTTCTGGGAGCCTTTCAACATCACACCAGCACATCCAGGGTTTTCTCACAAACTCCTGTCCCCGTGATCAATGGAAGATAAACCTAAAATAAATCTCTATCGCTCAGCAAGCCAACTGACCCAATAGACTTTCTCTTTGAAAATGTATTAGTCAAGAAAAACCCATACTTTTAAAACTATTCTTGCAATTTATACTCACCTCTCAGAACCCTAAAGGTGGCACCAGCTAATGGTGCTATAGAAAGCCCACCAGCTGCTTGAAATGGCTGCAGATTTACCTTGAATTTAAAACAGTTTAGGCTCTTAAGAAGGATAGAGATTTCAAATTACCAGATGAGAAGCAAAATTCTTAAGTAAAGGGATTATCTACTGAAAAATTAAAAAAAATAAATAAAAGTTAAAGAAAAAAATGAAAAACAAAAAATACTGTAAAAAGAACCCACCCCTCTCCAATTAGCTTAAGAAATGGAATCACCTCTTGCCTCTTGCCCTCTTGCTCCCCCCTCCCTCTCTGCCTTCCTCTGCCTCTACTACCCTCTTAACTCCCTTCCCCATGCCCTGAATAAACTCTACTTCATACTAGGAAAAGAAGAAAGAAAGAAAGAAAAGAAAAAAGAAATGGGATCAATCTCTGCACAGAGGATGCACGGAATTGGCAGTTTAACCTGAAGAGAAGGATCTGGGGTCTTCCATTTTGTCCCTAGTTACAAGTTTAGAGAGATCAATCACAATGGTGGCTAGACAAGCATTAAATACTAGCATTCAATGGAAAGGCACACTGTCTTTGGCTATGACTGTGTAAATCAGTCTGAAGTTGTCAGGAGGGCTTTAGTTTGTGAAGCGTAGGGGAGACAGCACATGGATGGTGCCCGGCAGAAGCTTGACACTCCAGACTTGTGGCCAGATGACAACAGAAGACACCCTGATAAAGGCTGCAGTGTGTCACTGAGCAGCCTGGGGATGGCAGCCACCAGGCTAAAGGCCAGCCTCCCACTCCTCCATCTGTTTCCCCTTGAAGCCTCTGCCCCACTCAAGGGCCTCTGCCCACCAATGGAATCCTACACAAACAACAAAACTGCAGACATTTCACCTCAAGGATGACTATGAAACTCAGTGTTTTGGGATCCTGAATGTTACTTTTCAAGGCTGCATCTCGAGTCCCCGTCTGGTCTCACTGTCATGGATGAGGTTTCTTAGGTCACTGGGGAAGTAGTGCAGGTCAAAGCCACGTCTGAGCCTGGTCTTGAGTGACCTCTGAAGTTACAGATGGCAGAGGCACCCGCATCCCAGCCCTCAAAGTTACTCCACAGAAGTACAATGTGGCGACCAGGCACAGTGGAGGGAGCACGGCTTGCTACCGCCTCACCCCACCTCCATGAGATGAAAACACACTTCCACACGCAGTACTGAGGAGCAGGGAAGGCAAGGTCATAGCTAAAGGGTCCTAATACCCTTAGTGACAAACACCAAATACATCAAAATGGGTTTCATCATGGGAGCTCCCAGCAGGGGTTCACTGTAAAGATGTTTACAGTGTGTAGATCCCGCAGTACCTGTGGGGTGGAGGAAGGTGGAAGGAAGAGAAGAAACAGATCACGCGGCAACTTAATTAAGAAACATCACCGTTTATCCTGTTTTCTTAAGAATCCAATGGGAGAGCGGCTATACACAGTTCTGTACACCAGTTGTGTACCTGGTGGCCAGCACAGGACTTACTGTGGCTTTCCACACCAAGAGGTGACATGGACAGAGTCTAGGGGCTAAGAGCAAAACATGGTGTGGACAGCCTACTGATAGTCCAGACACGATGACAGTCACTCTGATCCGCTTCTTCATCATGGCATGTGGCAGCTCGAGCAGAAGGAACTTCCTGCTCAACCTTATGAGTCATTTCTCCAATAGCAGGCCCAGGGAGCAAGAGGGCCAGGACAGGTTGCTTCGCTGGGGTTCAAGCAGTACACAGACTTGGTGGCTGCAGCTTGATAGAGCTCTCCTTGTCACTAACATGGGACAAACCTCGGGGGAGGCTTGTATTGAACGGCCCAGGACCACAGTGAGTCCAGCTACAAGAGTGAGGCACAGACTGGTCACTGGCACCCACCTTGCCACCCCAGCTATGGGGAAGAGAGAGCCCACAGCACAGTGGGGCACATGATAGATACTTGAAGCCATTGGGAGCTAGAGTTACAGATGGAAACCTCTGAAATGTCCACTTCTTCCACCCTGCATGACTCCAGCATGCAAGGAACAGGCCACGCCCCTCCCCCAGCCCCATCTGTCAGCTGCAGTGTCAGGGTGGAGACACTCAGTCAGCAGAGTAGAAGCCCAAGGCAGATGAGATGTTCTATACCATTTATTTCTCTAAGAAAGCAGAGACAGGAGAATCCTGTCCCATGCTTCTGGGCCCAACATGGGAAGCAGGCACCCAATCTGCCAATCACATTAGGTGGGAAAGCACATCCACTGCTCTTCAAAGGTCTAAAGATAACTGTTAAAATGAGCTTCCCTTCAGACTCAAAGGAGATCTGAAAAAGGATCAAGTATAAACAAAACAAGACAAGAGAGGAATTCAAGGAAGGTGGGTGAACCCCAATACTCCGAAAGCAAGAGTCTCTGGTGACTGAGTTCTGGAAGAGGCCGAGGCAGGAAAGAGCGGCACAGAGATGGAGGTGGCGGCCATGTGAGCGCCCTGAAGACTCCACAGTGCTCCCCATGTCCCAGGCCAAGGAGCTAGTCCCGGTAAGTTAAGAATTTTCTATTAAGAAGAAAACAAAACAAAAATAAAAACCACTCCAGAAAAAGGGTCAAGGGAAGAGGAAGCACGTAGAAAGTCAAGCCGCTGACCGCCGGCGGATCACGAAGAGCCCACGCTGCAGCTGGCCCAGGTAGATCCGCATCTTGGTGCTGTCGCTGGTCTTCCTCACCCAGATCTGTAGGGACAAGGCCAGTGAGAGTGAGAGACGGACACCTGCAGCATGGGTGTGGCTGTGTCTGCTCCATGGGGCCATCCAAGCAGCACAGCTCTAGAGGCAGCTCCTGCAGCCTGACCATGTGGAGGATCAGCCAGCACCCACAGACCTCAGCAACCAGGACTCTGGACTTGCTGATGATACTTTTCAATATCCAAAATATATGTATTCAGGAGCAACAGCTTTTCAAAGCAATTTAAAAATATTTTCCTTGCCCCAAGGAAATTCCCTCACTTAGCCTTCCAACGGTCCTTCTGCCTCACCAGCTCCTCAGCCCTTGTGGGTGTGTTCTATGAGCTACTTCTCCCACAACAGCCCTGTGGGGTGCACTTGGGGTGCTTCACTCACAGTACCTCTCCCTCTCCCCGGCTTTCCATGGCTTGAGAAACTAAACGGCCTAAAGCAAGGTTTGACTCTGCAGAGAGCCCCCCCCCACCCCCAGGCTTCAGGTTGTCCATTTACCCAGTCTCCCTCCATTTCTAGTGTGAGTAATGAGTAACCCGAAAATATAAGTAGAGCACATAGCTTAAATCGGAACAAGCTGAAGGCCCTGCATGAAGCTGAACCTACTGCTAGGCCATTGAGATACAAAACTGACCCTAAGTGGGTCACCCACCCACTGGCCTGCCAGCCAAATGTGCCCACAAAGGCCAAGCAGCTCCAGAGCACATGGCAGTGGGTCTGAACATGGGCTGGAACACTCCAGGGACTGAAGCTGCCCCTCCAACACCAGGTGCAGAGATGTGACTCCAAGGTGTCGCCCTTTGGGAGCCCCTTGGCACCACCATTGGGTCACTGGACCACACTGGCACTCTATGACAGAATGTGGTGGTCTTCACTAGGTCCCAGAGAGGCCTGTGTGCTCTGCAGAGCAGCCCACCATACAAGCACAAAGGCTCTTGGCTGGGGAGCACATGTCTTTCTGGCACCCCCCAGGCACAGCTCTGGCTTAGAGGCCACTATCGTCAACAGCCTAGGAAAGAACAGCATTCCTCCATCGGAGGCTGTCTCCAACTTCTAAGCAAACTGTCATTTTGCAAACTGGCCGCATTTGAGTGCATTTTCAATTCAGGAAGCTGAGAGAATTCCAGAGGCTTAAGTTATTTCATAATCCAGTTTCATTAGATTTACCGTGCACCGGCACAAATCACTAACAGTGGAGAGACACATAAAAATCAATTTCTCTGCAGAAATTTGTGACTGATAAAAGATCAAGCCAATGCAGCTGAGAAAGTTTCAGACTTTTTAAAACTTGTAATGGTGTAGGTGAGACACTGCTGACATCTCCTAACGAAGGGCCAGCAGGAGCCCTAGAGCGGTCCTGGCATCCTCAGGTAGCACATGAGCAGCTTTAAATGCAGAGAGGATGCCTGGCAGCTGGGTGTTCAGAGGCACAGCAGGGCAGGGCAGACTGGAAGAATAGCTAGGAGTGGCAGACCAGCGACACCAGCACCCACTTACTGAGCACTTCCTAGTGCTGGGCCTCGTGCCCAGTGACCCACTAGTCCTCACAGACAAGAAGTCAGTTGGTATGTAGGAAGGTGGAGTATGAGCCATAGAAAGTGCCACTGCCAGCATGCAGCCACTAGAGAGCACCAGAGTGCTCACTCGCCATTTGTTCTCTCATGTTCAGTGGCTCCCAAATCCATAGCTGCATAGGAGTGCACCAAGGCTCATATGGAGCTGCAGGACCTGGCTCAGGCAGGCACAGAGGCTCAAGGGTGCTGCTGACCGTTCCCCCGCCCCCCCCACCCCCGACAGTGCCGACCCACCCCACAGGAGACAGGACTCCACTGCACTTCCAGGTGGAGCTTTTTGTCAAGTCTGTTGTACTTTCAACACCTCTCAGAGCTGTTTGCTCGCGGGGAAGAGATCGGATGCCTACCTCATTGGCTCCCACTGAGCTGATGACACAGCTCAGTTTCTGGTTGTCCTTAGACTCCAGGTAGATGGCCTGGCTCTTGTGGTACCTGCCAAAACCAGGACACAAAAATATCAGGAGGGAGGGAGGGGCAGGAAAATAAATACCACACTGACAGAAACCATCACTCCAACAGTCTGAGCAACACACAACCAAGGAAGAGCACCACTTGGGAAGGAGAGAGACAGACAGGCTTCCACCCCGACACTAGTTCAATCATTTTCTACCTTGTTTCTTTGAGACAGGGTCTCTCATTCAACCTGGAACTCTGATTCTGCTAGACTGCTAACAGGTGAGCCCCAGGGAGCCTCTGCCACAGCCTCCCCATCACCACAATGATAACACGTGCCACCATGCCCAGCCTTTTACTCCAGTGCTGGGGATGCAAACCCAGGTCCTCACACTCACACTTCCTGACCATGCATCTTCCCAGCTTCAATAAGCACGTGTCTTTACGCAGAAAGGCAGAGAAAGCTCCCTTCTGAGGAGGGTATTAGAGACAATACGGGCAGGGAACACAGAACCATGAGGTAGGTCCAAAGGAGGATGTAGAGCAGGAAAAAGCAGCTGAATTCTACGTACTACCAAAAATCCTAATATTATAAAATTAACTTCAATTCCCAAAACCTGACCCACTCCACAGCTCTAGAGTCTCAAGGGACCCCACTATCACTGGAAATAGGCCCTGTGGTCAAGTGACAGCATGAAGGCTCAATCTACTCAGCAAGGAGTGGCTCCATCTGTTACATTTGCAGCTCCAGATTTAAAAGTGGGCAAGGAGAGGGAAAGAAAGGAAGAGAGGAAAAGATGAAGAGAGAGAAAATGCACACACACACACACACACAGACAAAGACACACACACACAGACACACACACACAAATGCTGTTCTGCCTTCAGCTAGCTATTTTAAAATCCCAGCTCTCTCCAGAGTGTCTTCTGTGAGGGGTCATTAGTCAACATTAAAGCATAAGGCAAACTGACAGCAGAAACTAAATGACATGGAAAGCAGGGGACCGAGGCGAAGGTGGGATTCAGCTAGACCACGCCAGGATGGAGCCCTAACCCCCACTGTCCTGTTGATGTCCTTAAAGCCCCAAGGAAACGCTTTGTACCCCGCCTCTAGAAGAGACATCAGGACTCAGAAGCTCTGTCAGCCAGGACTGTGACTGAGAACAGAGAATAGAGGAAGCTTCCAGAGACAAAGGGACAAAAGCAGAGCACGGGGTCTAATGGGAGGAAAGGCTAGCTCTGGGCAGGGCTTCCTGAAGAACAAGGCAGGGCAGGCCCAGCTGCCAGTGCCTCCATAGGACTGACTCGGCAAACAGAGGGGAGAGCACTAGACCAAGAAAGAAGATGGCATCCCAAAATGTGTGTAACAGCACAAAAACAACTTTAAAATTCAGCAAAGAGGTGAATTTCTGGGAGACACCGTCTTTCCAACCTGCTCTGCACACACAAGGAACCTGATGAGTTCTGACACTTCAAACCAGACACCTGTGCTGAAAAGACCAGACACCAGCGGTTATGGGTCCCTCTTTAAAAAAAAAAAAAAAGGCAATGAAAGAAAGAAAGAAAATTTTACTACATTTTCCTTATCAAGACATTTCATAGTCTTAGGATCAAGTCCAGAAAGAGAGAGTGGAGGCCACAGTTACAAAATGAACACCATCTGAAATATCACTCTGGCTGGAAAACTCACAGATCCATAGAACTGTTAGCCATAAATCTCCCCATTCCCAAAGGCCATTCTTACATGCGGGCCTGATCTTTAAAGGTTATTTGGTTTTCATTATTACAAACATTTTTTTAAAAAAATCTCACTTTGCCCCTAGTGGTAAGCAGCTAGGGGCTGCCACCTAGTGGTGGCACACTGACCTAAGTAACAAACAACAAGCAAGGCCAAGACAACACCCTGCAGCGGGCTGACAGACACTAAAACAGGTTGAAACCTGTTCAGGCCCAACTTGATCTCTATGCTTCTGATGGAACAGTGTGCATGGAAGGGTCCACAGTCCGGATATGACCAACAGGAAAAAAATATCTGTATAAACATGAGCCTCAGAAAATAAGTTCCACGTATCAAATTGACAGTAATGCTGGGAATCTATTAAACAACAGCATATTTGCACAACATATGGACCACAGCTGATATAAGAAAGATGGTGTGTGAGAGACAGGGAGAGACAACAAGCCATAGCACACGTGGGCAGTCAGAGGGACAGCTTGCTCAGACACTGCCCCCTCAGCCACAGCACACGTGGGCAGTCAGAGGGACAGCTTGCTCAGACATTGCCCCCTCAGCCACAGCACACGTGGGCAATCAGAGGGACAGCTTGCTCAGACACTGCCCCCTCAGCAGCCCCAGGATTAGTTTTTGTGTATACACTGCAATTTGATTCAGAGAACTGAGCACCATGATTTTGGCTCTGAGGACTTGGGACCTACCATGGACAGTGAGAGGCAATTAGACATGCCAGGTAACGAGCCAACATGGCCATCAACTTGCAAGGCCACACCACTGCTCTAAGCTGTCAATTTCTGACTAAATAAAAACACTGACACAGGAGCTATCACAAGGCTGTTAAAAACGGCAATGACAGAAGCTCTCTAGTGACCCACACCTCCTCCATACAGGCAACAGAAAGTCAGAGTGTAGAGGAATGTCCATGTACGGTGCCTGCCTGCACAGGACATTGAACAGCAGCCCTGGACAATGGAACTGAAAGACCCCTCCCTGAGAGGATGGCAGGAGGGATGTACTACCTGGGATGTCTAACCAGTGTTTGTTGAATAGATAAATGTATGAACTTCTCGGGTTCCTGTCTATTGTCTGCAATGAAAGTCCCAGGCAACCGGAACAGCTCATCTAAGTGTTTTGGGATATAATCTCCCAACCACACTTCCTAGAATACCTTGAAGGAGACAAGAATGTCTAAGAAAAGGGTACCACTGTCAAGTGAAGAGTATCTGTCCTATGCAGTGTTGAACCCTGCAGTGTTGAGAAGAGCACCCTCAGCTCAGGTAGCAGAGCCGTGCTCCAGTCTGGTTAGATCACAAAACCCTTCTCTCCTTTAACACCGAGGAGGGGGTGGAGGACGACATATACCCTGTCATGGCTAGACAGGGACAATCTGAAACCCTAGTGTGGAGACAGCAACATGGTGCAGAAAGCCCCAGGGGACCCACTCGGAAAAACACTGCTCGCAGTGACCTCAGAGGCAGGCAAGTTGCCCTACCAACTGCCCTCAGTCTCCAAGACTCCGAGGCTCGGCCAGAGCCCCAGCATGTGGGTTTGAGCCTTGGCACCACCCAAAGAAATTACACTAATATACAAAGAGATAAGCTGAGAAAACACTGAGACACCATGGGCTTGCCCAGCCCCATCCCTCCAAAGCGCTCTTCTGAGACCACCGTGAGCAGTCCACACCTTCCACAACTTACCATCTCTTATCATAGTACAGTTTGCCATCTTCTATCCGAGCCTCAAATCTCTGGGCTGGAGACTCTGCAGGTGTGGCAGGCAAGTGTTCAGGAGAGGACGGGGAAGCTGAAGGAGTTAGAGACGCCAAGATGGCAAGCAGACAAGTGAGCCTGGGCCTAAGCAAGGAGCCCAGCAATGCCACGCCAGAACTGATGCACCAGTGCAGCACAATCCCGACCGGCAAGCCCTTGAGGTGTATATGGAGGCAAAGTCACTGTGCTGCCTGGGAAGGGTGCAGTGGCTATCCACACGGACCACTGGCTATTCATAGAGGCCACTAGCTATTCACAGGGGCCATTGGTGCTGACTGCATCAACATCTGCAATCTGGTGACCCCTCATTGCCAGGTCACCATCCTAACTCTAAACTTGGTGTGTACACCAAATCAGCATAGTTCACTCAAAAATCCTTGAATGTTCCAAGGGTGAATGCCTTGTCTACTAATGAGGACTAGGAACAGCTAGGGGCCTCACTAGGATCAGACCATCTTTAGACTAGCAATTCCAGGGCTGAGCTTCAGAAAGCCCAAGGCACTGAAATTCCCTATGGTTTCATGATTTGAAGTGAAAATGGCCCTGAGCCTAATGCCCATCCGACATCCACAGAGAAGGGAGCCTTCAAGCTAATCAAAGGTCTCCTTTATAAGTCCTAAGGAAAAGACATGTTAAAGAAACATGGGAGAGACATATTTATGATTTCCTGTCCGTTTCGTGACTCCTTGTGACTCACTCCTGGAAATCCCATATCCACTTTTCCAATGGCAGGGTCATCGGGCACTCACCTGGTCTCTTGGGTGACTTAAGCTGTAGGAAGAATAACAAAGAAGTCTCAGAGGAAATCATCTTAGACAAACTAAAGCATCAGAGATGTCACGGTGACTCTAACAGGTGACAGGAACTTACGTCACACGCAAGCTTGCTTTCAAGTACACCAAGAACACCCCACTGTACCTTGTTCAGTGTTCTCAGGTCCTCCATGATCTGCTCGTCTGTTAACAAGTAGTTTAGCTGAGGTGCTGAGAGTTAAAGATCGTGTATGGAACACATGGCTTCCGAGGAGACAAAGCCACACAAAGCCCCGATTTCTTTGGGCCTGGGGGAGGCCCGGGCTACATAAAAGCTGTTTAAGGTAGGAACTTGCCTCTTTAAAAAGTTGACTCTCATGCTAAAGGTCATCAGGCATAGAAAGAACTCAACATGCCCCTTGGACAAACTGCTCTGAGGGGAAGCTGTTCTGTGGAACACAGTACAGTAGGGTGACAATTTCATCTGGGGGGTGAGGGGGGACAATGCTGCTCCCAAGTTTGAAGACAGACAAGGAGAGTCTAGTCTCCTAGCAGTTTAGATCATGCGGTGAGGGTGAAAAGCCAGGAGCACACCCTCTGCTGGTAGCATATAAAGCACAGTTCACTCTGGGCAAACTCTTACACTTAATCTCTGAAGAGATCCATTGGCTATGTCTATGGCTAGACAGTGTCTTTACATGAACACCTTACCTACTTGTGGCACAGTTCACAATCCACTAGTGTAGAGGCAGGTAACTGGTAGACCAGGGCAGTCTGCAGCCCAATACAATAGTCAGATAACTGGGGGATCAGGGCAATCTGCAGCCCAGGAGGCAGAGGCGGGTAACTGAGACCACAGCAGGCAGTGCTACCCTCAATTTACACATCTCACTGTAAGTTGCCCTGAGCTTGAAAGGAGTGTGAGAACAAGGCTGTTCCCAAAAGAGTAACTTTCTATGTAACCATTTTCTGGAAACCTCTCCAACGAAAAGCAATAGCTTAAAGACTCCAGTGCAGAATGACCAACCAGATCTGTGGGTAAGTATCTCACATATGCTTTCCTGACCAGTACTGCCACTATTTTGTGAGACTGTGACCCTGTATACACTATTGAGCCAGTAAGCACAGGATTTCATGATTCAAACTTGGCATAAATGGATATCAGGAGCCGGTTTTCTCCTCTTGTCTGGAATGGGGACAGGATCGTTTGGTCGCCTCCGCAATTTTCTGGTCATGATGGGTTTCACTTCCATAGAATCTGTGGCAAGAATGAAAGGGGTGAATCTATCCAACTGCCCCTGAGCCAGCTGGAGTCCGAGCACTGTAAGAGCATCTGTCCCACAGACACTGCATCGTGGCTGTGTGACCAAGCATGCTTCGTCTGAACAACCCAGCAAGATGCCCATGCCAGGCTTTGGGCCCTGTGCTTTCCTGAGTCATGCTAGCTGAGCACCCAGTCAAGGCTATGGGACTAAAAGGAGGCTGGGGACCAGGCAGGTACCTCACTTCTGCTGCTCCCACAGAGGCTGGGTGTTGAAACTCATGGGCATAGAAAGCCTTTTGCCCTGGGCAAGGTTTTATATGAAGTCTTTGTTTACACACTCCCAACTCTCTTCTTCAGAAGCCTTTGTATCTAACAGATGTCAAAACCAATACAACAAAGATAGGGACTAGGGCCGCCTTTCATTCTCAATTTCTCTACATAAGGTTCTGTGGACAGATTCCACACAGGGAAATCTCTCCTCCCCCAGAAGCAGCCACTCAAATCTGCTCTCCCCAGGGGGATGGGCTAGCCTGGCACCTGAGTCTGATTCTGCTAAAACCAGCAAGACCCGCTGCTATTCAGAGCTTCAAACATCAGCTTCCTGGGAATCTGTCCAGTGAGGCCGAGAGCTCAACTGGAGCAGCACAAACTCCCCGTCTGAAGCCTAGATCCTGGAGTGTGGCAATGCTGGAGAAGGCACCTGAGCAGGCTAAGTCTCAGTTACGTAACCTCCAAACAGTTAAGCCCACTGCCTTGCATTAGAAGCCCCGCTGGCCTCTGTGAGACTGGTACTATCTAGAGTCCCAACTGGGTCTGCCGCCTGCCCATCCATTCACCAGGCAATCCACCAGACCAGGAAACCCCAGGCAGGGCCGGCCTGTTTGGAAGGGAACCCTGAAGACGTAGTGGGTGCTAGGTAGTCTAGAGAATCACCTGGTTCCTCCCAGCAACATCAGTACCACAGGAACAGACCTTTATTCTGTACCCTAGGCTGCTCAATCACTTCCTGACCCTCCCCAGCTGCAGTTCAAACTTCCCGGAGAAGGAGGTCACTATGAGGTTCCATCCTGATGAAGGGACGAGTCCACTGTCCTCCTGCACAGCAGTGACTATAGTTAACTAGATAACATTGAATATTTCAGGACAGTCTCTGGGTCTTGAGATTGTCAGTGTTTCCACTAGGAAATGACAAAGCGAAGAGATAACTCAGTTGGTGAGGGATGTGACTTAACAGTAGAACACTTGCCTAGCATCAGTAAGGCCTTGCATTATACCCCCAGTTCTTGAGATGAAAAAACTTAATATTTGTTTAGCTATTGGGGTAAAGATAGCAGCAATGATTTGAAGCACACACTTCATTTGAGGCTTGCAGCAGACAAACAGCCTCATCCATGCCCAGCAGGCTGGCAGGCTCAGCCATGCTGCACCAAGTCACTGCTACAGGGGTAAGTACATGGAGGGGGAGCAGGGAATGAAGACAGCATCAGGTGTAGGTGTTTGAAAGGTCAAACCATGCTGGGAACAAAGAGACCAAGCTCCAAGAGACCAAGTTGCGCAGGACAAACGGCTGACACTTAGGTGGAGCCCACCCTCCCCAGGTCAGGTCACCTCATCACCCTCTCCGCAGATCTTTCTGTGCATCATTCCCTGACTTCCAAAGCTCCTTTCACTGGAGCATCAGGCACTGCCTTGTACAACCACAGTACAACGAGCCTGTCACATCTTTATCTCACCTTAAACCTGGAAGGTCTGGGAACTCTCCAAATACTGTCTCCAGCCAGCAATCCAACCTTCCTGACTCTGGAGTGGAAGGAGCCTGTCTAATGCAGTTAGAACAGCCTGGCTTCAGTACCAGCTAGGTCCTTTGGGGACTTCAGGCAAGAGGCTGACTTCTGAGTCCATCCCACCACTTTTAAAACCCCAAACCTGGAAGATGACACCCAAATCAAGTGAAACTGTGCCAGTGAGTGACGCTGCACCTTCTAGATGTCAGGTATCTGCTCTGTGCCAGCCTCCTCTAGACACCCTACTACCCCTAACCAGGCAAGACAATGCCCCTCAGGAAGAGGCCTGTGAGCCGCAAGAGGCACCTGACCTCATAGGAGGCAACGGATTTCTACCTCAACTGCTCATAGGGCCAGCTACAAAGCCAGTATTTCCTAAAGCAAATCTGTGGCTTTTACTGAAATCCTGGGTAGCTTCCAACAGGGGCTAGAGGGCTAGTGGACACCCTAGTGAGCGAATGTCAGGAAAACAACAAAGCCAAGTGGCAACAAACTGGCCTTCTAGTGAAAGAAAAGGCAGATTAAAAATGATCAAGTCTGTGCTACAAAGGTGGCTCAGACATAGGATCCTGGTTCAGTTTCTAGCCCCTCCTTAGTCAACTCAGCACCACCCACGTCAGCTGTAAAGCATCTGCGGGCCTCCTCCAGGCACTAGGCAACTGCAAGCATGTGGCATAAGCATGTGCACACACAAGTGTACACGCGCAACACACACACACACACACACACACACACACACACACACACACACACGAGCACCCACTCCAGTGCACGCACACACAGATAAATCTTGGGAAAAAAAAATGGGCGACGCTCCTGATGCCTTAAAGGGCATGAGACCTGCCTGGTTATCTGGGTCACTTATAGCCCTGGCCTCAACATCAAAGGCTAACAATCAGCTCACTCTACTTACCAGAGAGTGGCCCAGCAGCCCCTGGGCAGGTCCTGGGAGTGGGACAGGACGGCCCCAGACCCTCAGCAGCCCCTGACAGGTCCTGGGAGAGGGACAAGATGGCCCCAGACCCTCAGCAGCCCCTGACAGGTCCTGGGAGAGGGACAGGATGGCCCTAGACCCTCAGCAGCCCCTAGGTGACCTGAGTCTGCAAGGTAGCTGGCTCACTTCCAGCACAGCACACAGCGACTGCATGAACACTAGCCCTGGCGTGCCCAGGAGGCTGAGACCAAGTGCCCTCTGCTACTCCCTGGGATCCTGAGTCATAAGTGACTCTGTGCTGGACAGAGCAGGTGGCCCAAAACACCTGCTTCCTATGGCCTCTTTTGCTGGCCTCTCCTTAACTTTTTAAGAGAAATCTCGAGGTTGAAAAGGCCATTTTAAGACATCACTTCTAAGGACGGAGCTGGAAGCAGTCGGCTTGTTTCCAACCATCCAACAGCATGGCTGCACCATCTGTGGAAGGCCATTATCCTGCCAGCTTCAGTGCCTCCCACCTGCCCTCCACTGCCAGTGCTCTCCACGCCAAGGTACCAAATGGCTTGAGGAAGGACATCAGTACCTTTCTACCCATGGACGGATTTAAATACTTCGGCTATCTGTTTTACTGCAGTACAAATGATTTCTCTGTCTTTTGTCTTTTCTGCCTCCTGTCTCAGCTCAGAAGCACCTGGCCAAGGCCTGATGCTCGTCAGTAACTAGGACACCAAAGCACACATAAGGTGAGCATGTCCTTCCCTGCATGGGGCAGGAGCAGCTATAAGCGGCAGGATTTCCCACTAGCCTAATGGCAGCTCCCGAACACCTGGAGGCTCCAACAGTGATGAGACTTCAGTGCCAGTCACAACCACCATCAAGAAAACTGCACGTAGCTCAAAACAGGTGGGGGGACTGGTGCCTGACTGCAGCACCATGGTCCGGCCAAATAGAAACAACGCTGACGGGTAAACAGGCAGCCTGAAGGCGCTACCCCAACACTCACCTCATGTTTCTGAGCTGCACTCATGCTTTCTGACAAGCTCTGAGCTGGTTTTCAAAAATTTCATTCCCCTACTCCACCCCCACCAGACCCTGCCACACTGTCATTGGGGGACCTGTGGAGGGGAGTCAGTCTGCACGGATGGGATGGCCTAGCTGGTCCACAGTGTAAACCCAGAGGGACCCGTGGGTATAGCTGTCTACTTTCTGATTCAAAGTCAACTCTAAGATTTCTGTGAAAACCCAGATGTCCTACCGAGCCCTGTTAAAATCAGCTACCCCAGAGCCCCAGAACCTTCTGGACAGATGACGAAGACTAGGTTTCAGGGTATGCAGAGGAGCAAGCCACCTGTGTAGCCATGTGGCAAACTCAGTGCTCACTTGCAATGAAGACTGCCAAATTCTGAAACGGCTGGCTCTTGCCAGTGCTTTCTATCCCGTGACTGCCTGCAGACGGCAACGGGAAGTCGGTCCTGCTGCTTCCCCCAGACCTGTCTGTAATCCGCTGACCTCCCTGGACATCAGATCTCAGCTAGTAGGGAGGAACTAGACTCCCAAAATACGATTCACTGATGGATTGGTTGAGACTTGTAAGCTTCACAGCACTGCCTGGGGGAAGAGAGCCCCCAGCCCCTTCCTCATGACGTCAGGGGACAACAACCTTTCCTAATTGTAATGATAGCAATGGTGGTCCTGGTAAGAAACTCAAACGTAAGACACAAATGATAGCTGACAAGGAGCCAGAGCAGGCACAAGTCTGAGTGTGCAATTAATTGCTTTCAAACAGCCTGCACATGACCTGCCTGTCACGTGACATCCCAGGCAGTCGGAGATAAAGCAGGATGTAAGCCCTCTATAGGGGGAAGCTAAGCAGCCTGCCTAAAGTCTCCAGTTAGTGCGGGGTGGGGGTGAAATGCTGATGGGAGTCAGGAAGCCAGCTCTCCACCAGCACACCCAGCTCCCAGGCATGAGAGGAGTGATGAGGGTGGCGCCCTGGGGCCAGAGCCTCTGTACCTCCTGTCAGCTCCATTGTGAGTTTCTCATTCTCGATCATCTTCTTCTTCTCCTCCAGCTCGGCAATCAGATTTTCCTTCAGCTCCACCTTCTTGTCTTCAAACTCTTTCACTGCCGCCTTCTTCTCTTTAATGTAATTCCTTTCCACCTGTTCTGTCTGACCGAAAGGGAGATGCAGCTGAGGTGGGGTGGCCATGAGCACCAGCCAGAGGCCAGCTCTGACTTCAGGAGCAGAGAAAGCCTGAGACTTAATTTCACTCACACAGACCCGTGGGACCAGGAGTCTTGGGGATAATCCCAACAGGTCCCCAAACCCAGCCATGTAATAGCAGCTGCTTCCAATGCACTGTGCCATCCCTGCCCACCCTTCTCCCCATCACAAGGCTGTGAGGCATTAACCTCAAACAGAAGCCGAGTCTCTCCAAGAGAGCTGGGGTGGCTCCTCTGGGAAGGACACAATATCAAGTGAAAACAGCTCACTGCAGGTGAAGCTTCCGCATTCAAGTTAATTACGGGATACTAAAGCCAGACAGCAGGCCATTATGTCTGATCCGTAAGAACAAAAGCAACTACAGACCATTCATTAGGCACCTGAACCCTCGAGTACTCAAGCATCAAAATTAAGCTATTAATAAAATAAAGAACTGCCTAAAAGCCCACTTGTGAAATCCCCCCCACTGTCCTGGGTGCTGGCTGGGGCTGTGTGACTGAAGCATATGCTCTGCTTGGCTGTAAATGAAGCCCAAACACAAGGCAGATCTGTGGAGCCAACTCAGAGACAGGGCTATGGGGAACCACTAGCAAAGCACCAGGCTTAGTCTGGAGACAGATGGTCATAATGTGAGGTAAAGGTCAATGAACAGACCGTGGGCTAGAAAGATGGGATAGCAGGTGAGGGAGCTCACTGCTCCTCCAAAGGTCCTGAGTCTGGTCCCAGTGCCCACACTGGATGGCTCTCAACTGCCTGTAATTCCAGCTTCAGGGGATCCAGAACCCTCTTCTGGCCTCCAGAGGCACACACATACATAAATTACATTTTAAATTAAAGAACAAGAAACAGCGAGGGGCAGCATCCTAACCCAACGTGGTCAGGAGGGTCCACACAACACTCCCGGGTGGAAGGAAGGTCTAAGCAGGCATTAAGCAACCCTAACCAAGTGAGCGGTAGTGATGTTCCCAAACCATCCACTTGCTAACAGAAGGCAAGGCCAGAGGACCAAGAGTCAGACTCTCCAAGGAGCCTACAAATGCAAAGGATCCTGGGTACTTACTTCCAGCTGGAGGAAGAGCTCTGAAAGAGAGAAAAGCACAGTTAAGATTCGTCAGCGGCCACCATCCTAGATGGGGGTGTTGGGATTTACTGAGAGGCATGGGCAGTTCTACCCCACCAGCCTGACAAAATGTTCTCACTCAGGCCCACCCAGTAGGACAGTACAGTGAGTCAATGCAGTCACTTTAGAGGCAGAGTCCACGTGGAAGCTTTCAAAGTGGGGTAGATACAAGACAAGGCAGGTCCCTCTAGAATCCCCAGAGGAAGAGGGGCTGGGCTCAGCTGGGACTTAACTCTGGCCATTCTCTCAGATTCCAGATCCAAGGCAGCCCCCTTCCTGAGGCCTTTCCTGACAGAGTCGAATTCATCAAACTCTTAAGCTTCCTCAGTGCCTACTGTGTGCCAGCAACAATTAACTGTTTACCTATGTGATGGCTAGGCTTGGTGGTCAACCTGGCTACATCTGAAATTAACTAAAACCCAAGTGGCTGGGTACATTGGAGGGATTTTTTTCTTTGAAATCATTTAAGTGGGAAGACCCACCTTTAATCCAGATCTTCTGAGTTGGGAAGATCCACCTTTAATCTGGACCATAACTTTTGGTGGCAGCCTCTACAAAGGACATGGAAGAAGGTCGCTTGTTCTCTTTGCCTGCATGTCCTCGCTATATACTGGCTAGTCTATTCCTTCTCTGGCACTAGAGTCTACCGCCTCCAGATTCCAGTGTACACAGAAGACCAGCTGAGACATCCAGCGCCTGGAACAACCACTGGATTCTCAGATTTCCAGTGGGACACAGCCTCGAGGCCACTCTAACAACCCTTTGTGTAGATATGGTTTATTCCATCTGTTATCTTCCTTTAGAGACACGATGCTGTCAGCTCTGGTAAAGATGGTGACTGCCACAAAATCTGGGACTTCTTGTCTCTCTAAGTGAACTCGGGCCCACTACCTTTGGTCCACAAATACTGTGAGCAGACCAGAAACCAGAATTCTGGTCTGTGGGCTCTTTTGCAAACCTCAAATTCTAATGTCCCATTTGCCTGTGCAAACACATCCACACATACCCCACAGAGCTTTCAGACTTGCAGAATTCAGACTAAGAGCTCAGATATTATGTCTGATGAAAAACATTCAGAGAAGTCAAGCCACTGTCCCAGAAGCTAAAGTCACTCCAGCCCGGAAAACTGTGGGACTGGAAGCCTGCTGGCCAACGAACTGGTGAGCTTCCTAAAGCCACGGACAATGTGCTGGTGATATAACATTGCTTAAGTACCAATGTGCACAAATGCTTAGGCACCCTGAATACACACTGTGTACAGCAGACCAGGAGCATTCCATGCTGCTAAGTGCTTGAAATACATGGAGGCCAATAAGAGGCCATGCCCCTCATCTCGGGCACAGACAAGCTAATCAGGCGTGATGGACAAGAAGGAGGAGCCACCCTGACACCCCTGGAGGACAGAGAACAGCTTTATGTAACAGCAGCCTTGGCTCACCCCTTCCCTCACCTTTCTCCCAATGGAAGGTTCGGGTGTGTTATGGGTTTGCATTCTATCAGCCTGGACAGGGAGAAAGCATGAAGGTGTCCGGGCTGAGCTGGAGCACTAACCTGCGTTCCGGATCCTCTCTCTGTACTGTTGATCCAGCTTCTTCATCCGCTTCTGATATTCTTGTAATGTACCTGGATGGGGCAGTCACAGGGCACCGTGACTCAGGGAGTCAGCCTGCTCTGCACGCTTCCCTCTCCTCAGTCACTTTCTAGAACTGGAGTTGCCTAGAGAGCTGTACCAGGGAGGAAGCACACAGCACCACAGACCATGTGGACCTTCCCCAGGACGTCAGAGCAAGTAAATGGGCAAGGACAGCAGGTGACGCTGAGCTGAGCTAAGCTCCGGGTAGTCTAAGACAATGGGCCCCCTCTCCTGGAGAAGGTTCATCCTCTTGCATTGAGATCTAGGTCAAAACTATCCAAGAGAGCTGCCTGCTCCGGCTCATGCTGCAGCCAACACTCAAGATATAGCAAGAAGTGGGACAAGCCCCAGAGTCACATTCCCTAGAGAACAGTGCCTCTGGGTTGCATGATCTTGGAGAGCTGGCTCTCCAACCCAGGCTGCCAAGACCTTAGTGGCAACCATGAGGAGAGAACGCTGTGGTGAAGTGTGGGCTTGGCCCAGGAGAGAAAACTTGATTCCTCTGATAACAACCAACGCCCCTCTCTCTTAAAAATGTTTCTTCCATTTGCGTGTGTGCATGCCTGTGAGTGTGTCTGAGGTCAGAGGACATCATTTGGAGTGAGTTCTCTCCTCCCACTATGTGAACTGTGGGTACCACACTCATGTCATGAGGCTTGGTGTCAGGCTCCTCTACTCACTGAGCCATCTTGCCGACCCTCAACAGCCTCTTAAAAAGACAAAGTCTATCTAAGGTATGGTGGTCTCCAATCTATGCCCCAAGGGAAACTTCAAGGTGTGTTCCGCACTGAAGACAGTGGAATATGAAAGGCAGGAAGTCAGTATTAAGCGACAGCAGACCATGTTCAGATGACTGTAACAGACCAGACTCAACCCCCGCCTGCACTCCCAGAGAGAAGTGAAACTCGAAGACTTCAAGGGCTTGCAGCAGGGAGCCCTGTGGAGCTCGGGGGAAATGGCACACCTACCTTCCTGCAGCTGCTGCAGCTGCCTCTTCAAAGATGCCAGTTTGTCCTGATACATCCTGCAAGAGAGGAAGGACTCAGCTCACAGGCAGGAGGAGCAGGCTGTCTTGGAGGTGTGATCGGTGGTCTTCAGGTCAGAGAAAGGGAGTCAGGCTGTAGAGGTCTGAAGTGAATGGATCACAGAGACAAGCCCCTGCACTCCTGAAGTGTGTGCATCTCCGTGAAGCCGCGTGAACTGCACAGAGTGAGAGTCGCAAGCACTAGTGAACCCCTATAGTACAAGGTAAAAAGAACAGACCAAGAATGGCAAGAGGGGGCTGAGGAGATGGGGTAAGAACACTTGTCACCAGCCCTAACAACCTGAGTTCCACCTCTGGGCCTAGCACAGTGGAAGGAGAAAACCGATGCCTGCAAGCTGGAGTCTGACGCACAGTGCAGCGCGGCACAACCCCCTGAACGCACAAGAATACATAGAACAGAGCTTTCCAAGGGAAACGGTAGGATAAGGTGCCCTCAGCACACCTGCTCTACAGACATCGCAGCTGTGTAAGGGCCAGGTCCACAACCCTTCCTGCCACCTAAAAGCCACTACCTTTCCAAGATCTGAAAAATAATGCTAATCCAAGCTCAAAAGCTAAATGTGGGATGGATCTGCAGCCCCGGCTGGGCGAGGGCACAGAGCACACAAAGCAATGTGGCCAGTTCACACCTCTCATAGTGAGGGGTTACAGGCAACCATCCAGGGATATAACATCAGGGGCACTTCTGCTTCTCCATGAAAACCCCCCAGTTCCTCGGTGGCAACCACAAAGGCCTTGGAGAACATGGTTCCACAAGAAGATGCTTTCACTCCTCAGAAAGGCCGACAGACACACAGACCCCTCTCTTCAGAACAGCGAGGGGCCAGGGAGCCCTCCCCACTACTCTCTGATGGCCAGCCCCGATGCTGTCTAGTAAGTATGAAGGAGGCACAGTAATCAAAAGCTGCTCTCTAAAACTGTTCCTGAACAGAGCTGGCTCTAGAGATGGCTCCAGGGTTATGAGCACTGGCTGCTCTTCTGGAGGACCTGGGTTTGATTCCAGCTCCAATGTGGCGGCTGAGAGCAGTCTGTAACTCCAGTTCCAGGATATCCAATGCCCTCTTCTGGCCTCTGAGGGCACCATGAGGGCACACGTGGTACACAGAACATGCAGGCAAAACACCCATGGACATAAAAGAATAATAAACAGATCTTTAAAAAAACCCAAAACTGTCTCTGAAACATGGCAAACACAGAAGAGGGTGATGTCTGAGAAGTCTGCAGAATCCAGGGTATCAGGTCCCCACCACACAAAAGGAGTAGGCAATCTCGAGTCTCTCTTGGAAAGAGAATACTTGGGGAATGAGAAAGGAATCGGGGTGGGAGTGGTAGAGACCAGATCCACTGACATCACATCCTCGGAGAAGAGTCTGTGAAAACAAGTTTCAAGCAGGCCAGACTCACCCAGTAAAGAGCTGGCAGAACAGAAGGACCAGGCAGAATTTCAGGTGTAGCTGAGGGCACACACATGAATTGTTAACGTGACCCTGACCAGCATCAGTCACACCTGGAAGAGTTGCTCCTTTGGATTGAAAATGACAGATGCTAGAGAGATGGGCATGCACATTTAAAATTTGAAAGGAGAAGCTGGGGGACAAAATGGGGACTACTAGCCTACAGGAGTTTAAGGGTTTAAAACCAAGAGCCTCAAGATAGACCCAGTCACCACTTCCTGAAAACTGGGCATGGAGTCTCCTAACCTGTAACCCAGTACTTGGGAGATGAAGCAGGTGAGTTCAAGGCAGCCTTAGGCGACAAATGATCAGATGAGCCTGAACCTCCGAGTGATCCCCTATCTCAAACACATCCTACACGACCATTCATCTGGGCACAGATCAGGTAGCGGGTGGTACAGCTGCATGCACCTGAAGTTCAGCTACTTGGAAGGCTGATGTAGGAGGAGACCTAGAACCCAAAAGCTTGACAACAGTCTGGCAACAGGGCAAAACTCTGGATTTGTTTCTTGTTGGTGATTGATGATGTTTCATTTTTAAAAACTAACAATAGCTCGGTGGTGGTAGTGCACATGTTCAATCCTAGTGCTTGGGAAACAGAGGCTGGTGAAGCTCTGAGTTGAAGGCTAGCCTTATTTAAGGAGCAAGTTCCATAACAGCCAGGACTATGCACTGAAATTCTGTCTCAAAAAAAAAAAAAAAAAGAGTAAATAAAAAGGCCAGGTGTGGGGGCACCACCATCAATCCCTGTATTCTGTGAACTGGAGGTTAGTCTGGTCTCAACTGCCCCACCCACCTCAAAAAACAGTCAGGGCTTTAGCTGACTATGGCTGAAGACAGAGGAAGGGCTTTCGTGAGGATGTGTGAGAGCAGACAGACAATGTAGCAGGAAAGGAGCAGCAGCCTGCTCCCTCTATTCCCAGAACACTTGGGACACCCCGCATATGGCCTACAATACAGGACAGGGACTGAGGGCCTGCAAGATACCCATTTTCCTGGGTACCAGTTTTCACAGCAATTCTAAAGGTCTTACCCTCCCCAGCTCCCTCACCCCACCATGCCCATCATGGCTCCTGCTAGCCTAGCCCCCAAAGAGGCTCCTAACCGGAAAGCTCTTAGATGTGACCAGAGAGGGAAACTACAGAATCATTTGTGCTTTGTAAGCACTGAGGTAAAAAGGAGTCTCTGTGAAGACTGAACCGCCTCTGTATTCCAGAGAAAAGGCACATGGGCTACTCACTGTTCCTTCATCTCCACGTAGTCTTCCTCATCGTGCTTCGCCAAGTCGGTCTCACTGGCATCCTCCGTGTCTGGGTGAAACGAGGGGAGAAGCGGGCGGTGATCATCAGGTTCACAGAATCAGTATCGTGATAGCGTAATTAGCATGCTTCTGGGAAAAGAATGAGTTTCTATCCATGTGGGTCTGCATGAACCTACTAATAAAAAAGTGTGTGTGTGTGTGTGTGTGTGTGTGTGTGTGTGTGTGCATGCATGTGTTTAAAACAAAAAAGGGAAGTGCCACTCCAATTGGGTTTATGCTGAGAATGTACTTTAAGATGATGCACAGTAAGAGAAGAAAGGACACCAGACAATCCAGACACAGGCCACAGAGTGACAGCGAACTGTGTACTGTTCAAGAGGAGATCTGGGCGTGAGCATGCCCACCCTATCACATGTTAGAGGTATATAGTGAAAAGGAGACTATTGTCATAACAGACTCAATTCTATTATTATAGATAAGTACACTGTAGCTGTCTTCAGAAACACCAGAAGAGGGCATCAGATCTCATTATGGATGGTTTTGAGCTATCAGTGGTTGCTGGGATTTGAACTCAGGACCTTTGGAAGAAGAGTCAGTGCTCTTACCGGCTGAGCCATCTTGCCAGCCCCCAGATTCAATTCTAATTGAACCGATTTCCAAGCTAACAGGTTTAAAAAAAAAAAATGCAGGAAGCGGGCACGGCAAGATACTTTTTGTTATATGCTTCAAAACCTTGTATTTGAATAAATTTGAACAAGGGGGCTGGATGCATGGCTCAATAGAGCTCACTGTTCTTTGCAGAGGATATGGGATTGGTTCCCCAATGCCCTTATCAGATGGCTTATAAAGTCCTAGAACTCCAGTTCCGGGGATCTGTGGCCCCCTTCTGGTTTCAAAGGGCACCTGTACACGTGGTGCATATGAATTCATAAAGACACACACAAAAATTAATGAGTTAAAAAACATTTTCAACTATGTTTATTTTATTTTACATGTATGAGTGTTTTGTCTCTGTGTTGGCGCACCCCCTGCATGCCTTGTGCCCACAGAGGTCAGATGACGGTTGGAGCTGTAGTTATAGATGCAAATGTAACTTTTATTCACCTGATGGCTTTTGCCATCTGGGAGGCTTACTGCCTCCTTCTGATAACCTCGGCCTAGTCCTGGAAGCTTCCAGCCTCTGTACATCTAATCTAGGCCTAGAATGGTTTTCAGCCTCTGAGACTTACTGCTGAATAAACTTTGTCCTTTCTGAGCTCAGGCTGGATGGTTCAACTCTACCGTTCTGACTCAAACTCCTCTCCAGGTTGTCTTGTTTCAATCTGGCTTCAATCAGCTTCTTAGTGAACGGCTCTGCTTGGCCTCATTCTAACTTCGGCAATATCTTCAGCTCCTTCTCATTCTCTGGATCATTCTGTCTTCACCTGTGTCTAGCTTGTTCTCTCTTCAACCTGACTCTGTAAAACTGTCCCAGTCAAAGTGCCTCCTCCTTTTCTTCTCTGCGCTGCTCTCTTAAGTAGCCTTTTCCATCTCATCTCCTGAGAGTTGATTCTATCCCATTCTGTCAAATCTTTCTCTGATTCGTCACTTTGTCACTCAGTCAGACATCACTTTTAAACATGGCTGCTTCCTTCTACACACTTCTAACTTAACCTTCATTGTTTGGGATTCAAGATATGCACTAAGGGTGTGTCTGTATTCCAGCCAGAGGGATTAAAGGCGTGCTGTGTGTGTGTGTGTGTGTGTGTGTGCACTCGAGCACGCGCGTGCATGCAAACTACAACTAAAAACAGTTTTTTTTTCAATAAATAACACAGTCTCAGGGTTCACAACGTGATCAAATATCCTGCAACATATAGACAGTTGTGAGCCATTGAAACGCCAGATCCTCAGAAAAATCAGTAATTGCTCTAAACTGCTTAATTTAAACTAGTCTTAAGCAAATATCTGGATCCAATAGCCTGAAGGGAATCAATTTTGTCCTCACTGTACCCCAGTGGTCATTAAAAGAAGTGCATCTTTCACATTGAAAAATCCCTAGTTAAACCTTGCTTTTTACCATAGTTAGACCAAATGCACTCAGTTCCTTCAATTTAGTGCTCTGCATAAGCTGCTGCGTTTTGAGAGGCCGTAGTAGACCCAAGTCTCCACAAAGCCACCACCTTTCCTTCAGTGGAAGGAACTTTCACGGAGGTCCTGTCTAGAGCTAGCCCAGCTATGTTACTAGGCACTTGAGAGACTAAGATCCTCCTCACAGTCGAGGTAGCTTTTTGCTTTTTACAACCCGACTGTGTGCTAGAACACTGTCTACTCCACCCATACAATGGCTTCCCCTTGCCCCCTGTCGTCCTGCTTCTGGCTTCTCCTCCACCTAACAAGCTCCTTTCTCAACCCCTCTGGATGTCCCTCACACTCTCCAAAGGGTAAACAAGGTCCAGATTGAGACCTGAGGCTTGAGGAGCGATAACGCAATGCAAACTACTCGGGCCTAAAAACAAACCCCGACCTCCCCTTTCGCCCACTTTACAGGGGCAGGACGGATTCCATTTAACCCTCACACCTAGAAAAGTGAGGACTCCATGCTACTCCGCAGGAGGTGGGTAAACAAGACAGCTTTAAAACTGGGGGAGGTGCCGGCCTAATGAATACTTTACTTACACCTGACCGATTCCAGGTCCCAAGTGGAGTTAGGGGCGTTGAACATTTTGAGAGAAGCTGGGAGCGAGGAAGCCAAGGCGGGCATCACTCCGTCCCAAGTGCGGAAATGAGACACTGGGCTGGGGACAGTCTTAAACGGATCCCTGGCTCTGAAGAGCTCTGTCGACTTCCGACCCCCGCCCTCCCGCACCTGGGCCCCCATCCTCACCGCACCTTCGTCGGACTCTCGGCCCCGGCAGCTTCGCTCGTCGTCCTCGGCGCTCTCCAGCTCCTCGTCGTCCTCCGGGTAGTACTCCGGGGCGGGCGGAGCTGCAGCCGGAGCGGGCGCCGGAGCCAGCAGCCCCGCGGCGCTCATGTCGCCGCCTCGGGCCGCGGCGGAGCGTGTCCCGCAGAGATCGCGGCCGCCTGGCTGCGCCCCGGACAGCCCCCACCTCGCGCAGCCGGAGCCGCAGACACCGGGTCTCCCTCGGCTCCGAGCTCCGCCCCCGGCGCCCGCGCTGGGCAACGGGGGCCTCGGGCACCCGGCTACTTCCGGGTCGTAGGCTGCCCGGTGACAGCCTGAGCCAGCCGTCTTCGCGGCAGTAGGTGAGACGCCGGGCTCCACGTTCTCTGACGCAGCAGCATCGTCATCACTGTCTTAAGAATTCGCGATCGGCCACGGGGGAGGGGCGGAGGCAGGAATCTCTGGAGTCAGGCATATCCGTGGGCAGCCGTGCCCGCAGTCAGGACCACAAAGTTGGGATGACACTTCCGAAAATGGCCACCAGGCGGTGCCTGGAGTCAGAACTAAAGTGTGGATGGAAGCGACCCGATGGGCGGAGGCTTTGCAAAGCCCTGGATAGGTAGCATTGGTCTCTGATTCAAGCAGGTGAATGACGTGAACTTTTCCCATGGTGGGCTTGGAAGCCTAGACAGCCAGAGTGTGTGTGATACAGAAAATGGAGTGCATGGCTGCTCCCTGCCTTAATGGGGCTATTACAATAATGGCAAGTTGCTGCCATTTCATCCACGGGTCAGGTGAATGTATGCCCCTAGACTTTGCCAGTGCTTTCTTTTAGATAGATTTACGGGGTAAGCTGTTCTCCCGATTTTACAAATAATCAAAAGAGTTCTCATTCTCCTTTCAAAAAAAAAAGAAAGAAAGAAAAAGAAAAAAAAAAACGGTGACGTTAGTTTAGAATCCCAGATCCAGGATGTACACGGGATAGCTGCCTTGTGTTTTCTCGATCACAATTTCTAAGGTATTTTGGCCTAAAACAGTAACTTGCTAACCTGCTAATTTTCACGTGAGTAAATAGAGTATTTCCCTCCAGAAAGTCACTGGCTTAAATTCAGAAGCCAACGCTGGCACAGTGGCCTTTAGTCCCCGCACTATAGAGGCAGAGGCTGGCTGAGTTCAAGACCAGCCTGGTCTACAACTCGAGTTCCAGAACAGCCAGGGATAAACAGAGAAACCCTGTCTTGAAAACAAACAAAAAAGCCATGAAACTGAATTTCTCCATGTGTTAATCTGCATAGCCCTGTATTCCCCACCCCTAGAAGAGGAACACAGTGTTTACAGTTTTGTTTAGAAGAAGAGGAGGAGGGGGAAGGGAGGAAGAAGGAGGAGATGTAGGAAAAAGAGGAAGGAGGAGGAGGAGGAGGAGAAGTCTATGGCTCTGCCTAGTGGCTCGGGACTATAATCTCGGGTGCTCAGAAAGATAAATGCAAGAGGACAGAGCAAGATCAAAGTTTGCCTGGATTGCTCAGTGAGTTCAAGGCCAGCCAATTTAGCCAGACTTTGTCTGAAAACAAAATTTAAAAGGATGGGCTGTGCCAGGCAGTGGTAGCGCACGCCTTTAATCCCAGCACTTGGGAGGCAGAGGTAGGCAGATTTCTGAGTTCGAGGCCAGCCTGGTCTACAGAGTGAGTTCCAGGATAGCCAGGGCTACACAGAGAAACCCTGTTTAAAAAAAAAAAAAAAGATGAGCTGTGGATGCATGCAGCTGGGTAGGGTACTTGCCTGGCATGCTGGAGACCCTAGCTTCACTCCCTAATTGGAGAGACAGGGAAGATATGTCCAGAGGAACCCCATTCAGTTAACTCAAATCTGCAGAGAACAGAACAAGCATTAAGGCCCAGCAGATGGGAACACAGTGGAAGGCGGGGTAGAACCCAGGACAGTATCCTGTTTCTCACAGCCTCTGTGATCAAATGTATTTCCAAATGGGCCCCCAGAGAGACTTCTAAAAATGAGAACATTCGTTCTGGGTCCCATTTATTTTGACATTTCCTATTTGCTACCTTGTTTTAATTAAATCTTGGCTCTCTTTGTAAGGGAGAGTTCCTCTGTGCAGAAATGCAAGAATGTCCAGAATGCAAAGATGGGATAGCTTTTCCAGCAGTTCAGGGATCTGAAACCCCTTCTCGACAACAGTCCTTCAAGCTCAGCCTCAGCCGAAGTTCTCAGAGCTGTTTCTTCTCCAAAGGATGAGGTCAGCTTCCTGTGTATGCGTGTACTGTGTGTGTGTGTGTCTCCCTCATTACGGCCAGCCAGTGTTAATAGTCATGCGTTTCTGTTTTACATGGATTATAGAGACACAAACAGTTGGATGAGGACAATTTACCCCTTATCTTCCATGAAGACTGCAGAGCTGGCCCAAAGAGCAGTCTACTAAGCACTCCTTAGTGAAGAGGGAAATGGACTTTTTAAGAAGCCCTCATGACTTTAGGCTCAACCAAATTTTTTAGTGTCTTTCAAAATCAAGTTTCACCCCTTAAAATTCTCCACCACTTTTCCCAAATAGGGTATTCAGTCAGACTACCCAGATGAAGTTTGATATGCAAACAGACAATGTTTAGGATGCAAATTTTGCTGGGGAAATGAGAGAGAGGGGAGGGGAGAGAGGTTTTTTGGCATATTTGAGTCTCTAGATTCAATCTCCAGTACTGGAAAAAAAAAAAAAAGATAGGGCAGAGTGTTGGCATGTGCCTTTAATTGCCACCAACCTGTCCGTACAGAGAGTTCTAGGCCAGTAGACCAACCTAGGCTACGTAGTGAGACCCAATCTCGATAATAAAAACTTTTTTTTTTTTTTTTTTTAGTTTTTCGAGACAGGATTTCTCTATGTAGCCCTGGCTGTCCTGGAACTCACTCTGTAGACCAGGCTGGCCTCAAACTCAGAAATCTGCCTGCCTCTGCCTCCCAAGTCCTGGGATTAAAGGCATGTGCCACCACTGCCCCGCAAAACTAAATATTTTTGTAGTAGAGCATTGACCAGGAGTTCCGTGTCCATGTCTGATGAGACTTAGGGAGAAAATGTGTCCCTGCAGAAAACTGCTTTGAGCTTCCACCGTTGACTGTAACAACACAGCCATTTCCACAAAAATAGGAGACAGGTCCTGGTGCACTTTAATCTCTGGCAAGCACTATGTTTCAACGTGGTTTAGGATGGAGTCAGGTTATTGCAGGTTGCACTTGTGGTCAAAGCTCACCGACCTTCCGCCTTTGGTTCATTAAAGCCTGTGGCCCTTGAAAGATTCAGTTGGAAATGCTTGCTGGAATTTTGCCAAAGCCAACGGGGTTCCCCTTCCTCAACTCCTCTAACTGTGATGACCAAAACTCACAAAATGAATATTTCTTTTTTCACATTTCTGTCTTCTTTTCTTTCTTTTTTCCTTTCTTTCTTTCTCTCTTTCTTTTTCTTGGCTTCGGAGAGGTCTAGCTAGATAACCCAGGCTAGGTTCAAACTTGAGGCAATCTTCCTACTTCTGCCTAAAAAATATCGGTATTCACATCGCATCTATTTAAAAATGTGCCCATACCCTGGTAAGCACTTAGCTGGGCCCACAGTTTTGTTTTTGATTTTTTTTTTCCTCTCCAGCAGTAAACCGAGGTCCACTGAACGCAAAGTGTCTGAAAGCTAGAAAATATTTACAAGCCCCAGGCGGAAAGCGTCTCTTATGGATGACTAGGAGCTGTGAAAGATCCGATCGGCCCCACGAGCTCGCCACAGAGGTCTCTCAAGGCAAGCCAAGGCTTGGGGAAGAGCCACGAACTTTGACCCTTGCACCGCACAAACAAGGCTGACCGCGCCCGAAGAGGGCCAGGGCTAACACAAGTTGAGAGAGCTTCCGCGTTTGAGAAAGCCCCGCCCACCAGGCCCCGCCCACAGCCAGCTCCGCCAATCCCCTGAATCCATCGACCGCTCGGGCTTCCCAGGCAAAGGCAATCGAACGTCTATACTCGGCCTGGACCCCGACAGCAGCGATTAGGGAAGGTCAGTAGAGAGCCTATCAGAGCATGTCTGTGGGCGGAGTCGAGGGCGGGGTCGAGTGGGGGCGGGGCGCGCTCCGCACAGTCGGGTGCGATTGGTTACCCCTGGCGGAGCCGCACCTCGGACAGCAGCAGCGGCCGCAACCTAGGGTCCTGCGTGGAGAGTGGGGCGCGACGGGGACTCGCGGGCGGAGGCTGCGCGTGGGTACCCAGCACGCGAAGACCCAGCACGAGAGCGACTCGGGGCACAAGTGAGAGGAGGCGGCGGCGCCGGGGCCGCGGGTGACAGCACTGAGGTGAGAGCGCGGGCGCCAGAGTGACAGCCCGAGTCCCGGCGCAGCGGCCGTGAGCATCCCGGGAGCGGAGTTGCTAGCGGTTCTGCCAGTGCGCCAGGGGACCGGGAAGGACCGGAACGGGGAGTAGGAGGGGACCCCGAGAGGGGTCGCGGAGAATAAGAAGACCAGGATGGGGATAGGGACGGCGGGGAGAGGAGTGAACTCCGAGAGGGACTGCGGGTGAGCGAGGGGACCCGGAGAGAGATGGGGAAAGCAGGATGAGGAGGGGACCGAGAAATACCCCAGGAGAGCAAAGGGACCCCACGATAGTACAGGGCGAGTTGAAGAGGGACTCGGACCGTGGGATAAGCGAGACTTATCCCACGGGACCGGAGGGACTGCGACGGTGGGGTGAACGAGGAGATCCGCCCCAGATGGACCGGTGGGAAAAGCGGACGGGACCCAGAGAGGTACACTCAAAGGGACTGGGACTGCAGACTGAGCTGGTTGACTTGAGAGAACCCAGTCAGCGGGATGAAGGAAGGGGACCCTAGAGGGACCGAGACAGAAAACAAGCAAAGGAGACGTCAAGCGAGGCGAGGGCAGTGAGTGGTTCTGAAACTATGCTCTTGCAATGGGTGTGAAGAGGACCTCAGGAAGGCTTAGGGCAGCTGAGTGAAGGGAGGGCTTCCCAAAATGGGCCAAGACAGATGGGTGTGGGCTGAGGGACCCAGCGCAGGGACAGACAGCTTCGAGAGTCCAAAGAGAGCGGGTGAGTGAGGTACCAGAGAAGAGCTTGCAGAGCGTGAGCATGGGTTTCTGACCTCACAGCCAGGCACCTGGGGAAAAGCACCAGCAGCCAGGACCTGGATGGTATTGAGTGGGGACAGCAGCAATGCTGACACCTGGACGACACCAATGTTCCACTTCTAAGAATCCGAGGTCTCCCTGAGGGTTGAGTTCCGGGACGCTGGAAGGGGGATCATGTGATGGGCCTGGGAGTGAAAGACATGGATCCCAAGGGCTGGCCAAGGGCTAGCCAGACGATTTGTAGAGATTAGACCATCACCTCATCTCTTCCAAACAGCAGGCTTCCCTTCTCTTCTCTAAAGTTCGACCTGGGGGTTCCTTGATGACAGATCTGGGAGAAAACCAAAGAGGCTTGCTTCCATTCGCCCCATTCCAAGTAGTTCTTTTAGAAGAGCCTTGGATTAATTAGGATGTTAATTTTTAATGCTCGGTTGTTTTTTTGTTTTGTTTAAGTTTGGCTTTTCGCTTCTCCACAAGGAGTTAAGAAACTTTTTCCCATTTGGCAGTCTGTCCCTATCAGTGTTTACAATGCACACTTAGGAGAGCCAAAGCAGGTTTGTAGTTAGGGCTGTTTAACTTTGATGTGTTAGACACACTTGGGAGGTCACACTCAATTTTTCAAAACAGTTTCTGGGGCCAGTAAATGAATGGCACTTTCTAGGCAAGCTAAGGAGCCAGATATGTGTATTCAAAGTAGACACTATAGGTCTCTCTCAAGGCCAGGACAAAGAGCTGAGGCAATAGAAGAGGGCAGAGACAAGATAGCCTTCTACTCTGATGCACCTGAAAATATATGACCCTAGTGCCAGCATATGTTGACATGGCCCCAACCCTCTGGATGCTCCCCCAATGCCCACTGCCAGCATATTTTGACATGGCCCCAACCCCCTCTATACTTGTTTGGTCATCAGCTTTATATTTGAAACATTTTAAGGAATCATGATGGGGTTTTTCTTCTTCAGTTATTCTGGGGAGAGAGTAGCATTTACAAAGCAATGAGCTTTCATTGTGACATTTTTATATATGGCTTGTATTTCTGATTTTCCTTTTCTCTATTTCTAATGTTTTTGTTTGTTGCTGTTTTATTCATTTTAGAAACTTCAGAAATGATGATTTTAGGGAAATAATGGAGGATGTAACCAATATTACATTTCTGTTGTTTGGATGTCTCCTCTGGGTCAGATTTAGAGTGTGTGGTGTTTGAAACCCTTTAACTGGGCATGATAGCAGGACTTAGGATGCTGAGACAGGATCATTTTGAGTTAGAGGCTAGCCTTGGCTACATGGTACCAAGCAAGCCTGGGCTCTGAGACTCTGTCTCAAAAGACTGAAGAAATGTTTTGCTTGTGTTTAGCACTAGACAGCTGCACCAAAACTATACTGTATTATTCCTAGTGGACACAATGTAGGATTGGGCTAACAAGCCCAAAAGCCCTGGCTGGGCTTGGTCCCTAGAATAAGAGCAAAAGAAGAGTCTTGCCTAGATCTGCTGTTGATTTATTTAGGTGCAGAGAGAGCATCAAAGCCAGATTAATGCCAGGTAAGTGACCTTCCCACTGAGCCATACTGCCAGCCTCGATGTCATTTCCATCTAAGATCAATGACTCTGAAATGGTTTTCCTATAGAAATGAAAGGTTTGCACTGTTAACAAGCTCTGCCTTAAGGCAGCTCTGAAGCAGTGCAGAGCCAGGTGTGATGCTGGAAATCCCACCCCCTAGGGATCCCACTCACTAGGGATCCCACCCACTAGGGCCCCACCCACTAGGGCCCCACCCACTAGGGATCCCACCCACTAGGGATCCCACCCACTAGGGTCCCACCAGCTAGGACTTTCACCCCCTAGGGTCCCACCTACTAGGGATCCCACCTGCTAGGGTCCCACCCTCTAGGACTCCCACCAGCTAGGACTCCCACCCAGTAGGGATCCCACCCGCTAGGGTCCCACCGGCTAGGACTTCCACCCACTAGGAATCCCACCCACTAGGGATCCCACCCACTAGGGTCCCACCCACTAGGGATCCCACTCACTAGGGATCCTACCCACTAGGGCCCCACCCTCTAGGACTCCCACCATCTAGGACTTCCACCCACTAGGGATCCCACCCACTAGGGATCCCACTCACTAGGATCTCACCCACTAGGGTCCCACCCACTAGGGTCCCACCGGCTAGGACTTCCACCCCCTAGGGTCTCACCTACTAGGGATCCCACCTGCTAGGACTCCCACCCAGTAGGGATCCCACCCGCTAGGAATCCACCTGCTAGGGTCCCACCCTCTAGGACTCCCACCGGCTAGGACTCCCACCAGCTAGTACTTCCACCTACTAGGGATCTCACCCACTAGGGTACCACTGGCTAGGAATCCTACCTGCTAGGAATCCACCTGCTAGAGACCCACCCCTGTGAAACGTAGGTGATATTGAGAACAGGACCAGCCACAGCAAGCACAGGTTTTAACGAAGAAGTAAAATTAAGCAGGGTGGGGTAGAGGGGAGGTTGTGGTGGGGAGGTAGAGGATTAAGCCAATTAACTCATGTGTCTATTCATCCTGGGGGTAAAGCATGAGGGGCATGAGGTTCTCTGAGTGGGAAAGCCCAGCCCCAGTCCTTCCAGGAAGTTCTAGACCCGTGAAAATGCTTTCTCCTGTCTTGTAAGCTCACTTCTGACTGGTGCAAATGGTCATATCTAAAGACAGAATAATAAATGTATTTCCTTGTATGAAGAGGAAGTCCTGGTCCTCTCCTGAGTCATCACCTAGGCAGCCAAGGCAGACACTTTGTCCTATGGTGTTGATCCAGGGATGTTGGAGGCAGACGAGGGGAGTAAAATTCTCAGTGATAAGAGGAGTCCAGAACGTTCTTCCCTGGGGAGGGAGTGTGAGAGGGGAGAGATGTGTATGAGATTTTGATATGTTTGTTCATTAGAAAGGCTTGTCTCCTGCTTAAAAACTCCATTGGCAAGAGATTCAGATGAGCACTTGCATGTTCTTCACCTTAGTCTCGGGCTAGCTGGAGCCCAGGAAACCTAATAGCCTGTTTTACACTTTCCTTACTGTTTGAGTCCCGTACAGTGGATCCTTTGTACTCTCGGAGGCTGCCTGGCTATCTAGCGTGGCTTAACAGGGAAGCCAACTTGAACTAGCTAGTGTCTTCATTGCTTGCCAGTGTTCATAAATGCGTGTCTTCTGTAGATCGGGGTGTAGGAGTGGAGCAAGAACTGGAGAGTTGACGAAGGACAATCACCAAGTCTTACTATGCATGTGTTACATACAGACACATTTTCCCTCTAGAATGTTCTCTCGGTTTAAATTTCTTTCTTCCCTCCCAAAAAGAACACAGACAGATACATACACATACACACAGACTGTGATGGTTTGTGTATGCTCGGCCCAGGGAGTGGCACTATTAGAAGGTGTGGCCCTGTTGGAGTAGGTGTGGCCCTGTGGGAGTGGGTGTGGCCTTGTGGGAGTAGGTGTGTCACTGTGGGCATGGGCTTTAAGACCCTTGTCTTAGCTGCCTGGAAACAGTATTCTGCTAGCAGCCATCAGATGAAGATGTAGAACTTGCAGCTCCTCCTGCACCATGCCTGCCTGGATGCGGCCATGTTCCTGCCTTGGTGATAATGGGCTAAACCTCTGAACCTGTAAGCCAGCCCCAATTAAATGTTGTCCTTAAAAGAGTTGCCTTGGTCATGGTGTCTGTTCACAGCAGTAAAACCCTAAGACACAGACACATATAGACAAACACACAGAGAGACAGATATATGGGCACACAGGGACACATATATGCACATATACAGAGGCACACACATAAACAGATATGCACACACATACACACACATGCATACACACACATGTACACATAGACACACACAAGAAGAAAGATCCTGTCTTAACATGTTTTGGGAATTCCTGAAAAAAAATTTTTTCAAGTTGTTCTTCCTTCAGGGAGAAAATGCCTATCATACACGGTAGTTTTGGAGTTATTTGGAGGGTGTATTTTAGCCTAGATGACTTAACTTGTGGTGGGCTAGCCTTGTCACACATTGAATTGGCTGCTTTCCTGTTTGTGGTGATATGTTTAGCTCTCAGTCCATGGAACATTTGATCCCTGAGTCCATCATCAGGGGTCCTGCCAGCTGACCTCCCACCGCCATGAAGAAAGGGAAACTGAGCCCACCTTCAAGGCTTTATTTTAGTATCATAATTGATGAATGAAATATTCATTTGCAAAGTTCAACTCCAATTTCTCCCACTATTTTAAAGGAAACCTTATATTTCCAGATTAAACTGAGACTCTATAGTATATGCTCGTTTTAAATTTTATATTCGTTTATCTACTGTGTATATGTATAGGCTCATGTGTATGTGGAGGTCAGAGGTCAAATTGGAGGAGTTGGTTCTCTTCTTCTTTCATGTCGTCAGACTTGGTGGCAAGTGCCTTTAACCACTGAACAATCTCACTATGCTTAGTTATTTCTTTTTTAAGCAAGGACTTTTTGATTTATTTTATTTTATATATGTGGGCATTTTTCCTGAATGTGAATGTCTGTGGACTGCATGTGTGCCCCATGCCTGTGAAGGACAGCAGAGTACATTAGATGCCCTGGAACTAGAGTTAGAGATGGTCGTGAGCCATTTTTAGATGCCCGGAACTGAATCTGGGTCCTCTGCAAGAACAGCCAGTGCTCTTAACCACCACTGCCAATCCTGGATTTATGTTCATGTGTTTCACTCTCTCTCTGTCACTGGCATATGCCCATGCAAACAAGGGTGATGGCGGTTCAAATACATCTTGCTCCCCCACCATAATAGATTCCACTAATTAAAGCAGAAAGTGTTCTTAAGTAAACAAATAACTTAATTGATCTTGGCAGTGAGCACACCACACAGCATCATAATTCATGGCCAATTTTCAGTTCTGTTGAAAATATAAGCCTTTTAATTTTTTAATTTAATTTTTAATGTTTAGACTAAATTTTACCACTTCATAAGACTATACAACATATCATGATCATATCCAGCCCAATACACTCTCCAGACACCCTCCAACATGTGTCCCTCCCATCTTCATGTCCGTGCGATCTTCCACTATCCCCCACACTCATGCATGCATGCATATGTGACCCACTGAGAGTGCAGGTAGCCACAGCTGCCTTGAGTTCAGAGTACAATGGCCCTGTCAAGCCCAGGAGGAACCACCTCACATTCCCCCCGCCTCTTGTCTACCTCACAGCCACACCCTTTCCTCTCATAGCCACACCCATTTCCCCTCTCAGCCTGTCCCTGCCCCTCACAGCCCCGCCCCCTCTTCATCACAGCCCCGCCCCATCCTCATAGCTCCGCCCTGTTCACCTCACAGCCCCGCCCCATCCTCCTCACAGCTCCGCCCCACCCTCACAATTTGCCTTGTCTGCCTCACAGCCCCACCCCTTCATGTAGCTCTCAGATGCTTTCAGCTCCATTTTTTTCAGCTCCTTCTTTAGAGGCCTGGTAGGCGCGGTTGATGCACTGGTCCCTTTCAGAGTGGAGCACACACCCGTCACTTAGTGTCAGTACTGTGCCTGGTTATGAGTCTACTCAGCAGCGCTGGTTGCTTCTTTTAACCCCTTGAAGCCCATTTTTGTAGCCAGCTTTGCTAGACTCTCATGGATCATTTGCTCAATTGCATGACAGCCAACTCCAGAAAGAACAAGGAGTGGATTTGCACATAGGAAAACTAAGGCTCAAAGAAAGTCAGTGACTTCCCAAGATCACGCAGACAATAGCAAACTTGATCCAGATGGGCTAGGTCTAGATCAGTTTCGTTTCTCTACTTTTCTCTTCTCTTCTCTCT
>NW_022196905.1:110476527-110481024 GCF_008632895.1 Mastomys coucha
CTCTCTCTCTTTCTTTCTTTCTTTTTTTCCTATGGAGACAGAGGCAGGAGCTCTACCTCTGAGCTGGCTTTTCATATGGAAGCCCTCCACGCTCTCCCTCCATGCTTCTGTCTGCTTGTATGCATGTAGGTTTCTTTGCGCTGAGCCATCTTTCCTGCTCCCAGTCTCTACCTTTCAATATACACAGACACTCTCTGACTTCCTCAGAGCAGACTCTGATCTTCTCCGATTCAGAGCCGCAGATCAGTCTCCTGGAAGATTTAGCAACATGTTCTTGGGTTTGGGCACCCGATTTTTTTCACACACTTACTTAGTGTGTACTGTGGGTGTGGTAGGGCATGCCCATGGAGGTCAGAGGACAATGGTGGGAGTCAGTTCTTAACCCTTCCCTGAGCCTGCTTACCCACCTGCTGGCCACATGCTTCCTGCCTTGCTGTGGGCCCATCTTTGCCCCTGCCCTTCCAATGCCTCTGCCCCCTCAGCCTCCAGATTCTTCTGTTTTGTTTTTGTGTTGGGCTGGGGCTGGGCCCAGGGCCATGTGTGTGCTGGACAAGTGCTCTATCACTGAACAGAGCTGCCATCACTGGTGAAACCCCTGACTACCCTTGTTGCTTCTCTCTCTTGAATTCCGGAAGTACTTGTGTATGCTTCCCTTGTTCTAGAATATTCTGATAGTCCATTCTAGGGTTTACACTTAACTTCTTCATAGATGTCCGTCCATCTTCCTGATTTTAGAAAGACAATCTCTTATATTTCTAACCTTATAATGGATATCTCAGCTATTGAGTTGTATTAAATTGTAATACTTTAGATTCAAACTAGTACTTAAGTTATGCAGAGAGTTGCAGGCAGAATGCAATTGTCACTGCAGGTGACATTAACAGGGACAGTTTCTGAGGGAAGACTCTACCTCTGAGCATGAGATTTGCAAAGTCTGACATCAGGCACCCAGGCCTTGGAAACATCCACCATCATTTTCAACATTTCACTTTGACTCTCTTGGTTTTTCAGGACAAAGTTTTTCTGTGTAGCCCTGGCTGACCTGGGACTCTCTCTGTAGACCAGGCTGGCCTTGAACTCAGAGATCCACCTGCCTCTGCCTCCTAAGTTCACTCTGACTGTTAACATTGTTTCCTTGGATGGTGTTTTTATTATCTGGGTCCTTTGGAGTTTTGTTCTGCTTTCTCTGGGTCTTATTAACAAATAAAGTACGATTCTTAGGTTGGAGAGAAGGCTCAGTCTGTAAAGTGCTCACAAGAACCTGAGTCTGGATCCTTAGCACCCAATAAAAGTAGGTGTGGGCTGCTGAGACAGATTGGTGGGGAAAGAAGCCTGCCACCACTTCTTGGGATGCCTGTGGTGGAGGCGAGAGCTGACTCTCATAATTTGTCCTCTGACTCATGGTTTGACATGTATGCTCATAGGCACACACACATTTCTACCCACATATATTCAAAGTAAATGAAAATATAATTTAAAAATTCTCTTTAATTTTTTTGGTTTTGGTTTTGTTTTTTGTTTGTTTGTTTGGTTGGTTTGGTTTGGTTTGGTTTTTGGTTTTTTCAAGACAGGGTTTCTCTGTGTAACCCTGGCTGTCCTGGAACTCACTCTGTAGACCAGCCTGGCCTCGAACTCAGAAATCTGCCTGCCTCTGCCTCCCAAGTGCTGGGATTAAAGGCATATGCCACCACTGCCCAGCTCTCTTTTTAATTTTAAAAACATTTTATGAGCATGGATGTTTTGCTTGCATGTATGTATGTGCACTGCATGTATGCAGGGACTGAGGGGGCCAGAAGAGGGTGTCTTATACTCTGGAGCTGGAGTTAAAGATAGTTGACAACTGTCACATAGATGCCAGGAAACATATCCTGGCCCTCTGCAAGAGCAGCAAGTACTCTGAGCCATTTCTCTAGCATCCTGCCCCAAAAAAAGTTTTTTAAGCCAGATGTGGTGGGGCACATCTGTAATCTTGGTACTTTGGAGGTGGAAGCTGGTACATTGAGATTTCCTGGCCTATTTAGGGAAATCAATGAGCAACAGGTGCCATGAGAGATAGTGTCTCCAAACAATGAAGTAGAGAGTGTGTGAGGGAGACACTGGCATCGGTGTAAGTCTGTTTTCCACATGCAAGCAATATACAGGCATACCCAGAAATTCATGCCCATGCACTCACACTCACACACACACACATGCTCACAGGCACAGGCACACACAGATGCATGCATGCACACATACAGATGCATTCATGCATGCTCACACTACACACACATGCATACTCACTCATGCACACACACAGATGCATGCATGCACACATGCACTTCTCTGTTACATGCAACAGAAGATGGTAGTGGAGTCAGTCAGGAAAGTTTCACACCCCAATCTTCCAAAACAAAGGCCTTCCTTTTCAGAATGATCACTTGCTAGCTGAGCACAAATAAACTTTGGGTGGGTTGGTCCCCGACCTTCTGACTGAATTCTTCTCCCCAGCACTAACTTCTGCCAGAGAAACAAACCATTCTGTTTGTTCTGTTCATCTTAAATCCCTCCACCAGCATTTAGGGTCCATAGAGAGATTCTTGTTTGACTCAGTGGGATCACCCAACTAGTTGTTTAGTGAATATTTGTTGAATGACTAATAGAAATCTGGCTTGAGCAAGTTCTCCAATTGGTTGGCTGTAAGAGTTTCGTTATTTTGAGCATAAGGAAGTAAAAGCCCTGAGGAAGGGAAATAGTTTGGAAGTATGTTGATGTCTGTAATACTCCCTGGATTGTAGGTTTGCCTTTGGGTTAGACTTGTGTTTCTCTACTTTTGACCATAAAAGCCAAGAAGAGCACAACTTAGGCAGGAGAAAAATATATGAAAACTGATCGTTGTGAGGTAATCTTTCTTATGCCTGTGTCACATCCTTAGGCAACTTAAAGCTACAGTAATCATGAGCCCCAGCTCTAGAGCATAGCCCCGTGAGGCTTTTCACTAGGTCTCCATTGGTTATGATATTGATGCTGCAAAATGGTCAAATCAAACTCCTCACATTAATTGAGGGATGTTATCAGCTCTCTGCATGTATGACTAATTGCCTTTGAAGCAAGCTTTAAGCCTGATTTAAAATAACTGAGCACTATCCACCTCCAGTGTGCATTTGAAATCCCAAGGACAGGCAAGCCCTCACTTCCACATACTGAATTCTTGTAAGCCAGGCTGGCCTTGAACCTGCCATCCTCCCAACTTAGCCTCCCCAGGACAGGGCTTACTGGCAAGAGGCATCAAGCCTGAATATTCTTCATACACTTGGGTGGCAGCCAGACCACAGTGCTCTTTGTAGTGAACAGCAACTGCTGTCAGCTGCCCCAATTGCTATCCTAGAGCCTTCAGTCTCTGCCATGTGGAACTTCTCTTTCCCATTTATATATGACCCCACCTCCCAAATCCCAGACTCTGTCATGTTCATCACAATATGCTAGTGCCAAGAACCATGTTTTGAACCTTCCTAATGCTCTGGCCCTTTAACACAGTTCCTCATCATGGTGACCCCCAACCAGAACATTATCTCATTGCTACTTCATCACTGTAATTTTGCATACTGTTATGTTAATGTTAATATTAATTACATATGTTATTAATATAAATTAATAATGTTATATTAATGTTAATAATGTTATTGTGGATATGCAGAATTTCTGAGATGTGACTCCCCCCAAAGGAGTCACTCCCCACTGGTTGGGGAGTCACTAAAATAGAGCAGGGGACTTGGAGTGGGCTCTGAAACTGAGTCTAGGGCCTCACCTCCCGTTGAACTGACTCCTCAGCCTGCGGTTTCTTTTTTAAAGATTTGGGCTTTTTAATTTATGTGTGCATCCGTGCACATGTAGGTGTGTGCCCAGGAAAGCCAGGAGTGGGCTTTGGATCCCTTGGAACTAGAGTTGCAGGCATCTATGAGCCACATGATGTGGGTTCTGGGATCCAAACTGCAGACTCTGGCTGAACTGCAAGCCTCTCTCCCTCCACAGTCCATCTTTTAGACAGCCTCTCACTACATTGCCCAAGGTGTCCTTGAACTCACTGAAGCCCAGACAGGCTTTGAAATCCCCAGCAGCCCAAGCAAGACTTGAACTTGGAAGCATCCTGTTCCATTCCTCCCCCCAACCCTCCAACCCCCTTACCCACTAGAACAGGCTCAGTAACAGTAAGTTTTAGACAGAAAGCATAAAAAACTGTTGAAATAAATTGTCTCTTTGAATCGGGCAGTCACTAGTGTCTAATGAACCTTGCTGGATGGCTCTCAGTTTGAGCCCGGGGGTGGTAGTGTCCTAGATCCTAGATGCTCCTGGTGTTGGTAGCGCCAGCCTTAAACCTCCTTCAGGTGATCACTAGTTCGGCAGGGGGTGGGGGGGACAGAGAGAGAGAGAGACAGAAAAAGAGAGGGAGAGGGAGAGGTAGAGGGAGAGGGAGAGGGAGAGGGAGAGGGAAAGGGAGGGAGAGGGAAAGAGAGGGAGAGG
>NW_022196905.1:110481423-110488746 GCF_008632895.1 Mastomys coucha
GGGAGGGGAAGGGGGAGAGGGAGAGGGAGAGGGGAAGGGAGGAGAGGGAGAGAGAGAGCCCGCGAGAGCAGGTTGGCACCACCCAGAGGCACATGCACCTGCGAGGGCCAATGGGCTTCAGAACAGGAAGTTGCGCAGGCAGGCTGCTGGGCCTGATAGCACCATAGGGCACACTCCTCATGCTTCTTCAGCTGTAGTTCCTCATAAGGACTTCATGGGGCTTCTTGCAGACATTCCATACATGGGCTTCGAACAGAAGACACTGTAGATTTGAAGAATAAAATGTGAAGACAACCTGGCTGCTCTTCATTCTCAAGGACGGTGAGTGCCTCCTAACTGGGTGTGTCCCTTGAAAGTTCCCAGAGCTCATAGGCAGAGAGATGATAGCGTTGTTAACTCTGCCACTGTCTTTATGGAGGCCAGTGGCCCGGCGTGGCCTGCCTGGCTTGGTATTTACATGTTTCTGCAGCAGCAGGCATTGACCAAAGAATGTCATGGACATTTTACATGGTGTTTGTTTAGCCAACACCTGTTTGTTCTCTTTGGTAGGAACTGAGAGTGGAGGGGTTGGGGATACTGGGGACACTGGAAACTTGTTTTAGAACATTCCTTCCCAAATGTCAAAATGCAAAGCCCTGTAAAGTGCTCTTGAGGCTCCCAGTCTGACCAGGAAGTGCTGCTCAAGTCTCACTTGAGTCTCTGTTAAGAACTTCCTTTCTCAGAATGAAGGCGCTTGACAGCCTAGTGGCGTCCTTGTCACTGAAGCTGATCTTCGGCTTTATCTTTCCTGTGAGCCAGAGGCAGTCTTTCAAAGAAATTATCCTCTCGGGCTTATTGGTTGCTGGGGCAAGGTTAAATTTAAAGTCTCTTGCATGTTGGCTTGGACATGGAAGGGCCTGCGTTCAGAAGGTCCACTGTGTGTAAGCGTACATGATTTTTAAACTTTACATTTGAATGTCTCGTTGTATGGCAACTCATGCTGACACACCTTTCACACTCCGGAGCTGTTCAAACTTCCTGAATTTCACGTGAGCACTTAGGGCCTTCACTCAGTGTCCAGCTGAGAAGCATAAAGCTTAGCGCCATCTGATCCCCACGCTATGTTTAATTATTGGTTTGATGTAGTTGAGCTTCTGTGTCAGTTTTTGGAAACTTGGACTTTTTCATTTTCCCTCCTTCTTTGGATGAGTGAGGACAAGGCCATGCTGCCAACAGAATGTCCTGATCTTGGCAAAAGAGCCCTTAAAGAAAACATAAATATTCTAACGGTCACCTTCTTAAAAGTAGATGCAGCCGACCGTAATGGATGCCCCAACAGTAAAGCAACATGTCAAGGCTAAACTACACAGAATGGCTCAGCATCCTTCCCAGACCTTAACAACATCACTTCCTATATTCCTTTATTTCAAAGAATGGGAAAATAGGGTCAAAGAGAAGCAGCATCTCACATGTAAGACAATCTTACAGACACAAAGATCAAAGGATTCAGCCATTTTTACTTTGTTTTGCCATTTTTTGAAGCCGTTTTAGTGACTAGGATTAGTTATTTACTAAAGGAGAAGAAAAAATACCTTAGCCATGAGGTCATTAATTTCCGGGACAACTCTAGTCCATAAAATAAAGTCAGATGACTCAAGCAAGGAGGTAACTTTTTTTTTTTTTATTAACTTTACATCCCCTCCTCCCAGTCACTCCTCCCACTATACTTCCCCCCTCCCCCTCTCCTCTGAGAGGGTGAAGGCCCCACCCCCCCCAAACTCCCAGCATCATCAACCCTCTGTGGGACTAGGCACATCTTCTCCCATTGAGGCCAGACAAGGCAGCCCAGCTAGAAGAACATAACCCAGGCACAGACAAGGCAACAGCTTTTGGCAACCCCCTCCAGTTGTTTGGGACCCACGTGAAGATCAAGTTGCACATCTGCTACATATGTGGCCAGAGGAGAAGTGGGGGGATAGGTCCAGCCCATGTATGCATTTTGGTTGGTGGTTCAGTCTCTGAGAGCTCCAAGAGTTGTGGGGAAGAGGTAACTTTTAATTGATAGCCCGTTACTTTGTATGTTAAAGTTAGGCTAAGCAATTTTCTGAGGGAGAGCTGCCTTTGTGACTCTTCAGCTCCTTTTATCAACTCTGCTAGGCGATAGGAACAGGGAATGAGGGAATTGTGTGGGCCAACATGCAGCCCTGGACAAACGCAAACAGCTTCCATGTCTGGTGTGTAAATCCATCGTTGTCATGTTGTATAGGAGGCATCGATCCTTCAAGATGTGTGTGGTGGATACTGCTCAGGGCAGGGGGAAACGGTCTATCTAAAGAAAAGAGGAAATTAAAATGTTCAGATAACCTTTGAAATATGATGCCAAAGTGGGTGTGTATGCGGGGTGGGGAAACAGACAGACAAACAGGCACACACTCACACTCACACACACACACACACACACACACACACACACACACACACACACACACACCGAATTGCAGCCTCTCAGAGAGCCTCCAGAATGGGCTGAATGTAGATTTCAGTCCAGAAGAGTCCTGGTCTGAGCTGGGAGTGGGGAGAGGAAGTGGGCGGGGCCTCACCCGACAGATGACTGCAGATCTTAATTGAGTCAGGGAAGGTGGCAGTCACTGGCTGCATCCCATCCATCTGTGCCTGTTGATTTAACCAGTGGCTGCACTTCATGGGTCCCATCCAGGTGAAGAGGCCCGCTCTCCTAAGTAAGGTGACATGGCATGTGCTGACCCTTCTCTCTGGTTTCCTATGGTCATAGTCCTTATCTCCAGCCTGCAAAGACCACATGGACCCCTTTTGTGCAAGGCCACATGTTAGCAGAGGGCAGATGGTGGGGGGAGCTTCACAGTGAGATGCTGTATTTCCTGTTTTAATTCGTACAGAGTTAGTTTTTGAGAACATCCCTGTGCATTGGGACCATCACATGAAATGTTAAGTCAAAACCAAAAACAAATCCTGTGAAGGGCTCTGAGGCTATGGGTTGTTCTGGTTCAGCCCTGGTGGTGGCATCGAAAGGAAGCTTTGCAGAGGAAGCATGAGATCTGGGCCCCGGCACTTAAAAAATGAAAAGGCAAGTTATTTTTAGAGGTGTCTTGGGAATGTATGTCTGTGTGTGTATGTATACATATACATATATTACATACACATATACATACATAATGTACATATGTGTATATATAATTCATGCACACACTATAAATACACATACACATGTATATGTGTATATACACGTACACACCTGCTAACCTCACAGAAGCATGTACCTCAAACTAAAAAATGGGCCTTGGTCAGGGTATCTATCTCCCAAGACCCATGAGGGGATTAAATGAGATAATGTCTGCAAAGCCCAAAGTTGATCATGTATCAGGGGAAGAGCCTGTGACTAATATCTGGCAGCCATGTTCATTCTTGCTGCTTTGGGGTAACACAGGTACCATTCACAGCTTTACCAGAAAGTGATCAATTGTGTGCATGTGTAATATTATGTATGTAATACTATTTTGCACCAAGAGGTCTCTTTTAAAGCCCAGCTGCATTTGCCCCACAGGAAGTCCAGTCACTGGACAGTCTCAGGAAACACTTTGTAAAGCATGCCGGTGCCATCTGCTTGCCCTCATCAGCCCTCCACAAGCTCATAGCATCTGTCTTTGCATGTGTACCCTCTGACCCTGATGTGAATGTCCTACCAAATGCTGCCAGTAAGCCCCCAACTCCAGTATGGTCCCACCCACCTTGTGCATCAGTTCAGGGAGTCAGAGCACCTGTCACTGGTGTTCTGGGTTCTTAGCGGCTGTCCCACCTGACCCCTGCACTGTGACTCCTGGTCAGCCCCCTTGCATTACTCTTGGTTTTAGTCACGTATTTTTGGGCTTGGCACAGGAACATGTCTGCCATCTCTCACTCTGTCACCTTACATACTTGCTAGCCTCCTCCCCCCAAGCCTTGGTGTCTCAAACTGAAAAAGGACATGGACATGGAGATGGGATGTGCTAGTCTTACCATGTTCTCACGTGTTCCGTGCTACCCTGGCCAGTTGGGTGGGAGGATTGGATGCAGAACTGGCTGTGGATTTAGTAATTATTAGTTCGACAAACTTGGTGTTAGCCCCATTTCTCCCTTTGCCCCACCACTGAAAATTTCTTCTCCATTAGGTAGAACTCAGAAGAACTCAGGAGAGCCGCAGGGAAAACAAAGTATAGGTTTATTTTCAAATTATTTATGTGCTCATGTATGTGTATGTGTGTGTAGTCATGTGAGGGTATGAGGTGAAGTGTCCTCCTCTCTCTGCCTCACCCACTAGGGGGCTTACGGACACATCACTATGCCCAGCTTTCACATGGGTATTGGGAATCTCACCCACCCTAGTCCACATGCTGAGCTAGCTGTCTAGCCCAGAGGGTCATTTGGTTTCTTTGCTTTGTTTTTAACTTATTTTCTCTATGCAGCGTGTATGCTGTTTCCCCTTGCATTCCCCATCAGGTTGAGTCTGTATCAGCACTTTAGGTCAGCAGAGGGGGAAAAAAGGGGGTTGGTTTTTTTGTTTTTGTTTTTGTTTTAGCAGACCCAGAAGATAAAGAAGGTACTTTTTGGTTTGGTTTGGTTTTGGTGTCTTACTGTCTATCTCTGGGGATTGCTGTCCTCTAAAGAGTCAGTGCGCTTAGATGAGCAGAAGCCAGGATGAGCAGATTTTCCTGGGATGGTAGCTAAGCAGATGTGAAGTAGGGAGACACAGAGAATAGACTGACTAAACCAAGAAATGATCTACAGCTTTGTTAAGGCTGTGCAGCCCTTGTGAACAGAGTCCTGACACATAAAAGTCTACAGCTCTGTCTGGAGCATGACCCTCTTGTCTTCTGCTTCTGGGTTCCTCTGTGTCTGCCGTGTATCTGGAAGACCCTACATAGACTTTCTCAATCCTGCTGTAAAAATTAAACCGTTCCCTGTGTCTTCATTCATGGGTCTCCATAGCTGACTCTCTCCATCCTGGCCTCTCACCCACCCACCCTCCCCAGCTCATACCCAACAACCTTTTTGCACCTTAGCTTTTTATTTTTATTTTTATTTGAGACAGAGTCTCACTGCATGTAGGCCAGGCTAGCCTTAAACACTCCATCTTCTGACTGAGTCTCTCCAGCACTGGGGTTGGAGGCATCCACTGCCACGCCCTGGTGCACAGCCTTCTTCAAATGCCACTTCCAGCACTGAACTCTGCATGCTGAGCCTCTGAGGTTCCCACTTTCCACTTCGAGATTCTCCGCACCCTTTCTAATCTGTCCCCAGGGTGTTTATCCAGCCTCACTTCCTCTGTTCTTGGGTGGGAGGGTGGGAGGTCCCTTCAGCTCCTTTGCAGTCAGTCAGCTGTTCCAGGCTCACCACCGGTGAGTTATGGACCGGTGCTTGTTATGTCACCCAAAGTCTCTAGCCCTCAGACTTTACCTTTTCTTCAAGGCCCCATAGCAGGCTCACTTCCTGTTTGACTTTCCCCTGCCTATTTCTGCTGTCTTTTTGCTGAGCCAGGGTTTCATGTAGCTCAACCTGACAGCTCTCTGGGTCATCAAAGCTGGCCTTGAGTTCTCCTGCCTCTACTGCCTGAGCTAAGATTTCCAGCAAGTTCGTACTATATAGTCCGAGCCAGCCTGTAACTCCATATGTAGATCAGGCTGTCTTTGAACTCCCAGAGATTCTCCTGCCTCTACCTCCTGAGTGTTGGGAGTTTAAAGGGGTGTGCCACCACCAGGCTTGGCTTCCAGGTGGTTTTTAATTTATCAAGCCAAAGAAGCAAACTGTGTGTGCCCACATCACTCACCCTCATAGCTGCCAGCGCCACTGGACAATCACTAACTTTCTGTCTGATTCTGGACATTTCATTATGGGTGGGATTGGACCACATGTGACTGTGTGGGTGTATGAGAGCCCTCTGCTTTGCATGATGTTTTCTAGAAGCATCTATGTTGTCACCTGGGTCAATACTTCATTCCCTTTTAAGACCAGCAGTGTATGTGGACGATGTCATCTCCTGTGTATTCATCACTTGATGGGCACTTGAGATGTTTCCATTGTGATTGTAACATTGATGTGAGCATCCACATATGCATTGGTGTGTGTGTTTCTGTGCGTGTGTGTATATGAATGTGTCTGTACATGTTTGTCTGTTTATGGGTGTGTTTGTGTGTATAGAATGTGTGTGTACATGTTTGTATGTATATGTGTGTATATATGAATGTGTGTATTAATGTGTGTGTATATGTTTGCTTGTGTGTGTGTTTGTATGTTTGTGTATGAGTGTGTGTATATGTGTGAGTGTGCAGAGGCAGAATGAAGGCTTTGGATTCCCTGGCTTTGGAGTTACAGATAATTGTGAGCACTGGAATTCAGGAGAGCATGAAGCACTCTTTATGGCTAAAGCTGTCTCTCTGGCCCCCATGTATACATTTTCATATGAGCATATGTTTTCAATTCTTTGGAGTAAGTACCTAGGAGTGGGGCTGCTCATAATTATTTTTGTAAAGTAATAGAAATGAAAATTCTTTAAAAATCATCTCTCTTAATTATTCCACATACATACACAAAGTACTGTTTATTTAGTTAGTTGGTCTCCTGGATCTTTTCATCAGAAACAAGACAGACACAGAACTTCAGCTTGAGCCTTGGACAGATGGTCTTTCATTCTGAGTGAACGGTCCCAGTTGCCTGCCACCATGAGGACACTGTGCAGAAGGCAAGCCTAAGCATGGTATTGCTAGTCACGAGTACTGAAGTTAAGGAGCAGCCATGTCATTTACAGAGTGGATGCCATGAGGAAGTTGTCAGGTGCTGATTTCCACAAGGGAGAGCAACTTCACGCCGTGGCGGTGGAATCTGAACCAAGTCCCAAAGGCTGGCTAGCTTTTCATCAGGTGTGGCAGGACATGATCAATGTATGCTCAGCCAAGTTCAGAGGGTGTGAACAAAGCCGGGGACTTGGGGACAGTGGGGAATCAAAGGCTTTTTGAATCACATAGCAAGAAGTTTGAACTCTGAACCAGAGATAGTGGGGAGCCATTTAAGCCATTTGAATAGGAGAGACCAATGCAATGAGAGCCTTTGAAGGAACACTCCCCAGCTGGTTTGTGGAGTGACTTCAAGGAAGAAAGATTGGGAATGAGAATTTGGACTTGGGTTCTGGAGCGAGGACAGCCTCACTGGAAAAGAAGAAAAGCAGCCTAGGAGAGAGTGAGAAGAGGGAGTCCAGAGAGAAGGGAAGTTGCTCGCATACACTCCTGTGTGGAAGGATGGGGTGGGCAGCCTCCTCACAGACAACGGGGGGGGGGG
>NW_022196905.1:110488794-110506740 GCF_008632895.1 Mastomys coucha
GGGAGGAAGCAACCAGAGCCAGAGAGAAGGGCCTGCCCAGAGGGTTCCAGAAGATGAGACCCAAGGAGAATCCTCCTAGATGGGGAGCCAGGTGGGTTGGAGCTAAGTTACTGGGAGCCTGCTCCTGTCAGGGAAGGCCCCTCCCTCTGTAATGACACATTAGCCTGAGGTAGGCCAAGAGAAGAAGGGTAGGTAGACAGTGGTAGGAGACAATGAGAGGCATGGACCAGTGATGAGCAGGTCACAGGGAAGGGATTCAGGGGCCATTTGTGGTCCAGGCTAAGAGGTGGCTAACCTGTAGAAGGGGATGGGGGTGGGGAGGTAGCAACTGGGGAGCTGAGGAAGGGAAGGTCATGGCGCATGGACTCCAGGGGTGCGGACTACATTAGGAGTAGTTAGAATGAGGGAACATCCTTACTGACATGAGGCACTTGAGGCCTGTGGAGAGAGAGTTCGCCCCATCCTCTGAAGTGGTTCCCTCATAGTTAGCTAGGACTCAGACCTTCCCTTACTCTTTTAAATGCATTTTCTTCCTCAAAGCACGGCTGTGTGGTGCAACTATACAAGCAGCCAGTACCTGTCTAAGCTCAGTATATTGAACACTTGTAATAATGGGACGTCAACTGTAGTTGTCCTCTTTAAAAATTTAGTTCCTAAACCCTCAGCTTCACATTTTTGTACTGATGTTTTGCTTCGCGTAAAAGTTGTCCTGGAATGATAATATTTCATGTTTTCTATAGGTTGTGTGAGTGGAATTAGAGACAGGTGGTCTTTAATTCTGAACCAACGGTTCCGGGTGACTGGGACCATGCAGGTGCAGCATAGGATCCAGGAGGCATCAACAGAGTGGCTTTTATTTGGTGGGACTCGGCAGTGATAATACTCCAATCTGCCCCAGAGTAATGGTGACCAGATGTCACTTGGAACTGTAAAGTCTCTGTGTTTAAATGTTATAAAAAACAGTGCCTTATCGGTCTTGTATTGGGGGTTCCCATCAGGAAGGCTCCATGAATGAGCAGATGTGGAAGGTGAACCTACTTTTCCTCTTTCCAGCAAAATGGTGGCAGTCTCTGACCCAAAGTAGTTCTCATACACTGTCTTTTAGAAACAGGGTCTCACTGTGTAGTACTGGCTAGCCCAGAACTGGTAATGTAGACCAGGCTGCTCTGGAACTCAGAAATTCATCCGTCTCTGCCTCCCTCTGAACTGCTGGTGGTCGGGCCTTATAAGCAATACATTCTCCTTGCTTTGATCAATGGGGTATATTTGTAAGTAATTACAAGATACAAATTGTATCCTATCCCCGAAGTATTTTGCGTATAACACTCCAGACTCCTTTATAGTTTTTAAAGTATGAACTAGGATGGCTAATGTCATGTAGCTTTTTTACCTTAGTGTATATCAACAGACACTCCTTTTTTGTCATAAGCATACATCTTCCATCTCATTCCCAAGCCTGCACTGTTACACAGATAATCAAATTAGCTTTTTTAAGCCTTTATTGTTACAAATGTTGAAAAGAGGGTCTCTATCTGTCTCTCCTTTTCCTTCACCCCTTTTCTCTTCCTTCCTCAACTCCACACCATACATATACACCATACACAAACCACACAGATATTACACACACACACACACACATGTAACACCCCACACACCCCACACATAACACACAGACACATACCACATATGCCGCCACCACCACCACCACCAAGAATTCTATGTGCAAAAAGATTCCACAGCAGTTAAATCCCCCAGAGCTTGATTTCCAGAAATATGGACTTTTTGTCTTTTCTTCAAGACAGGGTGGGAGAGCAGCACATTACACTGTGTCCTGAGAGGGACTCGCTTACTTCCTGGCTGTGCGTCCCCCTTGTGTGTCCTCCACCCACCAGAAATGCAAGCCAGGATCTGACTGTTCTTTCAAGCTTCTAGGATTTGAAAGGGTGTGGTTCTATCTCCCTGGACACATGGCTTTTTTCTCTGCCTTTAGTTGGTCCAGACAAGCTCCCACCACATTTCTTCCCAAACTCTATCACCACCCTTCCTTCCTCATACCCATGCCTGGTCTATTTTTACTCAAGTTTTACATTTAGAGCTCTTTGCTGTAAGCTTCCTAATGTGTTGACCAAGAAAGGAGTACTGTCCAAAGGAACCAATTCCTAATTAGTGACTATTTCTTACCTATATGGCTCTACTTTAGTTTCTTTCTTTTTTTTAAAAAAGATTTATTTATTATTATATGTAAGTACACTGTAACTGTCTTCAGACACCCCAGAAGAGGGCATCAGATCTCATTACGGATAGTTGTGAGCCACCATGTGGTTGCTGGGATTTGAACTCAGGACCTTCGGAAGAGCAGTCAGTGCTCGCGTAACCACTGAGCCATCTCTTCAGCCCTATACTTCAGTTTCTTTAATCCAAAAAATATATATTATATAATATATACATATGTATATAATATATGTACATAGTTATAGATAATTATATATTTATATATTATATGTGTTATTTATTTATATATATACAAGTATGTGTAATTATCCATATTTCTGTGTATGTGTGTTTTGCCTACATACATGTCTGTACCCTCACGATGTGCCTAATGTCAGGAGGAGGTCAGAAAGGGCATCAGATCTCTTTGAACTAGAGTTGCAGATGGCTGTGATCTACTATGTGGGTACTGGGACCTGAGCCTAAGTCCTCTGAAAGAGCAGCCAGTGCTCATAACCACAGGGCCATCACTCCAGCCCAGCAGCTCTCAACCTGTGCCCCATCATATCAGATCAGATACTTACATTACAATTCTAATAGTAGCAAAATGACAGTTATGGAGTAGCAATGAAATAACTTTATGGTTGGGGTCACCACAGCATGAAAGGCTGTACTAAAGGGTCGTAGCATTAGGAAGGGTGAGAACCGCTGCTCTCTAGCCCCTTATTTATTCTTCTCTTACAAATATTTGCTGCTTTGAGGGCAAACACACATGTAGAGGTCAGAGGACAACTTGCAGGAATCAATTCTCTCTACCTTGTAGGTCCTCTAGTTTGATCCTCAGGTTGCCAGGCTTGGCCACAGGCCCCTTTACCTGCTGAGCCATCTCACTAGCCCTATTTGATTTTAAGTTTCAAGTTTTTGTCCTGATCTGATCATGCAATATAAGTATTTCCATTCACACATTTAGTAGAAACAGCATCCAAATAGTAGATCTGGCTGTGTGGGGGTTGTCTTCTAGCATTTTACTCAATGGCTAGGGGCTGACTAAGCCTCAGAAGCTTGCTGGTGATCCTCAGCTGGCTAACACCTTGAGAAATCAGATTAACAGCCTGATTACTCTGGTCAAGGTGAAGGGGTGAGTGGGCATTAAAGAGAAGACTGGGCACTGAGGGCGCAGGTTGTTGTGTGACACTGAAGACATATGTTATCCTGTGATGCTGAGGACATGTATCATTGTGTGACATAAAGGGAGCAGACCCCAGGCTTTGAAAGAGCAAGACAGAAAGATGCAGAGCTCTGAATGTAAGGGCTGCTGTTCCACAGCCACAGCGACCCCTGCGGCATGAATGGCATCCATGCAGATTGCTCGAGACTGGTGTTGCAGCTAAGGCAGCCTGTGAAAAGTGCCTCCTTCCCCTGGGTTCTGTCATGGATAAGGGCAGGAAGAGCATGTGTAGTTAGTTACAATACATGGCTGGGCAGGTGTGCTGGTGCCCATCTCTAGGCTCACACTCTTTGACGGAGGCAGACAAGTCTTAGTGAATTCAAGGACAGCCTGGTCTACTGAGTTCTAAAATAATGAGTTGTCATTGCCTTGTGTTTCACATTTCTAACCATGTAGTAAAGTGCTCCTGCCAGAGGCCCATAACTTGCACCTCAGATGTGAGGAGGAGGATGCTGTTCCCTAAGAGGAAGGTGAGGATGGTGGGCAGGTTAGAATGTGGTACTTGGACCCAAGCCCTCCATGCTTTCCCACGAGAGTATGACAGTCTGGTCTGTCACCGCTGCACAGGGATCTGCTGAGTCACATTTGCTCTTTACCCACGTTCATGCCACTGCCAAACAACCAAGAGCTTGCACCTGCAGGTTGTAGTAAGTCAAGGGGAGAGTTTGGACGGGACACCGGGACACAGAGCAGTGAGTACAGGGGACGCTGGGAAAAGATGAAGGATGTCACTGCACAGTAAAGGTGATGGGGTCGGGGGGCAAGTCACAGTTTGTTTTGATTTTCAAATCAAACTAATTGCACAGTGGTTTCATGCGGTGACACCCTCATACCTTAGTCTGTCTTGCACACATGGACTTACGCATGTATCAAATAACCAGTATTATAATGGTAATGCTTTTTTATCATCTAAATATTTACTTATCGGGCACTGGAAGTGTGCAAGTATTATGGAGGTTAGAGGACAGCTCTGGGAAGTCAGTTCTTACCCTCCACCTGTGAGCTCCGGGGACTTAACTCTGTTCTTCTGGCTTGACAGCAGGTATCTTTACCCTTTGAGCCATCTAGCCAGCCCCTCAGCAGTCCTCTGGTCCTCTCAGCATCTCACAATCACCAGGCAGAGGGTGGAAGATGCTGATTCTGAACACAAAGAGCATCTCATCTCTATCTCTTATAATGCTTCTGAGAACAGGAGGGACAAAGTGGCCCTCTGAGCCTCTAGAAGATGCTGGGCCTCTGTCTTACTGAGCAGATGGCCAAAGATTACCAGTATGAGAAGGTTCTTTGCAACTAGTTTGGATGATAGGAGTCATTAGTGGCCCAGTATCCCACTGGTCGATGGAAAGGCACCTGCTGTGACCTGCTGTAGGACAGAAGTGGGTCAGCTGGCCAGGGCTCCATTGTTGCTCTTCTCCATGTGTCACCTGCCATTGTCTTTCTGCCTCTCTCGACCTTGACTCAGAGAGCAGACTTCGTTCTCTGTTGTTTGTTGGTGGTTCAGGGATGCAGGTCTTTCTCATCTCCAGACTGGCACATAACAGACACAATACAGAATCCTAGGCCACTCATCATTGTGTCTCTCTGGTCCTGAGGTTCCCCAGCCATCCTCTTTCTGCCACTGAGAGCCCTCCTATAATTGTCTGCAGAATTCCTTCTGAATGGGAAGTTGGGTATACAGGTTAAAAATCTATATGGCCTGTTTCAACAAAAATTTTTAACACATTTGTCTCTTGTGTGTGCATGTAAGTGTATCCTATAGCGCAAATGTGGATGTCAGAGGACAACCTGTTGGAATCAGTTCTCTTCTTGCTATCATGTAGGTCCCAGGGATCAAACTCAGGTCATCATTTTTGGTGGCAAGTGTCTTTTCCCAGGGAGCCACCTCTTGGGTCCACTGGTTAACAGTAAACAGTGCTAGTGATCATGGGGGTTCTGTCACTTCACAGCCTTGTGGCGTTTCAGTCACTAGGAATGTCTGCTAACTAGGAAACTTTCTTAACATAAACAAGTGCAGAAGGAAATTTAAACTGTGTGATTTGGTTTTTGGTTTTGTTTAAAAAAAAAAAAGCACAGAAAATGGTGAGCTTTGTTGTAGAAATGATTTAATCACAACTTGGCATTTCTACCCAACTTTAACTATTTAGTTCCCGGATAAAAGACGATACACACAGCCTTTTTATTTACAATAAGCCTTAAACAGCACTAGAGCTGGGCAGCTGCCTACCCTCCATGTTGTTAGAATCTACTTTCCTATCCTAACCCTGAGTTATTACTTACCATGTTTCATCTGGGCTGCTCTTAACTCCAACTGGCCAGCGCCCAGGACCATGTTTTAATGAACCCACCTAACCCAAAGCTTCTTGCTCTTCCTGCATCTTCTTCTCTCCTGTGGTTCTCCTCCAACCCTAATCCAGGAATCCTAACAGCCACCTGTCTCTTCTGCCCAGCTATTGGCTGTTGGCATCTTTATTTACCAATCAGTAAAAGCTTGAGGGCAGGGTCACTTAGCATCTATGCACTGACTGGGGCAACCAGTCCTAGGGACCCAGTGTTAGCATTAGAATACAGCAGCATCAGGCCCTCCCACTGCGAGCTTTTGAAGCCCTTGCCTTTTCTTTATCTACCAATGGGCAGTTGCATGTGCTGGGAGAGCGAGAGCACTCTCAGTAATTAACTCAGAGCAGCTTCAAGCTTGAGACTCCCTCACCTTGGTGTCTCACATAGCTGGGATTATAGGCCTGCACCATCAGGCCTCGGTTCTGTTCAAGTTGAACAGGAGTGGACTGCCCAGAATGAGGGGATCTCATGGAAGCCCTTCGGGACAGGCACCCTCCCACAAGGATCTTTCAATATATAAACAATGGTGGGCCCTTTGGTTGATTTAATCATTGCATAATATAATCTAAAGTCCATTATATCAGTTCATTTAGTTTTTCAAAGGCGGAATGAAAGAATTTTTGTTTGAGACGGGGTCTCACTGTGTAACTCTGCTTGGCCTGGAGCTTGCTATGTGGACCAGGTTCACACTCACAGAGACCCACCCACCTGTCTCCCTCCCTCCTGCAGAAAGCAAAGACACATGCCACAACCCACACAAGGTTTGCTTTTTTTTAAGTCTTCTTTTGTGTTTTATGGATTTGTTCAAATGAGAATTTTGAGCAGTTTCAAATGGTTAAGTAAATACAGGAACTGCCTTAAACTCGCCCCATGCTCAGATCCTCCCACCTGTCCACACTGTTGTGTAAGACTCTGTTTTTGGAATATTATATCATCCAACAGCCGAAGATAGCTAGCTAAGCAATGACAGACAGTGAGGCAGTTCCTCTTCATGTCCCAAGGAATGCACCAGAAAATTTTCTCTCTGTCATCTCCTTTGCTGTAGCAATGCCCCTGTACCAAGGCAGGTGGGGGTAGGGGAAACACAATGGCAGCAGGCTATACTACCTTCTGTAGCAGCCTGGGCTTTGATAGAGTGACTGTTTTTCAAGTGGGAAAAAAAGGAGAATCTTACAAGGATGAGTGTGAGCAAAATGGGAGCTCGAGTGTGTGAGCAAAGATGGCTGTGGAGCCCGGCATGAAGAAAAGGAGCCAAGCAGCGGAAGGAGAAGGCTGCTCCTGGGCGTCAGAGGACGGCAGGCACAGTGAAGCGAAACTGTGGTTCTAAAGGAGTAAACAGTCCGCGTGGGGCCAGAGAGACAGCTAAGCAGTTGAGAGCACTGACTGCTCCCAAAGAGGACCCTGGTGCAGTTCCCAGCACACATATGGCAGCTTACAATATTCTGTAACTCCATTCAGGGGATCTGGCACCCTCTTCTGGCCTCCATGGCCGTGCACATTTGGTGCACACATGCATGCAGGCAAAAATCCCATTCACATAAAATGAAATTTTTAATTAAAAAAATAAGTACAAACACAGGTTCATCTATTTTTTCAATATGGCAACCAGACTTTCCTTCCCAGATTCAAGTCATACCGATAATATGCTATATTTTATAGCAATTTGTTTTGTTTTACTTGATTTTCTTATCCTAAGATCAGACCCAGCATCTTATACATACTAAGCAAGTTCTCCATCCCTGAGCCTGAGCGGCCCCCCTCCCCTCCCCCAGACCTTAAGGAGTTTATAAAGCATTTCTTTGTGAGGGGTTGAGCAGGGTGTTGGGGCTCATGCCTTTTTTTTTTTTTTTAATGGAACACTTCACGAATTTGCATGTCATCCTTGCGCAGGGGTCATGCTAATCTTCTCTGTATTGTTCCAATTTTAGTATATGTGCTGCCGAAGCGAGCACGGGGCTCATGCCTTTAGCCTCAACATTCTGGAGGCAGAGACGGGCGAATCTCTGAGTTTGAGGCCAGCTGGAATTACAATGTGGGACCTTGTCTCAAAGAGTGGGGATGCTTAGAGAGTACCCTAAAATCAGGTCATAGTATTCTCATTTTATAGGAAGTGGGAAGCTGGATGTCATAGGGCTAAGCCCACGTTATAGCCAGAGCAGAGCTGTCGGCCTCACATGTTCATTGACTCTCCGCATTAGTGCTGCAATGGGAAGCCATTCACCATGCTTCATTCCACAGGAAATGGAAGGGAGCTGCAGGTTACCTGTCTTCTGTAATTACTATGTAAAAGTTACCCATCACCTGTACCACACTCTGGGTCAGAATTTTCCCTGCTCTGATACAAAGGAAGGGCAAGACTTCTGAGACTGTACTCACTCAGGCGCAGGCAGCTCAGGCTCCACTTGTTCTTCTTTCCCAAGGAAACAATGTCTCCCATTTCACAAGGTTTGTGTAATTTCAGACTCAGGAAGATAAATCAAACCATGCTGTCAGTCAAGGGTGTTGCCTTCTGACTTCCCTACCCCTTCTGCACCCCTACTTCTCTCTCTCTCTCCCCCCTTCCTTTCTTCCTTCCCTTTCTTTTTCCCACAGCTTTCTTTCTATTGACCTGTTATTCTACTTGGAGTGTTGGATCTAGATCTCTATTTCCTTCGACCTCCTCCACCCCCCCTATAAACCGTTTAAAGTTGAACGAGTAACTGCCCGATGGCACACTTCCTCTTTGTGATGATTTCCGCTTGCCCAGCTATCAGCTGAACCCAGATAGAGCATAAGCCACACTACATCTTAACCATCAGGCCTGCAGCCCGGCCATGACAATACAGCTCGGGTCAAGAGTCCCAACACTGCCTTAAGAAAGCACAAAGCTGCTTTGTCAAGTGCTGTTTCTTTAACTAATACCTGAGACATAAACTCCATGGAAATAAGGTGCTGTGTAAGAAGGCACGTCCTAAATGTCATTTGGAAATGGACCTTTCCCTACTACAAGTGAATGCGATTCCTGGAATGTCTGACAATCCATCAGATGTTCTTTGTAGAAAAAAAGAGACAGATAGTGCCTGCCCAGGCCTCACTAACTTGAGGTCAGGTATGCAAAGCTCTGAGGCCCGCTCTCTGGAGTCTTGAACACACAGTCCTTAAGCTAATGTTTCTCACCAGTTACTTTGACTCTTCATGAGTGAAATTTTTATTTTATTTTGTCTGTCGTGCAGACGTCCCTGCATAGAAATAAATTGTGGGGAGGGAAGGGGGATGGGGAACGGGAAATAAAAAGCAGGTTTTACATTAGGATCTCTGTCATTATCAGGTAGGAAGTTCCCATGCTGAAACAGTGATACATCTGTGTCAAAAGATATAGGAGATTGCAAAGGCTGTCCGTATCGTTGGCCCAGAATTGTAACCTAGTGGCAGTCACTGACAACATACTGTCTTCTGTCTTTATTTAGGAGAGTTAAAAGGCAAATAACCTAAATTGCTATGCCTTGTATTTCAAATCAGACACATGGGCAGGGATGTGGGTAGCAGAGAGGAACATATAGCAGGAGTGGCTGAGTTCGGATGTTTATGCAAATCTCCATTCTGGTGTCCCCTACCCCTACCCCCAGCATCACCTCAGAGAATTCAGCAGGCAGGACTCAGAGAGGAGAGACTACAGTAAGGGAATGGTTGGCTTCTGAGTCCCTTGGTCTTCACTGTCCTGCAGTAGTTGATAGCTGATGGAAGGTTACTTTCCATTTTAACCAGGCAGAGAAAGTGGCCCTGCTAGAGCAGGCTGAAGTCCCAGTGAGTGGCAGATAAACATCTCGGTCCCCTACCCTGTCTAAGCACAGCATCCAGAAAGTGGCTCGTGATACTGAATCCACTCCTGTGCATCATGATCATTCTGGAGAAAGTTTAGAATCACCTCTAATCGCTGACTTAAGGGTTGCCTGGCATGCACAAGGGCCTGGGTCCTATTCCCTAGGGCACACACATGCAGGTGTGTGTGTGTGTGTGTGTGTGTGTGCTCATGCATGTGCGCATGCTCACATATACATACACAAAAGCATAGGTTAATTTTCTTTATTCTTCATTTCCTAATTTTACTCTGAAGTAGTCGTTTTGGCATTTTGCTGGATTAAAAAAAGTGTAATTGTATCTTATGTATAGATGACGTTAGTGCCTAGTGCCATGGGAGGCCAGAAGAGGAAGTCAGATCCCCTGGAGCTGGAGTTACAGGTGGTTGTGAGCCCCCTGATGTGGGTGCTGGAAACCGAATCTGGGTTCTCAGTGAGAGCAAGGCGCTGGTTAGATTTTTGGTTTTGGTTTTATTTTACTCAACTTGACATAAGCTGGGGTCATCTGGGAAGAGAGACTCTCATGGAAGACACCTCCATCAGACCTGCTCAGGCAAGCCTATGGGGCATTTCCTTGATTAATGATTGTTATAAGAGAGCCCAGCCCACTATGGGTGGAGCCATCCCTGGGCTGGTGGTCATGGGTTCTAGAAGAGAGCAGGCTGAGCAAGCCAATAGGAGCAAGGCAGTAAGCAGCACCCCTCCATGGCCTCTGCATCAGCTCCCGCCTCCAGGTTCCTGCCTTCTGTTCCTGATGGGAGAATGCCTTTCCTCTCTGTGTTGCTTTGGGTTGCGGTGCTTATCACCACAGTAAAAGCCCTAACCGAGACCAGCAGCAGGTGCTCCTAATTCCAGGACCCTAACCGAGACCAGCAGCAAGTGCTCCTAACTCCAGGACCCATTTTTTTTTTCTCAAGTGTTCCAGGATCAATTTGAATCCCTTCACAGTCCAGAATCTTAATCTTCTCCATTTTAGTTCCTGAGGCAAGAACCCAAATTCCCGTCAGCAGAGCACCAGCCCAGTGGAGGCGGCCACCACAGCTCTTTAGTCAGCAAACATCACATGTGGGTTAAAGCAAGTTGCAAGTCCCAAACACAGCATGCCTTTGCCAGGCTGTCAGGGTTCTTGAGCCACAAACTCTGTCTCCAGGCCTTCCATTTGTCACACCAGCCTCCAATATTACTGTTTTTTCCTGGAACTTTCCCACCTGCTTAAATGATTGACTTAAGTCCTCTTTGCCCAAATACTATCCTCTGTCTCCCTGTACCTCAGACTGGCTCTCCCTTGATATAATATCCTTGAGGACAAGGCCTTAGCATGGTCATGGTGGTATCTCTACTGCTTAGCATTAGAAGCCTGGCACCTAATATATTAAACAAGTATTTGCAGCCGGGCAGTGGTGGCACACGCCTTTAATCCCAGCACTTGGGAGGCAGAGGCAGGCAGATTTCTGAGTTCGAGGCCAGCCTGGTCTACAGAGTGAGTTCCAGGACAGCCAGGACTATACAGAGAAACTCTGTCTCAAAAAACCAAAAAAAAAAAAAAAAAAAAAAAAAAAAAAAAAAAAAAAACCAAAAAAAAAACCAAAACAACAACAAAAAAACCCAAGTATTTGCAAAACAAATGGGGGAGGGGAGTTAGTCACTTTCCCATTTCTTTCAGACTTAAAAATCAGTATAAATGCTTTAGGCCAAAATACTCACAGGTCACCTGATTGACACCATGTTGAGTGACAAGTTCCAAGTATTTGTTTGTATTTTAAATCTGGAACTGGGAGAATGGATTCTTTAGTGAGAAACTGACATCTGAAAACCAAACAGAACGACTGGCGCTCATCAGTGAGCACTTCTGGGAGAGCTGAGGCTTTTTTTGATCTGTGCTCTTGTTTTTCGTTTGTTGTCCTTGAGATGGGGTTTTGCTATGTAGCCCAGGCTGGCCTGGAATTTATAGTATTCCTTCCCAAGCCTCCTAAGTGACATCGTACAGAACTGTTTTAATTCTTATTATCAAGGGGGATTCATGTGCCTCCGTGCACATGCAGAGGCCAGAGGTCTTCTTTGAGCACTTGATTCTTTCCTTCCACTGTCCTAAGGTATTTCTGCCTCTCTGTGTACTGCAAGCTAGGCACACAAACCTCTGGGAAATTCCTCTATTTCCACTCCTGTCTCATCATAGTAAAATTAGGATTACAGGTATGCACCAAGACTTCTAAATTGTGGGGGTTGTTGAGGCTGAACCTCAGGTTTCCAGTAGGTAAATTTCCAAGCAATTTACCTACTGAGCCATCTTGCTGGCCCTAACAACTGTTTCTTGTGTATATTCATTTGCTTGCTTGTGTGTAGTTAATTTAATATGCGTGGGTACTTTACCTGTATATCTGTATATGCAGTACCCAGGGAGGCCAGAAGAGGGCATCAGATCCCTTAGAACTGGGTTTACAGACAGTTGTGAGCTGCCATGCGAGTGCTGGGAACTGAACTTAATTGCACTCCCTGGCTGCTCTTAATTGCAGAAGCATCTGTGCAGCCTCCCTGTTTGCTAGTTTTTTATATTAAAATATTGTAGTTGTAGAGTTTTGTGGAGAGGAAGACCTGGGCCGTACCCCCAAGTAACTAGGGCGGGTGTGGGGGGAGAAGGTGCTGGTCTCCAAGCACAGAGTCTGGGGTTGTTTGGAACTCTGTCCATGTGTTGAGTCTGCACTATGGTGAGGATCTTCTTCAGCCTATGCACTAAGTGTGGAGGAATGCATGCACACAGCCAAGTAGTAAGTGGGAGTTTCTCTGCACATAGAGCCTTTCTGAAAGTGATCAGAAAGCTCCCATTGAATAGGTAAATCACAGCCAGCTTCGGGCTCAGTTTTGTGTGTCATTCCTTCATTCTGAATGGGACAAGAAGGAAGCCATCCAAAACAAAGGGACGTGTAAGCTGCTGAAGAGGAGGAGAACCAGTGGAGGACTCAGTGACTCTGGGGGAAGACATGCAGTGGGGACGCCAGGTTCCAGTGTGCTGGGGCTGGTTTGTAAGTGTCATGTGTTTAGGATTTTTATAGATGTCCCTCTCCTCCTATGAAATGAACTCCAGTTTGAGACCCGGTCTCCAAGGACGTGATATTGAATGACATTAACTCTGGCATGGATGGAGTTCAGTTCTTTTGGCAAACAATCAAAACAGCCTACACAGAGCATTTGCTCCTCAAACAAGGAGTGCTTTGCCTCTGCATTACTTGCCAACATGTGTAAGTGTTCTCCCTTCCTAGCGACCCATGCTCATGTCGGCTAAACAAGAGGTTCAAGCTCCAGCCTTCAGCTTCCATGCCATGCTCTGAAAGTGGAGCTTTGCTGGAGCTGGTCTGGAACCTCCTTAGAGCCCTCAGCTCATCCTTCTGTCTCATTGGATGGTAGTGCCGGGTCTTGGGGGCCCAGTGGGAATTAACTGGCCAATGTGCAGAAAAGCTCAAAGACGAGAGAGTGAGCCACAGATGAAGTGATAGGGCGGGGTCAGTGAAGGCTTTCGTGATTAAAGCCAGACACAGGACCCAATGGACTAATATGCTTGCTTGCTTGCATTCAATCACTGTGATCCCAAATTAGCCCCAAAGCGTCTCCTACATAAAAAATACCAATCCATTTTATAATTTGACTCTGCAGTGCTGGGGATCAGACCAACTGCATGTTAGACGAGTACTCTACCACTGACTTATACCCTAGACCCTTCCAGAAGAAATCTATCTAAGGAATATTTTGGAGTTATCATATAGCTATTGATTTAGACTGAGTTTTGATAGTTTCAGCTAACAGGTCACTGATCAATATAATTTGTGACTAGTTTTAAAACAAAAGTTGTGATCGTTTTATATATGTGTAATATATATATATATATATATATATATATATATATATATATTTTTTGGACTTTCAAGACAGGGTTTCTCTGTGTAGCCCTGGCTGTCCTGGAACTCACTCTGTAGACCAGACTGACCTCAAACTCAGAAATCCACCTGCCTCTGCCTCCCAAGTGCTGGGATTAAAGGTGTGTGCCACCATGGCCCAGCCCATTCTATATATTTTTAAAGATTTATTTTTAATTTTTACCTATACATGTAAATGTTTCTGCAAGGCAGATTATACAGCTGTCATCAGAGGCCAGAAGATGGTGTTGGGTCCATTGGAGCTGAAGGAACAGATGGTGTGGACCATCCTATGTAGAAGCTGGGAATGAATGCAGGCTGTGGTTGCTCACGCCTTTAATTCCAGCACTGAGGATGCAGAAGCAGGTAGAGCTCTGCAAATTAAAGGCCAGCCTGGTCTACATAGTATGTTTCAGGACAATCAGGGATACATAGTGAAAACCTTTCTTAGAGAGAGGGGCAGGGATAAAGAGGAAGTAGGGTGGATGGAAATGAGGATGCCAAATGGAAATGCCTGCATGTTGTTATAGGATGAGAATGTGACACATTTGCCTCCCGAGACCGCCGGACTGTGTCAGTAGCAGTAGGAATAGTATTGATCATAAGTAAAACCAATGCACTGCTTGCTAAGTAAAGCAAAACCTAAGGATAAGGGGTTTTTTTTAAATCTTTTTCTCATAGAATAGAACTCTATCTGTGATTATAGAGCTCAGTATAGGAAGGTTGTTATTAATGTAAAGTACCTAACATTACCAGATAATTTAGAAACATGTCTCTGGTTTTGAATTTGGGGTATCCCCAGCCTTTCATAGACACAGGTCCAGCATCTGTGGGTTCAGGGAGGCACAGGCTGCAGTCATCCTGCTCACACACCCTAGACGCCGTTTTGTCACTTGGCTGTGTCTCCAGGGTGCAGCCATCCTGCTCACACACAGTAGGTGCCGCTCTGTCACTCAGCTGTGTCCCCAGGGTACAGTCATACTTCTTACACACATCAGGTGCTGCTCTGTCACTCGGCTGTGTCCACAACCTCTTTAGCTTTGCATTTCACACTAAGGGCTTACTACGTTGCCCAGGCTGGCCTTGTCATTTTAGATGACAAGAGAATATAGCCTTCATATATACACTAATACACAGACACTCACATGCGCAATACATACACACACTCATGCACACACACATACACATAATACACTTGTGCACATACACATGCACTCACATGCATACACAGTTAACGCACATACACAGTTAACACATACATGCACATGCACACACTGACACACTCACACACACATGTTCTCCTCCTCCCTTTCAGGTCTGGTTGTACAGTCATTTCTGGTTATCTCAACAATTGGACTTCCATGATGCTGGTATGTGAGGTTCACAGCTGTGGCTTTCCATAGACTAATTAAATTTGCTTTATTCATGTGACATTCTTTGTCCCCCAGAGTAAATAACTGCTTCATTTCTTCTATTAACTGGTATAATCCATTCTTTAAAAAAAAAAAAAGATTTATTTATTGTTATATATAAGTATACTGCAGCTGTCTTCAGATACACTGGAAGAGGGCATCAGATCTCATTACAGATGGTTGTGAGCCATCATGTGGTTCCTGGGATTTGAACTCAGGACCTTTGGAAGAGCAGTCATTGCTCTTACCCACTGAGCCATCTCACCAGCCCCAGTATAATCCATTCTTATATTCTCTCCCAGAACCATAAATAACCCCTCAGTATGCTCAGATCTCCTGGCTAGCCTTCCATCTCATCTTCTCGGTGCCTACCCATCACAGTGAGATGCCACTTCACACGTCAGCCCACATAGCTCATCACGCCTCCAACAGGAACAGGACTTACATATGCTGACTGCTCCACAAACCGTTTTTAAACTCAATAGACTGTATGATCATTACATGTATTATTCTCTTTTGAAATGGATTCTCTCTGTCTGTGACCCAGAGTAACCTAAAGCTTATAGCAGCCTCACACCCTCTTCCTGCCTCAGCCTCCAGAGGAGCTGGGATCACACACACACATACAGAAGAGTCTAGATGATAGTCTTTTGTCCATGCTTGCTGTCCCGTGTGCCTCAGCAGTAGCTACCCTTCTGATTATCTCTTTTCTGACATCATGTTAGAAGTTTATATCGTACATTGCAAAATTAGTAAGTGTGTGGGTTTCTAGATTCTGAATCTCACTGTGAAGCCCTGGCTGGTGTAAAACTCGCTGTGTACACCAGGCTGGCCTCAGAGACCCACACTGAGACCTCTGCCTCCAGAGTCCTAGGATTAAAGGTTTTACCACCATGTCTACCCTTTTGTTTGTTTTTTTCCTCTAAAAAAAATTCTATTTTACTTACTTGGTGTGCACACAGGAGTGTGCACACCACATGGTGGGTATTTAGCTGACAGGGGTCAGTTTTCCTTTTGTATCATGTGGGTTCCATGTGTGGAGCTCAGGCTGTCTGTCGAGTGGTGACTATTTTTACCCATGGGCCATCTCACTGGGCCTACAATTTCCGTCAGTACCTGAGAGCATAAATTCTTGTATTTTTCCTGAATATCCCTTACTCTGATGTGCAACTCTGATGTTTGTTCTTCTAGAATGAGTTGGAAAACTATAGCCCACAAGCCAGATCTGTCTGCCCTGCCACCTGCTTTTATGCCACCTGAAAGCTAAACTTAATTTTTATATTTTGACTGTTGGAGTAAGTCAGAATAATCATACTTTTTTCTCAAGATAGGAGTCTCACTATGTAACCCTGCATGGCCTGAAACTCACTCTCTAGACCAGGCTGACTTTGAACTCACAGAGATCCACCTGCCTCTCCTCTAAGCCCTGGGATCAAAGGCATGCACCACCACATTCTGGAGCTTTTTCTTTATGTAATCTTTTTCTTTGTAATTTTTTTTAAAGATTTATTTATTTATTTTTTGTATATGAGTACACCATTGCTCTCTTCAGACACACCAGAAGAGGGGATCAGATCTCATTACAGATGGTTGTGAGCCACCATGTAGATGCTGGGAATTGAACTCAGGACCTCTTGGAAGAGCAGTCAGTGCTCTTAGCCGCTGAGCCATCTCTCCAGCCCTGTAATCTTTTTTTAAAATCAAACATTGATTATAAATCACAGTGGAGATGTGATGTCAGGTGAATGGGATGACAGTGGGAGTTGAGTACTTAGCAAACCCGAAGGAGCATGAGAGAAGGTGCTTTCCCAGGACTTAGACTGTCATTTCAAAATATCTTGTTGGTTTGCTGTAGCACTTTAATTTTAATTATGGGTTGAAGGCTAAAATTCCTCATTTTCTCTTTAACATTTTTCTAAATTAAAACAACACAGTAATGTACAATATAGAAGATAGACAACTGCAGTCAAATAAAAGTCACCAGTCTGGCTGGGCATAGTGGACGGGCCTTTAATCCTACAACCTGTGGGATATCTGAATTCAAGGCTAGCCTGGTCTACATAGAAAATTCTGGGCTAATCAGAACCCCATCTCAAGAAAAAAAGAAAGAAAAATAAGTGGCTAATCTAAAGGTTCCCCCAAAACATTACCCTATCACGATCATCTCCACTCTGTGGAATCTGTGCAGACTTTTCTAGATTTCTTCCTATACTGTGTCCAATGTTCATGTCATTATTGGTTTGTTTGTTTGTGACCCAAGCTGGCTTTGACCATCTGGTCCTATCCATTTTTTGAAAGTGATCGATACTGATCAACTCAGATGAGTTTGTAGGTATAAGCTGAAGTTTAGCTTTAGATCAGACGATCACCAGTCTCAGTACTGTCTGCCAGTCCTTGAGATGGAAAGCTGAGCTAGGATTTTCAGCTCCAGAATGAACTGGTTGGATAATGTGTGCTGTGATATTCCTCCTGCCTGAACCACCTCCTCCAAACATGGGCAGGTTGGCCAGCATTGCCTGATGTCCTGTGGTTTTCCTGTGGGTGATATGTGTGCAGAGAGGAAGACAGCCATATGTCTATCCCTGTGTGTGTGTGTGTGTCTACGTATTCATCTATCAATCTGTTTATCTATATCTATCATCTATCACCCATCCTTCCATCTACCTACCTACCTATCTATCTATCTATCTATCTATCTATCTATCTATCTATCTATCTACCTACCTACCTACCTATCTATCTATCTAACACCTATCTATCATCTATCAATCTGTCTATTTATATCTATTGTCCGTCCATTCGTCTGTCTGTCTAAAGACAGGGTCTCACAATGCAGCCGTGGCTGGTCTGAAATTCACTCTGTAGACCAGGCTGCCTTTGAACTCAGCAATCTGTCTCTGCTTCAGGGCACTGGGATTAAAGGCATAGATTACCATGGTAGCTTGAGCTGTGCTTTTGTGGTTATTTGGTTGGTTTTGGGTTTTTTTTGTTTTTTTTTTAATTGTTGATTTGGT
>NW_022196905.1:110507096-110514725 GCF_008632895.1 Mastomys coucha
GAAATCCGCCTGCCTCTGCCTCCCAAGTGCTGGGATTAAAGGCATGTGCCACCACCGCCCGGCAGAACCACACTTTTAAAAGTGGAAATTTAAAACTAATGTCACTGAAATCCCAGCTAATAAGGAAGTTCTGTGCCCATTATTTTTGTCTCAGTTTACACATCATTTCCATTTGTGGTGTAGTTTTTTTTTTTTTTTTTTTTTTTTTTTTTTTTTTTTTTTTTTTTAGTTGTTTCTTGATTGGCCGTGTTTTAATTGCAGTTATATATCTGCACAGCACTTTGTAAAGATTGTGATTTTATTTTCTGCAATGCTGAGGACCAAATCCAGGTTCTCATGAAGCTAGCTAGGTGTCCATGTTTACTTTCTGTTACTGTGATTAACACCGTGACCAAAAGCAATTCAGAGAATTCAGAGGAGTAAAACACTGAGTTTCTCCTAGGTCATAGCCTATCGTCCAAGCAAGGCAGGATCTCAGGGCAGAGAGCTTGGGAAGGCTGCCTGCTGGCTGGCTCAGGTAACTTTCTGGTCTAGCCTGAGCCCACCATATAGGGATGGCTCTACCTATAGAGGGCTGTGTCTTCGAACGTCCCTACATCGATTAGCAATCAAGAAAATGCCATACAGACATGCCCTTAGTCTAGTCTGATGGAGGCAGTTCTGTACTTGAGGTTCTTCATCCCAGGTGACTTTAGGTTTGTGTCAAGTTGACAGCTGAAGCTAACTGTGACAGGAGGTAAGGCCAGTGGCCTATAGGCTTAAAAGATTTCTTTAAACTCAAAAAAAAAAAAAAAAAGGACTGAATTTGCATTTGAGTTAATAAGCCCTTTGGACAATAACCTACATTTCATACATGACATGGACTTATGAATGAAACATGTTCAGAGTGACACATACAAAATGTGTGTGTGCATGTGCATGTGCGTGTGCGTGTGCGTGTGTGCGTGTGCGTGTGTGTGTGTGCGTGTGTGTGTGTGTGTGTGTGTGTGTGTGTGTGTGTTTGTGTTTGTGTGTGTGTGTGTCTAGATGCTAGAAATTGAAATGTCACAGCTGGTGGATTTGCAAATTTTAGTCTTGGAAGAACCTAGAACTTCCTTCTGAGTCTGGTTTTGGGTCCACCCCTGGCTGATTCATTTGAGGAGCAAGGCCTAGAACAGGAAGATTTTGACAAATACTCTGTGAAAGGGCAGAGATGACTGGGAGGGCAGCCTAAGTAAATACCCCCAGGCTGAGTCACCTCCTCAACTCCCTCCCGCTTACTTGCTATGTGATCTGGCCACTTTCATCTAGAGTTTTGGTTTTCATTTCCCTAAATCCAGCCCCAGATGACTGGGCTGGAGTCATTCCTGTCCTGTCAGCTCGGCTGTGGATGGGTTTCCCTCAGCACAGCGAAGCAGTTGCTGTTGACCCAATCCTGGAAGTGAAACCCCGTGGGATGGCCTCCCTCCCCTTCCCTCCGCAGGGCCTCACCCTCCATCCCAGTTTACAGGCAGGAAGCTGCAGAGCTGGCTCAGTGGGTAAGAGCACTGGCTAGTGTGCCAAGGGCCCAGGTCAGATCCCCACCACCTACATAGTGCCTCACAACCATCTGGAACCCCAGGCGTGGAAGGTCTGGAGCCCTCTTCTGGCCTCTGTGAGTACCAGACATGCACATAGCACACAGACAGGGAAAACATCTATACACATAAAATAACTAAATCTAAAAATAAGTTTAATGTATATGTGAGTTTTAGTTGATGACTTGCTTGGTTTTGCTATTTGTTTAGTGTAGGTGGGGTGTGCCGTGACACACCTGTGGCCATCAGAGGACAGCTTGCAGGAATCAGTTTTCTCCTTCCAGCATGTCTTGAGGCTCAAACCCAGGTCCTCAGGTTTGCTAACAAGTCCCTTTGCCAGCTGCGTCATCTAACCCCATTCATGAGTTTCAAAGCCCTACTTTCTCTCCTGACAGAGTCTCTTGTAGCCTTACTGGCCTTGAACTTACTATGTACCCAAGGATAACCTTGATCTCCTGGTCCTGCTGCCTATACCTCCCAACTGTTGGGATTACAGGCACGTGCAGCCACTTCCCATTTATGTGATGCTGACGAGCAAACTCCTTCGTGCCTGCTAAAGCAATCCTCCTGACTGAGCTACATCCCTGTCCCCTACATTGTGTGTTAAGTTTTTCTAAGGTCTCATTTTCTTTGCTCTTTTCCACTGTTTTTCTGTTTTCTGCATCCTTCCCCTTCTTTAGGGACAGCCTCCCTCCCTTCCTCCCTCCCTCCTCACCACACATGTCCCAGCTTCAAGTTCTGTGCAGATTTAATACAGGGCTAGCAGGGTGGAGCTCAGAAGGTCACACATCGAGTTTGTTGTGTGAGGTGGTGATACTACAGGCCCCTGTGGAGACAGGTGTTACTCCACAGCCCAAAATAATGTGACACAAGCCGTGAGAGACAAGGAAAAAAACCTCCCGGGAGTGAGACTCTCCCATCAACTGGCTCAGTGGTGTCTGGGACAATTAGCCTCTGAAGCTCCTGTTTCATTTCTGCATTTGCAAGTCACACCAGAATGAGAAACTGAATAATTTGATTATAAAACGTGTAGGTTATAGCACTTGTTGAATTGGGTTCCTTGATGGTCACTGTTAATTGTCAACTTGACAGAATCTAAGATCACCCAGGAGGTGGGTCTCTGGACATATATCTGGAGAATCACCTTGATTGTGTTCACTGAGGTGGGAAGACACGCACTGTGTGTGGGAGACACACGCACTTGTAGGCAGAAGATGTGTGCACTGTGGGTGGAAGACGTGTACACCGAGTATCACTGTCCGCTGACTACAAACATCTGTGTCCAGCTGCCTCAACCTCCCCCGCCCCCCAAAACTGTAACCTGGAACTATGCGCTAACACGAACCCTTTCTCCATTAAGCAGCTCCTGCCAATATTTTTTATCACAGCAACTGAGAAAAAGAAAGAGAACTAAGACCACCATCAAACCATAAACCTTAGTGCTTTTCTCTTGAGCCAAGGCCTCAACCCTGCTGAGGCTGGCCTTGAACTCCTGATCTTCTGCTTCTGCCTCCTAAGTGCTGGAACTACAGGCATGAATCACAATGCCTAGCTAACCGTAACCTTTAACAAATGCATCATTTTGAGAGACTGTTCTCTCATTACCATCTGTTCCACCAACCCAAGAACAATACCTTGCTTTGTGGTAGTTGCATGAGGCAAGGCTGAGCATAGATTACAGAAACAATGTCTGTGACCTCTGCACTCCAAAGAAACAACATAGCTGTGCCGTTTCTCCCAACCCCACTTCCCTTCTTTCTCTGCTCCTTGTTCTGAAGTATTAGGGACTGAACAAGAACCGCGTCTGCACCGGGCACATGCTTTACTGAGCTTCAGCCCACAGTGCTGAGTCTAGAGAACCATATTTTTACAGGGTCTAACTGTATTTCCTCACAAGCATCTCTGGAGAGTGCTACTGTTGGGGATTGACTCTAGAGTTTCCAGTCTGTTAAGCTTTGCCACTGAGCTGCACCCCCAGACCGCTTCATAGACTTTCATGCTATAGATGTTGAGTTAAAGTACTACATTTAAAAAAAAGTTTTAAAATTTATATATACATAAACACATATGCACATATATATGTATATATATGTATTTTTGTGTGTATGTATATGTATGTGTATATGTATGTGTATATATATGTATGTGTATATATCTATATACACACACATATACATACATACATACATATACACACATATATACACATATACATATTAATGTATATACAACATATATACACGTTAATGAATATATTAATGTATATAATGTATATATACACGTTAATGAATATATTAATGTATATGTGTATCTACATATATGTGACACAAGATACATGTGATATGTATGTATATATATATGTATATACATATATATGTGTGTGTATATATGTATATGCATATATATATAATGGAGGCCAGAAGAGGGCATCAGATCCCCTGGAACTGGACTTACAGATGGTTGTGAGCCCACATGTGGGTTCTGGGAATTGAACCAGGTCCTCTGGAAGCTCAGCTAGTGCAGTTAAGTGCTGAGCCATCTCTCCAGCTCTCTTCTCTCACATTCAAGTACTTAATAATGCTAGGCCTTCCTTGGGTCTTTTTCATCTCATCTGCTTGATTTTTCCTTAGCAATAATTTTTATTTAAAGCATCTTAAGCAAATGGTGAAATAATAATACTCATGAAAACATATTTTGATAAATAAAATTTTGAACCAGTAGATTCAAGTATTAATGAAAAAATATTAATTTTTTAAAAGACATTGGGCTAGTCTTTCAGATGTAAATATTCCAAACTTACCTTTGAATCTTGGTGCTGGAGAGTCTATTTTTAAGATGTGTAACTCAGTAATTTAAGATATGTCTCAGTATTTAATTCTATGATAATTTCACCTGGGATACTGTGGTCCTTTCAAACTATAACTTTACCTTTTTTTTTTTTTTTTTTTTGGATTTTTGAGACAGGGTTTCTCTGTGGAGCCCTGGCTGTCCTGGAACTCACGCTGTAGACCAGGCTGGCCTTGACCTCAGAAATCCATCTGCCTCTGCCTCCCAAGTGCTGGAATTAAAGGTGTGTGCCACCACCGCCTGGCCACCTTTTTTCTTATTTTTAGAATTATTTTAATTTAATATTTTAAATATATTTTCACTATCTTCTTCAAGAATACTGATGGTTAATATGACCATCTTTCATGTCCATAATTTCCTCTAAGGGTGTTTGTTTGCTTTTAACTTTGCTCAATGTCTTCCGCCCCTTTTTCTTCAAAGATAGTATATTCAAGTTACTGTGCCTTTTTCAGGGTTACCAGTTCTTTGTTCCACTTCCCGTGCACAATTAACTTATTTCAGTAGTGAATTTATCTTTTTCTTTTATTATTAGTCATAAATCCTTCTCTTGGAAGTCAGCTTTCTTGACTTCCAGGTCATATTTCATTCCTGTTGTGGCTTCTAATATCACCACCGACTGCTAGCCTTGCAGTGAGATCCTTCCTCATATAGTTAATCACAATAAAGAAATCAGTGGACAGCACCATCTGATGTAACTGTCCTCTGCCGTGTGGACAGCACCCTGTGATAGAACTGTCCTCTGCCGTGTGGGCAGCACTGTCTGTCTGGTAGAACTGTTCTCTGCCGTGTGGACAGCACTGTCTGTCTGATAGAACTGTCCTCTGCCGTGTGGACAGCACTGTCTGTCTGGTAGAACTGTCCTCTGCCGTGTGGACAGCACTGTCTGTCTGATAGAACTGTCCTCTGCCGTGTGGTGCTTTTGTTTCTGAAAAGTCTTCTCTACCCATCATTGCTTTTCTATTTATGTTTTGTTGGATTTTTAAAACACTACCTCTGCAAAGAGCTGCCACCGTTTCCTTCCTGTAATTACTCATGCCCTCGTGCAATCGGTTCTCCCCATCCTTCCTGGTCCCTGAGAGAAGGCTTCAAAGCTACACTTAAGCTAGGACTTAAGGCTATCAAGAGGGTTCCTCATTGTGAGGTTAAAAATGGGAAACAACTTATTTTTGAGTTCTTCTAGCCTTTACATAAATAGAGATCCCATATTTTGCAGTTTTATTGTATTAATTTTGCAAAACAATAACTCTTTTAATAGAGTTCATCAATTATAGGATACGAGTTTCTGTGTGAGATCTGTGAAGCACATGTATGAGAAGCTTGCCTTAGGATCTGTGGGACCTATGAAGATTTGTAGGCAGAGCCAGCAGCTGTTGCTATGGCTGGCTGGGACAGACACAAGTACATATTATAAACTACCTTGTGCAGGATGAGATTCCAGTGTGACAGGGCCTCCTGTCTGCCTTCTGCCATTGTTGGCAGCTTTCTTTCCTATACTTTAAGTCCTCCCTCAGCTCTCTCCTGCATTAAAGGAGGAAAAGACAGCTAGCACCCAGCCTGACATACTGCTTATGCTCCTGGGATGACTGATGGATGGATGGCAAAGCCTTTGGAGATTCGATAGGAAGATGCGTTACAAAAAGTTAACAGAAATGCATCTGAGGAAAACTGAGTGTGTGTGCCTGGACATGTGTGTCTGAGTGTGTATGTGTGTGTTAGTAGTTGACCACAGGACCTTTGCATGTGTTAGACAAGCCCTCTACCCCCTAACCTAAGCCTCCAGCCCCAGATAATTCCTACATTGCTTTTTACTTTATTCTGTTTTCCCTAAATTCTCATTAAAATGAGATAGTGATTAAGAACAGGTTGAACACTGAAATTTTAAGTTACTCTCCAAGTTTTGTAACTAGGATACACTTTTTAAGAAAATTTTTTTAATTTTTATTTTTATGTGTATGAGTGTTTGTCTACATCTATATCAGTGTACAGTGAGCATCCAGTGCCCATACAGGGCAGAAGAAGGGGTGGGGTCCCCTGAAACTGGAGTCACAGGAGATCAGGAGCCACCGTGTAAATGCTGAGAACCAAACCCACGTCCTCTGCAAGAATAACCAACGCCCTTAACCACTGAGCCATCTCTCCAGCCCGCAACAGCACAGATTTACATTAAGCCCTCTGAAGCTTCACAGCACATGAGGAATTTGCATGTTTCTGTGTTTGAAGATATGCATGCTCCACACTTTAGAAGGATCTGTGCACAGCTCGCTGAGTGTGAACAGCACATAGAGAACACTGTTAGAAACAAGCGATATAGAGTAGAGAAGGAAGCAGGCAGTGGGAGGAGTGGATGACAAGGGGCAGAACAGGTGGCGGCTGGTGTGGACAGGTGGTGGCCATACTGGGCCAGGAGGAAAAGGGAAGCCACCTTTGCAGTCAAGAGGGAGGGTGGATAGAAAGAATGGTTCTAAGAAATAAATGAAGGTGTCCGGTGAGCCCATTCAGCTGTGGGTCACAAACATGCCTGAGGACCGGGTGCATCCATGTCTGTTCTGTGTGAGCTCCCCTGCTGCAGAGTTGTGATGTCAGTGCTTCATTGTCAGGATACCTGGGAAGAAAGTCTCAATGAGGGACTGTCTAGACAGGGTTGGCCTGTGGACAGGTCTGGGGGTGGGGGGGTGGGGGTAGAGTTCTTCCTTTTTTTAAAAGAGCTATTTATTTATGTATATAATATAAGTACACTGTAGCTTTCTTCAGACACACCAGAAGAGGTCATTGGATCCCATTAAAGATGGTTGTGAGCCACCATGTGGTTGCTGGGAATTGAACTCAGGACCTCAGGAAGAATAGTCAGTATTCCTAACCACTGAGCCATCTCTCCAGCCCGGGGGTAGAGTTCTTAATTGAGTTAACCGAGGTAGGAAAGACCCACCCCGAGTGTAGGTGGCCCTCTCTCCTCTGGACTATGACCAGCAGCTTCAAGCTTCTACCCCCTGAGCTTCCCTGCCATGCTAGACTCCAAGTGGGAGTCATGAGTTAGCATGCACCCTTTCTCCCTTGAGTTGCTTTTGTTGGAGTATTGTATCACATCGATGGAGATGAACTGAAGACCAGTGTGATTTAAAATAGTGTCATATACAAGGAAGGGGAAGAGCTGCAAGAACCAAACCAGAGAAACCTTCACAACCAGGCATCACGATGCCATGCGCTTCTAGCCTTTACTGGGGCTTTT
>NW_022196905.1:110514735-110573281 GCF_008632895.1 Mastomys coucha
CTGTAGAGTTGTGTCTAAGTGATGCTCTGGCCATAGTGGCTGTGACCGGAGTGGATCCCGCCTCTTATAAGGAGATTAAAGCAGTTGAAAGTGGTTAGATCCCCAAACACTCCTGAAAACAAATGTCGTGCTGTTATTCTAAGAAGAATGGGGGCAGGCTGGACCCCAGCCTTCCTCTTTGAACAGCTGTCGGGGGATAAGACCCTCAGTGTGGTGCAGCCAGGACAAAAGGTCCTCACAGCGCCCAGTGCAGCAGCCTGCAGCCTAACAGTCCTCAGTGTCAGGTGCATTTCCTCGGATCCACAATTCCAAGTCATCTCAGTGACATTGCAAGTTCAAGGCCAGCAGGGAGCCCGGGAGAACCTATAAAAAAATCAACTAAAAAGCAAAATAAACCATTAACAGGGGCACCCAGCTAGCTAGTGCCTGCTAGAGCCACCTGTATACCTAGTAATTGTTCTAGAACACACAGACTCTCACGTGGTCGTCCCTTCTCCTAACTCCATCTAGCAACCTTATTGTTAGTTGTACATGATGAACACTGAACTCTGTGCTCTGCCAGCCTTGGGTCAGAGAGATGGCTCAGCAATTAAGAATGCTTACTATTCTTACAAAAGACTCAGGTTCCATTCCCAGCACCCACAAGGCAGCTTAGAGTTATTTCTAGGTCCCAGGGATGCAGTGTCCTTGTCTGACCTTCTTGGGCACTATATGCATGTGGTGCACACACATGCACACACAGACAAAATACAGACAAAAAAACAAAAGTAAATAAAATTGGACAAGCTACAGCACAGTGGCACGTGTCTACAGTCCTTAGGAGACTGGTAGAGATTTACTTGACCCCAGGGTTTCCAGGCCGCCCTCCTGGGAAACATAGCAGACCCTGTCACCATGATATTATATTCTGGAGAAATGACCCACATGGCTAATTTATAATTTTGCCTATGGATGAGTTATGAAATTTTGTTTGTTGGATGGGTATTGTATGTTTGTTTCAGTGTTTGTTTGTTTGTTTCTGAGACAGGATCTTACTTAGTCCAGGCTGGCATCAGATACAGTACACAGGGAGAGATGACCTTAAGTCCTGCCTACACCTCCTGAAGAGTGCTGGGATCCTGGCATGCTCCTCCTGCTGGGTTTTATGCATGTGCTGCTGAGGATGGAGCCCAGGATGCCCTGGATACAGGGCAAGCATTCTGCCCATTAACCTGCATCCCCAGCCTTGTAGAGGTATTTGTTCTTGCCAGGCCCCCAACCCAGAAGCCTCCAACAGATGTCTCCTCAGGTTCTGTTAGAAAGCACTGGGTCCCATGCCTATCCCTAGATCCATCACTACAGTGACAATTAATGGGTTGCCATGACTATCAAGCCTCACCCTGCCTGGTGGGACAGGAAATGTCTGTCAGTGGAATGCAGGGAGGAACTGGTGTCAGGTAGGCAGCCAGCAGGCAGGGTCTGCCAGGGCATTCCTTCTGCACTGGGACTTGCCCCAAGCATTCAGACCGCAGCAAGCCATCTTCCTGCAAATAAATACCATCCTCTCAAAGCATGGGCTGCAGCCAGAAGGATATGTGCTGGGAGAGATAACTTGAAGCATTAGGAAACTATAGTTTGAACAGTGTGTAATGGCACATGCTTGTAGTCCCAGTCCCAGTAAGTCTTAGTGCAAGCTCAAGGTTAGTCTGGGCTACACAGGGGACCAGAAAGGATTGAGGGAATTGGAGTTGGTGAGGAGGAGGAGAAAAGGGAAACAAATAAGAAAAGAAGGAACAAGGAAAGAAATTTTTCTTGTTTTGTTTTTTGGTTGGTTGATTTGTTTTGGTTTTTCTATGGCTTGTTTTTAAGACAGGGTCACACTGTGTAGCTCCGGCTTTCCTGGAACTTGCTGTGTAGGCCAGGCTGGCCTTGAACTCATAGAGATCCTCCTGCCTCTACCTCCTGTGTGCTGGGAGTAAAAGCGAGCTCAAATACCATCAGCCCCAGATTTTGTGGTTGTTTGTTTGTTTGTTTGTTTGTTTGTTTTTTAGGTATATACTATTGATAAGCATGGCATTAAACAGCAAACAGTAGGTACTACTATTTATCATCAATAATCCAATAGCTGAGACTTGTGGGGGTGGGGGAGGGTATAATTTGACACACAACAGTTTTCTGCCCCTGCAATCCCCATAACCTCTAAAGGGTATCTGAGTAGTACTGCTGAGGAAATAGGCTGGGACCTTTACTGCATGCCAGAGGCAGAAGCCAGGTTCCGGCCTAGGTAGGCTGTGTCTGAGCCAGCATCCTTTCCTGGCACGCTAGGCTACACCAAGAGTCAGCCAGAGGGATGCGTCCATGCCAAAATCTTCTGGGCCACTGTCGTTCATCCTGACCTGGGGCTCTTGACCTAATTCTTCCTCTTGACAACACCTTCCCTGTGCCTCCTGCTGCTTCCTGCAGAGAGTGGCTGTAGCCAGCCCATAGGGTGAGGCTAGTGCCAGCCAATCTCCTTCCCTGCCTGGCGCACTGAGCCGTATCTGGTTCACCCAGATAGGAGAGAATGGGGCAGAGGATGATAATGGACACCTGCTAGAAAAATAAAGCATATGAAAATATCTTTAAAGGTATTTCATACTCACAAGTGTCCATAAATCCACTTCCAGGGGACCCAACATCCTTTTTTTGCCTCTATGGGCATCAGATATGCACATAATACATATACATATATGTAAGCAAATTAGAAATAAAATCATTTCAAATGTGTTTATAAATAATGCCATTCAGTAAAAGTTAAAGGGAACAAGACAGAACAAGTGCTTTGGGTGACCATATAGGTATATATGTCTTTTTGTCCTGCTTCCAACTTTGAACATTCTGACCACTATTTGTGCCTTAAAAAAAAAAAAAAAAAAAGCACAAAAAAATATACACATATACATTTATTTATTTTCTGTGTATGCATGGGCATGAGCTTTGAGCTTGTGGGGGTTGAGGTCAGAGGACAACTTTAGGGAGATGGTTCTGTCCTTCTACCATACAGGTCCCAAGGATGCAACTCAGGTCATCAGGCTTGGAGCAAGTACCTTTACCTATTGTCCTCCCTGGTCCCTTGTAGTTTAATAACTATACATTTACATAAAAAGACATATTTGGCTCAGTCCCCATTCGTGAACCCTCCTTTGAGAGTTTTAAGCTTTGGGGACAGTGAAAGGCCCTTAGCACTTTGACAAACTCCAGGATAAACCTTCATTATTAGACTCTCCTCGGCAGACTCTACTATATGCCAGGGTTTCTCATTTACATTTCTCATGTGCTCCTTTGATTCAAGCTGTCACTGGGTGTTTTTGCTTTGACATTTCCACCGCCTTGCAGCTTTACTGTCGTCTGTGGTGATAGTGACATTGGTGGCTGCCTGTGGTATTGTGTACTCATCTCAGATTTATTGAGCTCCACGGTAACTCAGGCAGGCTCCTGTACTCAACTCCATCTGATGCCTCGTGTGCCTACTGGGCCACTGACATAGGCGACTATTGAAGGACAGAGTGCAGCAGCAGAATTCTGGGAGGGGAAACTTGAAAATTACCCTTCAGGACATTAAAGGCTGCCTGTGTGCACACATGAGTGCAGGCATTCCTACGGCACTGTTGGAAGGTTCTTCACAAAGCGTGTTTGTAGACATTGTTCCTTGAGGAGGTCTTAGACCTCGGAGCATCATCCCCTGGGAGGATTTTCCTGTTTTGTAAATTGAAGCCCTCAAACTTCCTACATAGACAGTCTCAGGATTCTCTCTCTTCCGCGTAATACCCAGCCCAGACTTCTGCAGGTTACCCCTCCAGCAGCTGCAGACCCAGCAAGAACCTCCCGTGCCGAAGCACTGTGACCGGATTTGCTCTTGTGTGCCTTCCAGCTCTGAGCCTTTGGTCCCACCCCCAGACTCCAGTGTGCACTCTTTGTTCAGATGATCCTCTCCATCTACATCTCTCGAGTTCTCAAGGATTCATTACCAGTTCCTAATCAGCCAAGCGATCGCTTTGATTTCCTTTGACGAAGTTTTCCTGGCTGACATTCTAGATCAAGCACAAAAGCAATTCATACCTTGCCCAGAGAAGCTCTGGCCTAGTAAGCAAGTCCTGCTCATACACACGAGGCTTTAATTGTAGGTTAGGGGACATATTGGGAAGAACTGCAAAGCCATCCACCGTCTCCCATTGCTCTGCAAGACAAGCTTGACCCTCTTCCCAAGGCATGCCGGGATACCCCATCAGTCGCAAGGCATGCCGGGATACCACATCAGACACCCTTTCTCCTCGTCACCCATGGAGGTAACACTTGAAGTTCTTTCCAAATAAGTTCAGTTTCAGCCAAACCAAATATAACTCTGCCAATAATTGAGAAAACTTTGAAACCTTAAGTACCTCAGACTTAGTAAAAGTGTTTTCAAACTGATTTTGTGCCCTCTTTGGCCGACTGCATAAATTTTATTGTTGCTTTTTAAAGATGGCCACTGTATTTCAAAATCAAGATAGCATTTATGGGGTATGGAGGCTATGGACATGCCCTGTGTTAAACTGAGAGAAGTTTGTATGAAGTGCTTAACAGGCTCTGGAAGATGATCGCATTTTGCATACTAAAAGGATCCTTTTAAAAAATACCATTATTATTTTATTTTATGTGTTTGGGTGTTTTGCCTGCACATTTATCCATGTACCACATGCATATGGAAGCCAGAAGACACCAGATACCCTAGAACTGGAGTTATAGATGGTTGCACACCACCCTGTGGTTGCTGGGGACCAAACCCAAACTGTGGAAGAGCAGCCAGTGCTCTTAACTGCTGAGCCATCTCTCTAGCCCCAGGATCCTACTTATTCATTGAACTTTTTGGTGTAACTATACTCTCTGCTTAATCTCTCTCTTTTTTTAATTTTATGTTTATTGTTCCTTTTTTGCATATCTACATATTTGCATGTCAAGGGTTCCTGTGTTTGAGCCATGTGTGCTTGAGAATGTTGAGACCTGGGGTGATGACAGCAATTGCCATCATTCATTCTTTCGTTTTATTCTTTGAGGCAAGGTCTCTCAATCAAATTCAGAGCTCACTGGTGTGGTTTGTTTCCTTAGCCAACGTGCTCTGGGGATCATCTGTCTCTGCCTTCCCAGGCTGGAATTACAGATAAACGGACATGGCCACCCATCATTTATATGAGTCCTGGGGATCCAAACTCCAGTTCTCACACTGGTGTGACAAACCACTGACATAGCCCTAAGTTGGGCCAGTCTTCTTTCTCCTCACCCACCTCCCTCTCTTGTCTGTTTCTGTCTCTTCCACTTCCTCCCCTCCCTCCCCCTCTCCTTTTTTCCCTCCCCCCATTGAGACAGTGTCTCACTATGCAGTTCTGGCTGTCATGGAACTCACTGTATAAATCAGACTGGCCTCAGACTCACAGGAATCTCTCTGCCTCAGTCTCCAAAATGCTGGCATTAGAAGGGTGCACCGCCTTGCCCCACTCCTAAGCTCCTTTTTGAAGCTCCAGTCATTCACAGAAAGGTTCTTAGTTCTAGGGGAGCCTCAGGGCAGGGCTTGCACAGACCTGACTGCTGAAGACCAGGGCTTGCTGTGGTTAGCTGCTGCTCCTAGGTTGTTAATCTGGGTAGCACAGTACAGTGCTTCACACAGCAAACTGCTATAACACACAGCAGGTGCCTATGCCTCTCAACACGGCAAAATACAGTTGTCTCCATGAGCATCCCCACTGACACACACTGCACTGTGGGTAATGCTTCCCTAGGCAATAGGAAACTCTTAGCTCTTATAATGTGTGTGTGTGTGTGTGTGTGTGTGTGTGTTCATGCAGACATGCCTGTGCATGTATTGTGCGTGTACACAGTTAAGCCAGAGGTCAGTGTGAGGTGTCCTGTCTACCTTGCTTTTGGAGACAGGGTCTCATTGAACCTGGAGCTCATCTATTGGGCAGCTGGCCAGCAGGTGCTGGGGGTCAAACATGGATCCTCACACTGCTCAGCTGCTTTCCCTGCTCCCCACCTCCCCAGCCCATCACCGTTAGAATCTTAGGGAACTGCCACGTGGTTGACTGAGTCATCATTTATGTAATGTATGACCATGTGGTATGCATGTATATATATAAAATGAGCTCTCTCCACCTCTATTACCAGCGCCTTGGCTCAGGCCACCAGCATGTCCTAGCAGTTCCCTAGTGGGCTCTGGGCACCCATCTGCTGTCAACCAGAGTGACCCTTTAAAAAGGAAGTATGGTGGAGGTCTCCAAGCTCTGCTGTGGCCTCCTTCCCACAGGAGTACTGGCAGGAGGATCCCACTGGGCCTATGGGTTCTGCCCCTTGATTCTCTCTTTCTAACCCTGTCTCCCAACCCAGCACTCCCTAGCTCTGCTCAGCTGCCCACTGCCCCTGCCCAGCCTCTGCAGGGCCTTTGAACTGGCTGCTCCTCCAGCTTCCAACAGTAGAAGATGCCTCCCCACATATCGGCACCTGCTTTCAAATTTGAGAAGGGTCAGATTTCACTTCCTCATGGAGCCGTGGCCCACATCCCTGACACAGTTGCAGCTCATTCTACCCCCAGGGTTTCTAATCTCATCTCACTTCACACTTCTATTTTTCTTTTTCATGATACTCTTATGTTCATTTTGCATGTATGTATATGTGAATACATGTATATGTGGACACATGTATATGTGGACACGTGCAGTTGGGTTTCAGAAGAAAACTTGCTGGAGTTGGTTCTCTCCATCTGCCATGTGAGTTCTGGGGACTGAACTCAGGCCCTTGGGCATGGCAACAGGTGCCTTGACCTGCTGAGCCATATCACCTACTCCTCATTATTTTTTAATATGCTAATTATTTATCATATTTATTATTGATTGTTCATTTATTCCTCTCCACTAGAATTTAAGCTTTGTTGTGCTTCTCTGAGTGCTCAGAACAGTGCCCAGCAGGTCACACATAAACAGCTATAAGGGAATTATGGGTAAATGGAAACTGCAGCTCAAGATATTCTATCTAGCCTTACTTGTTGTTTTGTCTTTCTGTGTGTAGCCCTGGCTACCTGGAGCACTCTGTAGACCAGGCTGGACTCTGGAGCTCTCTGTAATTCAGGCTGTACTCTGAAGTTCTCTGTAAGCCAGGCTGGACTCAGAGATCCACCTGCCTCTGCCTCCTGTAGGCTGCATTAAAGGCATGCACCACCACACTGGTCTTCAAACTTAGATTGCTTTTTTAAAAAATTATACCCTTTACTTTAAGAGCAGCAAAGGAAAGGAACCATTTCATTTGGTTTGGTTTGGTTTGGGCAACACTGGGATCAGATTCAGGGCCTTGGGCAGGCAGGCAGGCACCTGGACGAGTCACTGGAAGAAGCCTGTTTTCTAGCTGAGGACCATCATGTCCACAGTAAACTATTAATATCACACCAGGAAAAGTGAGCTAGGCTAGCCCAGGAAACAACTGAAGCTCCCTGGTACACAGACTCAGATGGCAGCTAAGGGAGATATTGGTGGCACTGGAGTTGACTGTGTTTCCTTATTTTATTGTTTGATAGTCTTTTACATTTATTAACATTTCTACCAGGCTCTCTACTAAAACCCTTCTCAACAAGTTCCCTTTCTATTTCAGTGTGTGTGTGTCTGTGTGTGTGTGTGTGTGTCTGCATGTGAGTGTGTGCGTGTATGTGCATTGTGTATGTATATGTGTGTGTGAGTATATATATGTGTGTGTGTATGTGGGTGCGTGTGTGAGTGTATATATGTGTGTATGTATCTGTGAGTGTGTAAGTGTGAGTGGGTTTATGTGAGTGTGTACATGTTCCTTTGGCTCCTACCCATTTCCTGCCAGATGCTGAACTTCACTGTGGCTCCCTCTGAGAGTCCGACAGTCACCATCGCTGTGGCAGAGCTCAGCAGTCTACCGTCATGTACTCAGCACCCTGGCCTCTGTACTGCATCTCAAAGAACAATTGAATTTTGACTTTTAAAGAAGTGGAAAAATAATTAAAAGCTAAATAAAAGATAGAAGCAGACCCCAGGGGGCACAGAAGTACCAGCATGTTCAAGGGTGCTCAGGAGGCATATTATCTGCTATGGGTGTGGGGGTATCTTTGAAGTTTCTGCATAGCAGGATGATGCCCTCAGAGCCCTCTGGGTTGGGAAACCAGCATCTGAGGAGCCTGTGGGTGCCAGATGAAGCTGGCCAAGGCCATGTGCTTGAACTCATTCAGGGTCACTCTTGGCTTCAGTATCTCCTCTCTCAATCACTGAAATAAAACCCTTCCCTGTGCGTGGCTGTCACTGTCACTCCGCTGTCACTACATTCAGTCCCTCATACTCTCTCTACTCCTCAAAGCTCATCTAGGAACTTGGAAGCAGCTCAGATCTGCTGCTATATGACCACTGACTTTAGAAGAAAAAGTGTTAACTTATCTGTTAATTTTTATTTCATGTGTGTGGGTATTTTGCTAGTCTGTATGTCTGTGACCACATCTATACCTGGTGTCTGTGGGGGCCAGAAGAGGACAGAACCTCTAGTTCCAGAACCTGGAACTAGAGTTCCAGGTGATTGTGAACCACCATCAAATCCAGGTCCTCTGGAAGAGCAACAACCACTTAACCACTGAGCTAGCTCTTCAGCCACAGGATTTTAAAACAAAGCAGCAACAACAAAACAAAAATCCAATTTATTTCTATGTCTCGACTTTTGAAAAAGGAGTATCCAGAGACTGGAGAAATGGCTCAGTGGCAAAGGGCACCTTGTGAGAGACCACCACCAAGTCAGTTCCCCATCCTCACTTCAGCCAGCTCACAGCTGCTGGAACTCCAGTTCCAGGAGATCCAGCTCTCTGGTCTCTACGGCCATGTGCACACAGACCCTCCCCTACACACTCGTAATTAAATATAAAATTCTTAAATCTTAAAAAATTACAAGGACAAAAACAAAAGAAAACAACAACAAAACAAACAAACAAGCAAAAACCAAGGACTTTTCTCGAGCTCCTGAGAGCAGCAGTGCCTGAGTGGGGCAGTCAGCAAGTAACCTGCTCTAACACACAGTTGTCTGCCTTTCTGGGCTCCTGCTGCATCTGCTAGGGGCAATGCCAAAGTAACAGTAACATTAGGAATACAGACCCGCCCTTTCAACATTAGAAATTAGGCAAGAGTTTCAAGGCTCTCTCTTTTTTAATTGTTACTAGATCTATTCATTGTATTATGTGTCAGTGTTTTGCTTACATGTATGTCTGAACCACATGTGTGCCTGGTGCTCTCAGGGATCAGAAGAGGGCATCAGATCCCCTGGAACTAGAGGTAGGGATGGCTGTGAGCCACATTGTGGGTGCTGGAAACTGGACCTAGACCTTCTAGAAGAGCACCAAGTGCTCTTAACTGCTGAATCATCTCTCTAGCCCCTTATTTTATTTTTTAAAAATATTTTACAGCCTGCAGTGGTGGCACACACCTTTAATCCCAGCACTCAGGAGGCAAAGGCAGGTGGATCTCTGAGTTCAATCAAGGCCAGCCCCTTGATTGAAGTACATAGTGAGTTCTAAGATAGTCAGGGCTACACAGAGAAACCTTGTCTTGAAAAAACAGATAGATAGATAGATAGATAGATAGATAGATAGATAGATAGATAGATAGATAGATAGATAGAGATAGAGAGATAGATGGATAGGTAGATAGATAGAGATATATTTTACACTTTTATTGAATATTTTTAATTATTTTTACATTTATTTATATTTATATTTAGGGGAGAGAAAGAGAACACAAGAGTGAGCCTGTATGTAAGTCAGGGAACAACTTGTGGAAGACGGTTCTCTTCTTCTACCATGTAGATCCAGAGGTTGAACTTGGGTCCTCAGGCTTAGGTGCAAGCACTTTAACCCACTGAGCCATATTGCCAGCCCCTAGCATTACTTTGTTTCTGTGTGTCCATGCCCGTGTGCATGCATGTACATGCAGAGGCCAGAAGTCAGCCTGGAGCATTGCCCTCAGTTGTTCTCCGCCTTATTTCTTGAAACCATCTCTCACTGAATGTGGAGCTTGCTGAAGCAGATAAGCTCACTAGCTAGAGAAGCCCAGGACCTTAGCTTCTCCAGCACTGGGGCTCTGGAACACTCTGCTATGCCTGGCTTCTTACCTTTGCAGAGAAGCCCAGGACCTTAGCTTCTCCAGCACTGGGGCTCTGGAACACTCTGCTGTGCCTGGCTTCTTACCTTTGCAGCTACACAGGCTTTCTGGGCCCATCTGTTAGTTGCTGGTGTGATTATTTTGGGGTATGTGGACATGTGTGTTTGTGTGGGTTTCCCCTGGCTTGTAGCAAGGGAGGTTCATGCTGAAGACCACATGACTCTTGTACAATATGTACTACACATAACAGTCACTATATCCTTCCTTGGGGACAAAGAGCAGACACCTGCAGGACCCAGGCCGGTTATGAGCAATCCCTAGCTAGCCAGGCAAAGCCCATCATTCCTCATTTGTGCAGCGGATTTCTTGGTGTCCGAGAGAGGTGGGTGAGGATAGCTGTGCTGTCCATGTAGGGCCTGGGGTTACTGAGGACAGGAGTCCAATATTCACCAGGAAGGCTGTCAGACACCAACTGCAAAGACCAGGGATGTTGTGAAGATGGGAATTAGTGGTGTGGAGCTGGGAAGAAGCTTAGGCACTGTGACTTTCGGGGTGATAGTGTTGGCTGAGGTAGGGCATGTGCCATTCGTTAGCAGCTGCAAAGAACACTTAAAATTAGTCTATAGATCCCAGCACTCAGGGGGTGGAGGCAGGAGGATCAGAATTTCAAGGTCATCCTTACTGCATAGTAAATTCAAGTCCTGCTTGTGCTACATGAGACCAAAGAAAGGAAAAAAAATGTATATGGAGAGTTGACAATGCAGTTCAGTTGCTGTTGTTTGGGGTTTGTCATGGTTTGGCTTGATTTTCAGAGCTTAGGGCCTGACACATGCTAGGCACACACTCTAGCATTCTATCCCAGGCTAAGTTCACACCATAAACAACTTTCAAGGAAACCACCCACAGATAAAGAACCTGCTTTATGTAGCCAGAGACTAAGGCAGCACTGCTGGCTGGAGGGACTCGCTCCTCCACTCACGCTCATTCAGAACTGCTGACGCTCAAATTGGCTGAAATAGCACTTGCAGACACATTTAGGTCAAGACTTTGTAGTTAATCTTCAGGTGTACTCTAATCTCATTTGTGGGTCATTTCTCCCCTCCAGTTACTGTGCAAGAACAAGTAGATAATAAACATTTCCCTCTACTTCAAAGAATATTTGTTCCTGGCTCTTTGAATGATCATGGTATATTTTTAGAGATTTTTTTTTTTTTTAAAATTATGTTTGTGTGTGTGTGTCTGTGTCTGTGTATGTGAGCACAGTGCTTCTCAAGTCCAGAAGAGGGCGCCAGATCCTTGTGGAGCTGGAGTTACTGGTGATTGTGAACTACATGGCATGGTTCATGAGTTGTTGGGAACTGAACTCTGGGCCTGTGCAAGAGCAGGAAGAGCTTTTAACTGCTGTTTCATCTGTCCGGTGCTCCAATTGGTTAGGATCAGTGTTCTTTATTCTTCTGTGCTGGACACTGAGGCGGGTTGTGCAAACCAGCTCTAGTTCATGGTGATATGTAGTGATGCTTCTGTGTCCTGCTGACTTCGTCTCTCAGGGCTATGTTCATGGTGGTCAGCTGGGTCGCATGCTGGTTCTACTCTTACCATCTCCATGGTGGCTGTACCAATGCACACCGCCCCCTGCAGTGAATTAGAGGCCCCTGCTTCCCACAGCCTTACAGCACTTCCCGTTGTCTTCCTTGCCTAATACCTGCCATTCTGACTGGGGTGGGATGGGTTCTTAATGTGTATTTGGCCACAGAGATAAATGAAATGATGCTATTTGCTGGAAATTGGAGCAACTGGAGATCAGCATGTTAAAAAAAGTAAGTGCAGAAAAACAAATATCATGAATTTTCTTTCTCTTGTTTATCCTGACATTGTGTATCAATGCACAAAAATACATATTTAAAATATGGACTTATATATGTAAACATGCATATATTTATGTGCTTATATAATATACTGTATATGCACACTATATATGTTTACTTATGTACTTACATATATTAATGTAACATATATAATATATAAAATACATTTATGTACAATACAATACATACATCTACATATGTGTATATCTGTGTGTTCACATGTGTATATTTAGTGGAGGCTGCAAGTCCAAACCCAGTGTGCTGCAGACTCTGTTCCCGCTGTGGGCTTTCTTCTTGGGTCTGGCCCAGCTGCTCTTCTCCTGTCTCTGACTTCTAAGGAACCCAGCCCCACCAGATTAGGGCTCTGCCTCTAAGACATCATTTGACCTCTATTCTCTCTCAGCTCCAAATACCATGTGAGGTGGAGTGCGAGGGTGGCCAGATAGGCCCTTCCCAAGTAAGCCTGTACTTTAGCCTGACCTCACTGGCTCATGCTCATGACCCCATCACTGGGAGACAGGCAGAAGAATCTTCAGGAGTTCAGGCCAACCTGGGCTACATGCTGAGTTCCAGGACAATCCAAACTACAGTATGAGACCTATCTCAAAAACAGAATATAAACAATTATGTATAAGTATGTATGATTTGGTTCTGAAGTTTCAGTTTCTAACTGCTCATGATTAAAGACCACTCTCCCACTCAACAAAATGGAGGGAGAGAATTATTCCCAAGCCAACAGCCAAGAAAGCGCTTGCTAATACCTGTCACATTTTAGAAGAACCTCATCCTGGAATATCCTACGCTGAAGGAGGTTTCTTTGCAAGGCTCCTGTTTCTCAGTCCTATTTTCTGGTGGCTGCCTTCCGGAAGCTCAGTGTAGTGGGCACAGGTACCATACAGGTACATGGTCATTTGGGTCAGGGTTTCAGTCTGAGCTGTCAGGTCCCAGGTACCAGCTGACTCTATCTCCAAAGCCACTAGGAGACACCTTGGTGTCCCTGAGCCCCACTTAGATCCATTTCCAACCGGAAATGCTATTTAGACATTGACTCTGAAAGCTCTCACTTAAGTATGTGGACTAATTTCAGTTTGCTCAATGTAGTATCAAGCTCTACACACTTGAGAAAAAGGAAGAGGAAAAAATGGTGCTGGGGATGGAGAAAAACTTCCTAAAACAGAAAAGGAACAAAGGCTTGGTTTGTGTGTAGCTGTTTTTGTTTTTATTTGGGGCTTTTGTTTGTATATTTGTTTTTCTTTCTCTCTCTCTTTTTTTTTTTTTTTACGATTTATTTATTATTATATCTAAGTACACTGCAGCTATCTTCAGACGCACCAGAAGAGGGCATCAGATCTCATTACAGGTGGTTGTGAGCCACCATGTGGTTGCTGGGATTTGAACTCAGGACCTTTGGAAGAACAGTCAGTGCTCTTACCCGCTGAGCCATCTCTCCAGCCCTGTTTTTCTTTCTCTTTAAATGAAGCTAGTGTACAGTAATCTTTTGAAACCTTAAGTAGCCAGGCATAGTGGCACACACCTGTAATCCCAGCCCTTGGGGGGCAGAGGCAGGTGGATTTCTGTGAGTTCAAGTTCTGTGGTCTATATAGTTAGTACCAGGCCAGCCAGGGCTATAGTGAGACCCTGTCCCCAAATATATGTGTATATATGGAGCAACATTCCCCAGATTCTAGACAGACAGACAGACAGACAGACAGACAGACAGGCATATGTCTGTCTTTCTGCCTCTTGGTTATGGATCAGAATGTGATCCATACTTGCCTGCCATATTCCCTGTTGTGATGGTCACTGGCTTTGAAACTGTGAGTTCCAAACTATTTTTTCCTAGGAGGTGCTTGGCAGTGGTGTCTTATCAAGGCAATAGGGAGGTGCTAAGATGGTCACTAATGTGTACAGCCTTTAACAAGATGACCTCACAAGGTGTGAGAGTGGAGGGATGGTCACAGGTCAAGTGTAGTGGGGAGGGGAGATGGACACAGGTTGACTGACAGGTACTGACATGGGAGAAGGAGGGTCTAGCAAGCTGTGATGTTATAGAAAAGATTAGAAGAATACAGACCTATCTTCAGTGGTGCTGGGAACGTGTGCCTTTTCTTTTTCTCTTTCTGTATTTATGATATCTTCTCATTGTCCATAGGTCATTTTGGCAACGAGACCCAGTTAAAATGTTTATTGTAAGGATTAGTTTGGAATAGCAGGAGATGGGAGCAGGGAGGGTAGGAGGCTCCATGAATCTGGATGCACATAACAGGGAGTAGCCCAGTAAGGAACGGAGAGCCTTGTATATCCCAGAAGACATGGGGCCTGAGGTAGCTGTGGGCTATAGGAGCAGGTGACAAGGGAGAAGCTCGTTCAGCAAATGAAAACCCAGAGCTGAGAGGGATCAAGCCTGTTGCTGAGAAAGATAAGGGTTCCTAGCTGGATGGAGTTAAGAACTCTACATGGGTACCCGAGAAGAACACACAGCACAAAGAGGTCAGGTGTGAAGGTCAATGATGGAGCAGAGTGAGACTAGGGCAGTCTGGACCAGATAGGGAGACAGAGCAGCTGCACTACGTGGAGGGAAGAAATGGCTGAGGAGCACGCCAGAGCTGGATTCTTGGCGAGCTGGATGAATGCTAAGTATATTCTTCCCCTTGAGTAGGCAGTCAGAATGCTAAACATGACTTCCTCAGGTCAACAAGTGAGGCGTGTAAATGATGGGATACTAGTAATAAAATTTAGGGCTTATTGTTTTAATTTTAAAAATTATTTTATGTGCATGAGTGTTTAGCCTACAGGTAGGGATGTGTATCACACGTGTACTAAATGCTTGAAGAGAACAAAACAGGGCATTGATCTCCTAGGACTGGAGTTACAGATGGTCAAGAAGCTCCATGTGGGTCCCGGGAATTGAACCCAGGTCTCTTCTGCAACATGAGTTCTTAATTGTTGAACCATCTCTCTAGCCCCAGGCCCATATATATAAAGCTTTTTTTTTTTTTTTTTTGGTTATTTGCTTAATTGATCATACATTGATTCATTCACTCAGCAAGCACACTAAATGTTGCCTGCGTGTCCAGCACTGAACAAGGCTTTATGTTCTCTGTACCCTGAGATAGCCTATGCTCCAGCACAGTACCTTGAACATGCACTGAAGTTTTTAGTTTCATACTACAGGCATGAGGGCGGGAGGATGTTAAGATGTCTGTGTTTCATGTCTTTCAGCAGCTTCTCTAAGAGTAGAAAACTCTGTGTACCCATAAAGACACTGCAGTTTGTAATGTGTCAGTCTTGAGTCTGAGCCCAGGCATTCCCAGAAGTGCCTATCAGCCTTTATGGTACGCCGGTAGGCACAGATCACAGTGCACATTTCTGTGTTCAGGAGCCCAAGTGCACTGCCAGGTGCACACTAAGGGCTGTCAGAGACACCCGGCATCATTAGCGTTTGAGGTTGAACTAATCTCTGGTCAGTGAAGCACAGAAACCTCCCTTTACTATTGACAGACTTTTCTATGACCTCCACATTCAGTACATAGTCTCATCCTGGCAGCATAGCCCACAGGTCAAGAAATCAGGCACCAGAGCTGGGAAGACAGCTCAGTGGGTCGGAGCACTTGCTCTGAAAGCATGCAGACCAAAGTTCAAATCCCCACCACCCACATAAAACACTGGTTGAAACTTTGTGTGCCAATTACCCCAGCATTGTGTGTTGGAGACAGGAGGGTCCTGAGAGTTTGCTGGCCAGTGAGAGACTGTGTCTCAGGGCCCTGGTGCAGAGAGTGACAGAGGCTACCTGACATCCTGCACTGCCCCAGCATGCAAGCTGCCCACCAACACATGCACCTGCGCACACATGTTTATGGTACTATGTACTAGAGGATAGGCTGTCTTGGGGTACAAAGAGCCTAAAGCTCGCTCAGTGCTGGGCACACAGGTGACATTTAGTATGCTTGCTGAGTGAATAAATCAGTGTGTGATAAATTAAGCAAATAACCAAAAACAAGCTTTAAAAAGAATTAGGATTCTGTAAAAATTGTTGATAATGTTAGTCAACATTATCAATGTTGTATCAACAAGATGAATATTAATCAAGTTTGAGGAACACAGGATATATTATTATTATATTTTGTGATCATTTAAAGCATTTATATTATGTGTTTGGTTCATATCATGTATTTGATAGCTAGATAGTTATATATCATTATGTCACACAGTTTGGTCCAATCTATTAGACTAATTTGGAATTTATAAAGCCAGATAAGCACCATTTTTGCACTGGTCTTAAATATTTTTTTTTCTTATAAGGACAACAGGTTACAGGTTACAGGTTCAGAGGTTCAGTCCATTACCATCAAGGCAGGAACATGACAGTGTCCAGGCAGGCAGAGTGCAGGCAGAGCTGAGAGTTCTACATCTTCATCTGAAGGCTAGCAGAATACTGGCTTCCAGGCATCTAGGATGAGGGTCTTTAAGCCCATGTCCAAAGTGAAACACCTATTCCAACAAGGCCACACCTCCAAGTAGGGCCACTCCCTGAACCAAACATATTCAAACCATGACATCACTCTTTAGCCCCCATAAGCTTGTTCAAACATGTGAGTCTATGGGGGCCATATCTAGCCATAGCATAATTTAAAAAGTACATTTAGTCCAACTTCCAACGTCCCATAGTCTATAGCAGTATCAACAATGTCAAAAGTCCAAAGTTCAAGCAACCTTCTGAGATTCATCTCATCACTTAACTGTAATCCCCGAATCAAGATAGGAAATCAGGCCAGGCAGTGATGGCACACAGCCTTTAATCCAAGCACTTGGGAGGCAGAGGCAGGCGGATTTCTGAGTTTGAGGCCAGCCTGGTCTACAGAGCGAGTTCTAGGACAGCCAGGGCTATTCAGAAAAACCCTGTCTCAAAAAACAAAAAACAAACAAAAATATTATATATGTATATATATGAAACCAGCTGGGCAAACTCCAAACTCTACATCTCCATGGCTGATGTTAAAGCGGTCTTCAGATCTCTAACTTCTTTTTCATCTTTGTTGACTGCAACAAACTTCTTTCTCCTGGGCTGGTTCCACTTCCTGTTAGCAGCTTTCCTCAGGAGATATCCTATGGCTCTGGCATCTGGAAAATCTTGGGGTCTCCAAGGCAGCTTCAATGTTACAGCTTCTTGTTTCAATGTCTGGGATCCCCACATGGTCTTCTGAGTTCCTCCAAAGGGCTGGCATCACTTCTCCAGGTCTGCCCTCTGGAGCACTAGAAGGCCAGGTTGGTCCACTCCACTGTGGCTGCTGTTCTTGGTGATCACCCCACGATACTGGCATCTCCAATATGCGGGGGTCTTCCCCTGCAACTAAGCTTCATCAATAGCCTCTCATAGGCTCTTCATGGTGCCAAACCTCAAATCCTTTGCCTGACCCCTTCAGTCCTGGGCCATCAACTATAACTGAGGCTGCATCTTCACCAATGGCCTTCTATGGCCTCTCACAGTGCCAAGCCTCAGCTGTAGTTCCTGACCCCTTTAGGTCTTTAAAACTAGTACCTCCTGGGTGACTCTTACACATTACCAAGTACAACTGCTACAGGAGGTACAACCTTAGTTGTCTCTGGAACACAGCTTCTTTGTGCTCTCAGAAAACACTAGCCAGAAGATTTCACCTCAATGATGCTGGTCTCTTAATCACTGCTAATTTCTTAGCTCCAGCTAACCAGCATCAATTGTCCCATTAGTCCCTTCTATTTTTCACTCTAAAGCCAGAGCCACGTGGCCAAAGCTGCAGATTTCTGCTGCTTGCTGGGGCTAGAATATGCCCCCCTTGTTCTATTACATTATCACCAGCTTTCTGTTTTCCCTCTCTCGGTCTTAAATATTTTAATTTTATTTATGTGTGTCTGTCTGTGCATCCCATGAGTGCAGTGCCCAGAGAGGCCAGAAGAGGGCATCAGATCCCAGAGAACTGGAGTTAGAGGTTGTGAGCCACTTGATATGGGTACTGAAAGTCAAGCATGTGCTCTTAACCTCTGACCCGCCAAGCCCCACATAGAGTAGTGTTCACTTTCTAAGCTAGATATAACATTGATCTCAAGTTTCTGGCCTCCCATCAGAATAGCAGACAGTACACAGTTGCTCAATGTCCAAGTTAAGGGATCCAGGATGGAGGGGTGGCTCAGTAGTTAGAGTACTTGCTACCCTTCCAGAGGACCCAGGCCTGATTCTCAGCACCCACACTGTAGTTCAAAACCATCTGTGACTTCAGTTTCTGGGAATCTGATCGTCTTCTGACCTCCACTGACAGTAGCTGTACACATCATACATAGACGAGCACACAGGCAAAAGATCCATACACACAAAACAAAAACATGTAAAGTTAAGAGCTCAAAGGAACCTGGCTTCTGCCCTCTGTCTACCAATGCAATCAAACAGAGCAACTGATAGTTTTGGTTTTTTCTTCTTTTGAGACAGAGACATAGATCTTAGTCTTAAGAAGGGACAGGAAGAATCTTTGTCATATAATTTAACATCAGTTCACTCAGGAGTAGGCTAACGGTTATCTTTATTATGATAAATCAATAAACTCAGACACTCGTGCCACACTTGTGAGGTGGTGCTCAGGTGACTGCCGCGTCCCTTCTGGGCTCTCAAATGCTGTGACCCATGAGCGCCCAGGGCTATTTGATCTTGGTGGTATAAAAGTTAACTGTTGTCTAGTTTCATTGTCAAAATATAAGTGCCATAAAAAGCAGTTTTCTTACCTCAGAGTAACAGCAGTGGCGGACAGGCACAGCAGCTAGCCGACCAAGTTTTCTGTGACTTTCTTAGCAGATGCCTCTTGTCAAATCTGTGTGTAGGCTAAATGGTAGGCATGGGACATGGTGACCCATACTGTACTAGTTCCAGCTTTCAAAGAGCCCTGACTCCTGTTTGAACTTGTTTTTACTACTGTCCAATAATTAATAAATGACTCAGCCCACCCCCTGATGCCCAACCGTCTTTCTGATGCCCTAGCTTGGCCTTTGATGCCCTGGCCTGGCCGCTGATATCCCATTCCAACCTCTGATATCTGACCCTCCCTCTGATGCCCCACCCACCCTCTGATGCTTGACCCTGTCTCTGATGCCCAGCCCTCCAGCCCTCAGAAGCCTTGTCCCCTCTAAGAGCAAGCGATGAATAGCAGCTATTTTTTTAAAGATTTATTTTATTTATTTTATGTGTATGAGTACACTGTAGCTGTACAGATGGCCATGAGCCATCATGTATGTGGCTGCTGGGAATTGAACTCAGGACCTCTGCCAGCCCCCCTCATTCCGGCCCAGCTCGCTCCAGTGTAATTCACTGTAGCTGTCTTCAGACACACCAGAAGAGGGCATCAGATCTCATTCCGGGTGGTTGTGAGCCACCATGTGGTTGCTGGGATCCGAACTCAGGACCTTCAGAAGAACAGTCAGTGTTCTTACCCACTGAGCCATCTCGCCAGCCCCGAATAGCAGCTATTTTTAGAAGGCTAGCTTCAATATGGACCCTGAGTTGCTGGTCTCCCTCAAGGCCCTCTAGCTACATCCCCATATTTTCTCTTGTGCTGCACTAAAGGATGATCCCTGGACCTTGTATGCATGCACTTGAACTTGGCAAGTATTTTGGCTGCCCAATCCCAAGCCCTCTAGGCATATATTTGTGTGAGAATTTTATATTCTTTTTAAAATGTTCATTTAAAATTATTTATATAGATACATCTGAATGTCAATATGTACATGCGAAAGGCTTATGATCCCCTGGAGCTAGAGTTAGAGGCAGTTGTGAAGCACCTGATGTGGGTGCTGAAAACCAAACCCAGGTCCTCTGCAAGAGTAGCACCTGCTCTTAGCCACTGAGCCACTTCTCTGGCCCTGTATTCTTTCCTTAAAGGTGTCCCCCAATTTCTCCACTCTGTTGGTTGAAGTACCAAATATGAGTATATACCAGGTGTTAGGAGATCCTTGGGAGACAAGAACCCAAACTCATGGGACACTAAACATTTTTGGATTGCCTTCCAAAACATAACAACTTGGGTTGCTCCGAACTTTGACCTGGGCATGTGGTTCAGGGGAAGCTCTCTGGGCTAGGAAGTGAGGAATTCTGAAGTTTAGTTTAGAGAAAATATCTCTCTGCGGGTTTGAGGTAACAATTAAGTTCCTGAGACTCCGGAGAGAAGGAGAGGGCAGGGAGAGGAAGAGGAGAAGAAGGAAGTTGGGTGCTTTTCCAACAGCAAGCTTTCTGACTCTTCCTCCCTTCCTTGATGCTGAAGTACTGTGGGGTTTTGGCTTCACTGGCTCCTGGTTTGTCAGGGAAGTAGTGTGATTAAAACATGGCAAAGCAGTAGAGAGCCTCAGGAAACCATCCCCTGGGGTCATAGAGACTGCATCTAGTCTCCATTTCTGGGAGTCCTAAAGACTGTGCGTCTTGTCTCCATTTCTCTGTTTCTTCTTTTTCCACAAGATCTGAGAACAAGTCCGTGACTCTCTTCCCATTGTTGGAAGGCTTCCATCTCTGAGGAACAAGAGTAAATGATGTTATTTCAGTTGCTGTAGCTGATGCGAGCTACTCTAAGCTAGCCAGATGGTTTGGTTGACCCAAGTTCCCATGGTCTGAAAGGCAACATTCTTGGCACAATTCTTAGCCATTGCTGTCCATGTGACATTTATGGTCACAGAGGCTGAGATGAAAGGACATTTTATGCGTGTCACTTCAGCAAATACTCAGAATGAAATCCCCCCAGGGAAAAATAGTCCCAGTCCTGTTTGGAGAGGAGTGTGGATCTGGATTCTCATGTTTGGTTCTGAGCTGGACAAGAGGAGACTGGCACAGAATGATGAGCTGTTTACCAAAGCCAGAGAGCCCAGCTAGTCTAGCCCCAGGTATATACTCCAGAGAGCTCAACCAGTCTAGCCCTGGGTATATACTTCAGAGAGCCCAGCCAGTCTAGCCCTGGGTATATATTCCAGGGAGCCCAGTTTGTCTAGCCCTGGGTATATATTCCAGAGAGCCCAGATAGTCTAGCCCTGGGTATATACTCCAGAGAGTCCAGCCAGTCTAGCCCTGGGTATATCCACTCAGAAATGTGGACAGAGATGGCTGCAACGCCATTCTCCACAGCAGCTGACAGGTAGACATGCCCTCACATGTCAGTCAGCTGAGCTGCTGACAGGCAACCTGTCATATATTCTCACAATGGAACATTACGTGGCATTGTCCCAGACATGAGATACTGATTCATGCTATGTGCTGGCCTATACCACATGAAAGAAACCAGCCCCAAGAGAACACATGTTGTATGGCACATGTTCTATGAGGCTGTTCTCATGAACTCTCAAGCTAGTTGGTGTTTGCCTAGTGTGGAGGGTGAGAAGGCAAAGGCTATGGGTTTCCCTTGTCGTGCAAGTAGTCTAAGAACAGCATTGTGGTGGTTGCACATCACCTGGGAAAACACTAAAACCCACTGAGCTTCTGTAAGCAGATTAGATATGGGAATTATATTTCAATGAAGCAGTTTTTCTATAGTGATAACTTGAGGACACATAGTTCAACTAAGAAGTGAACTCAAACGTATACCTTTTTCTGAGGACATGCCAGACACTCCAGACTGTGTTTATCTGTTTATTTAGAGCTGAAGCAAAGAGTTAAAATTATAGGCTGGGTCTAGAGAGGTGGCTTAGTCAGGAAAGGGCTTGTGTGTACCTACAGAAAAGGCCAGGAGTGGTAGTGTGTGCAAGTAACCCCATTGTACTGGGGAGGAAGACGGGATCCATGGAGCTCAGTGGCTACCCAGCCATGCCCCATCTGTGAGCCCCAGGGGCATGTGAAACCCTGTCTCGACAGATAGGTAGGTAGGTAGGTAGGTAGGTAAGTAGGTAGGTAGGTAGATAGATAGATAGATAGATAGATAGATAGATAGATAGATAGATAGATAGATAGATGCATGCATACATACATACATACATGGATGGATGGATTGATGGATGGATGGATGGATGGATGGATGGATGGATGGATGGATGGGTATAAAGTGATCGAGACACCTGACAGCGAGCAACCTCTGGCTTCCACATGCATATGCACACACACACATGTCCACACACTCACATTAGTTTTATTCACTAGCTCTCAGTTCCTGGCGGCTGTCATCAGACTAGATTAGCAGGAGGGCATCGCATAGCCATGGAGTTACTGATGGTTTAGTGATTAAATGAAATCTGGTGCAGAATGCAGGCAGGCTCTAACTAATCTAAAACAAGCTACAGAACGAATCAGAGGAAATAGCAGAGCGTTGGTGGCCACGCCTTTAATCCCAGCAGCTCTCAGGAGGATCTCTGAGTTTGAAGCCAGCTGGTCTACACAGTTCTAGACCACTGCAGGCTACACAGAGAAACCCTGTCTTGAAAAAGACAAACAAACAAAAACTAAATTAGAGGGAATAACTGGAATCATGAAACTATGGTTCGTGAAAGAAGACACAAGATATCCCTCGAGAGGGAAGAACAGAGGTGGAAGTTGAGACATTACTTCTAGTTTATTTGAATTCCTGCAAGGCCCCAGGCCAGCTGTGGTGGTTCACAACTTTAATCTCAGCACTCAGGATGCAAAGACAGGCAACTCTGCTAGTTTGAGGCCAACCTGGTCTACATAGGGAGTTCCAGGCCAGCTAGGGCTACACAGTGAGACCCATCCCCGCACCCCCCCACCATGTCAACAAAACAAAAACGTACTCCAAAACACACATAGGCTGGGAGATGGCTTAGCCGGTAGAGCATTTCTCACATGAGTATGAGGACATGAGTTCGGACACCCAGAACTGAGCACTGTGAAGCCTCTGTCTCCAGTGCTGGATGCTGGTGATGAGTGTCAGGGACCATCCTCTGAGACTGACCCTGAGCAGTCACTAGCCACTCTCTGAGGACAGTGCTTGGTAATGGCATAGACAAGTTTGAAGATGATATTCTATGCAGGTGTCAGCTACATGTCAAAAGTGCAGGCATGAAGAAGCAAGTATAGATATGGAGAAAGGAAAGCCAATTGTTAATAGGAACTCTGAATGCTGTGTACAAGTCTTTGCGGTGGGTTGGGTGTGTGTGGAAGCCAGAGAACAAATGTGGGTAACATTTCACAGCTGACCACTTTGTTTTTGAGTCCCTTAAGGAGTGAGGGCTCACCAATTCAGCTAAGCTGGCTGGCCAGCAACTCACAGGCATTCACTTGCCTCAGCCGCCTCAGCATTGACACTAAAAACCCACCACCACATCCAGGTTTATTTTGCTTTGTTGTTTTTAGTGCATGTTCTAGGGTGATTATCTCTCCAGCCCCTGAGTTGGGAATTTTTTTTTTTTTAAAAAAAAAAAAGGTTCTAAATCTGTGTCCACATTAGTCTCACATTAGTCATGTATTGCTTTAATAATATAAAACTAATAGTTAACATGGAAATGTGGGAGATGGTTAAGGGTGAGCCTGGAAAGGGAGGTGTTGGAACAGTGTCTCTCACAACTGTGGGAGAAACAACTGAGGTCACTGAGAGTTGGCAACATTGATCACCATGTGCTGTTGGGTTAGTGTCACATAAGGTGCATAAGGTTTCTTGTTCTTCTCTTCTATAGTTTATTTATATATTTATTAATTGTTACAGTTTTTCATTTCCTTTCTTTGAGTTTTATTTCTTCTTATTTTATGTGTACGGGTGTTTGCCTGGATGCATGTCTGTGCACCGTGTGTGTAGTGCCCATGGAGGCCAGAAGAGGGTGCCATATCCCCTGGAACTAGAGTGAGAGACAGTTTGGAGCTACCACATGGGTGCTGGGAGCCGACCTAGAGCCCTCTGGAAGGGTCTACCACTCTTAACTGCCAAGCCATGTCTTTCAGCAGCTAGTGGGTCATTTCGAGTTAATACCTACAGATCTGCGGCCTCCTCTGTGTAGCTTCTGAGTCTACTGACATGCTCATCTCATGAGAAGCCCATGGCGAAAGTTGGATCTTTTATATTTATCATCCATGCTTGACAATAAATAAATGCTTTATATTATTATTTTGCATATTTAAGTCTACTACATCATTAGTTGTTGATTTGATTTTATCAAGAGATAAAAGTCTCATTAGGTTTCAGATGCCTGGGCTCCAGCCATTCCCAGTCCCTACCCACTCAGAGTCACTGCGACTACAACTGTCAGCTACCACATTCAGCTCTAATTATTTTTCCCCTCTCTATTCTCCTATAGTTATAGATGTTACCCTTCTGTCCACAGGTGCATCCTAAGTGTGGAAGACCGGGATTGTAAGTGAAGAGAGTCTGCTGCTACAATGCCCCGGAGCCATTCCGTGGGATCTGTGCCGTACATCAAAAGGTACTGTGCAAGGCTCTCTGAAGCAGCTGCCTCCTATTTTACAGGAATAAGTTGTGTTTTCTGGGCTTTCTGTGGTGAGATTTTGCTACCTTTGTAAGAATATAAACACATAAATAAGAAAGTAGGGCATATATGGATGGAGAGATGGCTGGAGTTAAGAATACAAGCTGTCCTTGCAGAAGACCTAAGCTCTGTTCCCAGCACCACATAGGACAGCTCCCAACTACCTGTCATTCCAGCTCCAGGAGGCTTGGTGCCCTCTTCTGGACTTCACTGGCACTGCACCCACATGGACAAATCCACAATTTACACACAATTTACAAAATGAAATAAATAAATGTTTTTAAAATGTTGTATTATTGAAAGTGTGGGATTTTTAGGCCTGAGAGATGGCTCAGTTGGCATTTTGTTTGCATTAAAAATGTGAAGTCCTCACTTTGATTCTCCCCCCTCCCCCAGAACCCACATAAAAAGCCTGGTGTGGTGGCACAGACCTATAATCCCAGCACTGTGGAGATCGACACAAGAGGCACCCTGGGGCTCCCTAGCCAGCCAGCCTCACTGAACTGATGAGGTCTGGATTCAGTATGAGGCCGTGTCTCAGAAAGTGAGATGGAGAAGCAGTTGAGGAGAAGACCTTTGCTTCACCTCCTGCTTCTACATGTGCATACGTGGACAAGCACATGCCCACCCACATGAACATGTATGCACATAAACACACACACACAGCACACATACATGTCATCGTCGCTAGGGACCAGTCGCCCCATCCTCATCATGCCTGGTCTGATGAGGTTTTCTGTGGTAGCCATTTCAGTGTGTGTGAGGCAGTATCTCATGGTTAGGTTTGTGTGTCTGAGGAGTTACTGCGTAGGACCTGTCATTGGCCACTTAGACATTGTCTTAGTCAGGGTTTCTATTCCTGCACAAACATCATGACCAAGAAGCAAGTTGGGGAGGAAAAGGTTTATTCAGCTTACACATCCACATTGCTGTTGATCACCAGAGGAAGTCAAGACTGGAACTCAAGCAGGTCAGGAAGCAAGAGCTGATGCAGAGGCCATGGAGAGATGTTCCTTACTGGCTTGCTTTTCCTGGCTTGCTCAGCCTACTTATAGAACCCAAGACTTCCAGCCCAGGGATGGCACCACCCACAAGGGGCCCTACTCCCTTGTTCACTAATTGAGAAAATGCCCCACAGCTGGGTCTCATGGAGGCATTTCCCCAACTGAAGCTCCCTTCTCTGTGATAACTCCAGCCTGTGTCAAGTTGGCACACAAAACCAGCCAGTACAGACATCTTCCTTGGTAAGAGGTACTCACTCCAATCTTTCACACATTTTTAAAAAAATGAATGGTGGGGGCTGGAGAGATGTTTCAAAAGTTAAGAGCAACCGGGCAGTGATGGCACACGCCTTTAATCCTAGCACTTGGGAAGCAGAGGCAGGTGGATTTCTAAGTTCGAGGCCAGCCTGGTCTACAGAGTGAGTTCCAGGACAGCCGAGGCTACACAGAGAAACCCTGTCTCAAAACAAAACAAAACAAAACAAAAGCTAAGAGCACTGGCCACTCTTGCAGAAGACCTGGGTTCAGTTCCCAGCAGCCAGATGCTGGCTCACAACCACCTGTAACTCTAGCTCCCGGGGATCAAATGCCCTCTTCTGGCCTCTTCAGGCACCAGGCATGAACATGGTACACAGATATACTTATGGACAGAACACCCACACACATAAAACAAAATAAAAAATAAAACTTGAGGGCTGGCGAGATGGCTCAGCGGGTAAGAGCACTGACTGCTCTTCTGAAGGTCCTGAGTTTGGATCCCAGCAACCACATTGTGGCTCACAACCACCCGTAATGAGATCTGACGCCCTCTTCTGGTGTGTCTGAAGATAGTTACAGCAAATTATGCTGGAGCGAGCAGGCCAGAGCGAGCGCAGCAGCAGAGGTCCTGAGTTCAATTCCCAGCAGCTACACCCATGATGGCTCACGGCCATCTGTACAGCTACAGTGTACTCATACACATAAAATAAAATAAATAAATAAATAAATAAATAAAACTTGAATTGCTAGTAGGTTTTGAGAAGTTTTTATAATTTGTTTGCAAGTGAGCTATACTTTTGCACAGGCTTTTATGTGGTTTTTCATGCTGTAATGAGTCTCTAGAACCTCAGACATGTCTAATTTGGATGAAGTCTAATGTAGATTCTACTTTCTGAGGACTGCACCATTGTTTCTGACCTGAGGGTAGTACAGCCTTCATTTCTGTTCTGAATGATAATACTTTTACTCTTTTCTGGGGCAGTCGTGTAGTCTGGATGTGATTCTCCCTCATATATGGGCTAGAGTTGCTGGTGAAGCCTGGATGTTTATTTGTGGGGAAAATCTTATATTTCAATGTTTAAAATAAGCTGTTATATTTATTTTTCCATGTGTGTTTCTGGACTAACTCATGAAGTTGTCCATGCACCATAGTGCATGTATGGAGGTCAGAGGCTGACCAGCATGCCACAGTGCACATGTGGAGGTCAAAGATTGACTTCATGAGTTGTTTCTAGTCTTCCACCATATGGCTTGGAGGAATTAACCTCAGGTTAGGGGCAAGCATCTTTATACACTGAGCCATCGTACCAGCCCAAATTTTAGTTATTTTACTTCAGATCATTTCTTTCGTGACCAGTGATTGTGTCTTCTGAAGTAGCTGACCATTTCTTCCAAGTCCTTTCTTTGTACAATGTTGTTTCTTGTTCCCCAGTGCCGGAGAAGCTGTGCTGATGTCTCCTCTCGCCTTCCTGATTAGTCATTTGTTTCTTCTGTCTTTTTTTTTTAATTAACAAAACAAATCAATTTGACATGAGATTAATAAATTCAGTTCTTTTTCTAAAAGAACTTTGCTTTTGTTGTTTTTTATTTTTCATTTTTCTTTCTTTCTTCTTCTTCTTTTTTTTTTTTTGGTTTCTCTGTGTAGCCCTGGCTGTCCTGAAACTCACTCTGTAGACCAGGCTGGCCTTGAACTCAGAAATCCGCCTGCCAAGTGCTGGGATTAAAGACATGCACCACCACTGCCCGGCCCCTATCTTTTTTATTTCAGTGATGTTTCTCTTTAACCTTCATTATTTCCTCTGCTCATTTACATAAAAAGTGGCTTTTTAAAGAAATAAACACACAATGCAAGCTGAGGTCACTGACTTGAACTCGCCTTACTTTCTATGCCTTCTATTCCCTGTAAGGTCAGCAGGGTGATACAATTTGGATACATTGTGCCTGCCTTTGCTTTTCCCTTTACATTTATTTGATTGCTTCTCTTTTGAGACAAAGTCTTACTCTGTAGCGCAGGCTAGTGTCAAATTCACAATGACCCCTGCTCCCACCCCTACCCCCCCACCTCCCCCCCATTTCAGAAGCGCAGGCACTCAGGTCACAGGCCATGCCCCCTGCCCTTGCCCCACCCCGCCCAGCTGGACTTGCATTCATTTTCAGTTCACTCAAAGTGAGTTCTTATATTTATATCTCCATTTGCTCTTCAACCCAGGGATTATATTTTTAAGATTTTTTTTTAATGTGTGTGGATGTTTTGCCTGCATGTGTACCTGGGTGCCATGTGTGTGCCTGGTACCCACAGAGGTCAGGAGAGAGCATCAGATCCCCCAGAATTGGGAGTTACAAATGGATATAAGTTATCATATGTGTGCTGGAAACTGAACAGAGGTCCTCTGGTAGAACAGCAGGCTCTTAACCACTGAGCCATCTCTCCAGCTCCATAATTTTCTTTTAAAAATTATTTTAATTTTTAATTATTTTTTAATATAGAATATAGTTATTCTTCAACAGTTTCAAACATGTAAACAAGGCATCTTAACCTATATACCCCATTAAGTTAGTGTTTAACCACATACGTTAAGGCCCTGTTCAGAAGTATCATTATGTTCTCTAATGGATCCATTCCATAGCATTATCAATATCATCATCAATGCCCTTCACTGTCAGTAGTAACCTGCTTTGAAATCTGCTCATGGTAACAGTGAATTTTGTTCACTCTAGAGCAGACTTATATCCTTTTGTGTCCCTTGACTCTGAGCTCATCTAGGTCTCCCTATTTGAAGCATGTATATATGTGTGTGCATGCATGTTTATATATGATTTGTGCATCCATGTGGCTTGTGCTGAAATGATGCTATTGCCATACATTTTCAGCCTAGCGTCTTTATAACATACTCCAGGTTCTCTTCCTCCAGACTTTGAGCTGCCACACTCTTCACAGCTCACACTGCATTGTGAGGTTGGGGTGAATGATCAACTGTCTGGTAAAGACATCTACACAATGGGAACCTCACGTAGCTCACCACCCAGCTCCCTCTTACATTCCCTTCAATCCTTTGCACACTCCTCTCTAATGTGGCTTCCCTCCTGTCTGAAGGACCCCCCTCAGCATCCCCATAGTGTGAGCAGCAAGGCCCCACATTCCTTCAGCTTCACCTGCATTCTGAAGCCTTTATTCTGCCTTCACTCTTCAGAGGTGAAGGCACCTTGATGGGCTATAGAACTTTGAATTTGGCTTTTTTTTCTTTTTTTCTTTTGGCACTTTAAGAAAGGTGTTCTACTGTCTTCTCGATTATAATATTTATGACCAGGAGTCTGCTGAGTCTGCTGTCTCCTTTCTCCTGCTTCCTTTACAAAAAATGTCTCCTTTATCCCTGGACTGTTTGTCTCGATCCTCTGTTGCTGTGATAAAATATCCTGACAAAAGGCAACTCCAGGGAGAGAAGGTGCATTCTGGCTCACAGTTCAAGGCTGTAGGGTATAGGGGGCAGGGAAGTCAAGAACAGGGATGGAGCTCATGCTTAGCTCACTTCCAGCCCAGGATCCCAGCCCAGGGAATGGTTCTGCCCACAGCGGGTGGTCCTCACACCTCAGTTAATCTAGTAAAGATAATCTCACCAGGAATACCTCAAGGCCCCATCTCCCAGGAGATCTGGAACCTGTCCCATTGATGGTTGAGATTAGCCATCACTCTTCTTTTATAACTTGATCAATTTGTTTTTAATATTTATTTCTATATTGGGAGGGGTTGCCTGCAAGTATGTCTGTATACTGTTTGAGTGCCCGGTGCATAGGTTCCCATGGAGGTCAAAAGAGGTTGTTGGATTCCCTAGAATTGGAGTTACTTGTGGTTGTGAGCTACCTGGTGAATGCTAGGAATTGAACCCTGGTCCTCTGGAAGTACAACCAGTGCTCTTAATCCGAGTCATTTCTCCAGCCCCTTACCACACATTTTGAACACTTTTTTTGTAATATGCTTGCTGTAATTTCCTTCATGTGTCTTGTTCCTGACTTTTTATAGACAGCTAAAAATCCCAGAGTTTCTAATTCTCACCAGATTTGTAAATGCTCCTCACATTATTTCTTCAAAGAAATATTTTTTATTTTATTTTTTTCTATTACTTTTTTATTTTATGTATATGAGTGTTTTGCCTGCATGTGTGTGTATGCACTGTGTGCGTGCCTGGTGCCTACAGAGTCCAGAAGAGGGCATCAGATCCCCTGGAACTAGAGTCTAGTTGTGAACAGGCATGTAGGTGCTGGGGATCGAACCCGGATCCCCTTAAGAGGACCCAATGCTCTTAACCACTGAGCCACTTCCCTGGTGCTCTCTCTCTTACATATCCTTTCTCTCCTTTACAGATGCCTGCTAGTCAGATACAGGTTGCTTGGAGGTTTCCCTGGCTGAGTGCTTGCTCCCTTCCTCCCTCCCTCCCTTCCTCCCTCCCTTCCTCCCTCCCTCCCTTCCTCCCTCCCTCCCTTCCTTCCTTCCTTCCTCCCTTCCTTCCTTCTGTTCATCTTTCTTCTATTTTTTATGTGAGTTTCATATATTCATTCAAACATACTCACTAATTTTTTCCACATTACACCCCATGCAGCGTGTTTTTATCCCAGACATTGTATTGTTCTCTCCCGATGCAGGCTGAGTTTGCATCTCTTACACCTGTCCATCTCTGCTTTACGTGCTCCTTACTCCCTCTGACTGTCAACACGAGGGCTCCAGTCACATGTTCACTGCCCTTGCACTGTCTCAAGTTCAAGGCCAGTTTGGGCTACAGAGTGAGCTATTCAGGTGGCCCTATCTTGGGCTAACATGGCTTCCTCACTGCCAGTTCACAATACAGACTTGAGGGGAAGCTGCTGGGGTCCCCACACCCTCTAGACTGTTCCCTTCTATTCCAGCTGTGCTCCATGAACTCTTTATCACCAGAGTTACCTCAGACTCTCATGGTTCTCACTCGCTATCACAGGATCCACCAGCCTCTACCTGCTCCACCCTGTAGCTATCCTGGGTGGACCCCCGGGCTCCTGGGGCTTGCCTCTGCTTCTCGTATGCCAGGGATTTTTGCCCTTTGCCTGCCAGCCACTGTCTTCAATTGCCATCCTACGGGTATTTCATCTGATGCTTTGATTGTTTCAGATGACGGAAAATAAATAAATCAAGTGCCTGTTTCTCCATCTTGGCTAGAACCAGAAATCTCCTCATTCTATTTTTGAACTTATTAATTATGGGTAGTCAAGCTTATTGATTTAGCGTACAGTGTCTGCTCTGCCGTGGTGCTTAGTAATTAAATGTTCGCTCATCATTTATTCTGGGAGGGTTTTTTCTTTTTCTTTTTCTTTTTCTTTTTTTTTTAGGATCTCTCTCTTTTTTAACATTTATACATCTATTTCTTTAAATAATCATTTTGGTCTGTAACTTGACAGAAAAAGCTCTGTTTTCTCAAAAAAAAAAAAATGATTGTTAGTAACTTAGCTTAATCCTAACCGAAGCCAAAGTATTCAGAAATTCAAAATGCACTTTAGCACTTGAATTTCATTTTTCTGAAAGGGAATCTCCTATCCTATCCTCTGTCATGCATGTCGTACATGGCCTCCCTGGTTTACTCCCGGATTCCTTCTGTTCTCAGAACACGGAAGGAGACCCACTTTCTGCTGCCCTCTGTGCCCTCAGCTACCTTACCGACAGGCGCCTCCATTTAAAACACTTTCCCAACAGTATTGACTTGGCAGCTTTGTACTTGATGGTCAGTATCTGAAGATCAGCAGGACCGTTGCCCAGGACAACAGGTGCCGTGTGGGCAAGGCAGACCCTGTTCCTGTGCAGAGCCTTTGGTGGCACCCTGTTCCTGTGCAGAGCATTTGGTGGCACCCTGTTCCTGTGCAGAGCCTTTGGTGGCACCCCGTTCCTGTGCAGAGCCTTTGGTGGCACCCTGTTCCGCACAGCATAAAGGCTAGATTTCTTAATGTGGTTTAAAGGCTTTTTGTGCTCTTCCTTGGCTTAAGACCAGCTTCATTATTTCTGCTTCCAACTTTCCCACACATCCATATTAAGGGAACTACATTTATTTTCCCTAAGAAGGCATGGCTTTTGACTTGTAAGTTTAAAAAAACAAAACAAAACAACAACAACAACAACAACAACAAAAACCAGGCCAGACCAGTCTTCTATATGTTATGTTATGTTGAGAGACATTTCTCTTTTTGGGTGTCTGTTGTTCCATTTACCGAAAGTCCAGTATAAAGATAGAGAGGGACACAGTTTCTGACCCCAACCCCAGGCCCAGCACAATGCTGGGACAATCCTAAGCATGCAGTATATACTTACTAAATGAAGGAATGAAGCCAGCCAGTGGCTGGATAACTTAGTTGGTCACCCACATATGCTAATGACTCAAGGAAACTGAATTTGTGAAGCTATGCACACTGACACCCAACCGTCATATCACAAGAGGAAATATATCTACCAACATTGTCACCTTTGCTTCCTTAGCTGGTGACTTTTTAACAATCTAGAATATCATATATTGAAGAAAAACAGATTTATTGACTAATTACTAAATATGTAACCTGGTTAGTCAGGGGGTCAAGGAAGAAACACAGTCTATACTATAATTAGTTCAAACAGAAATAAGTGCTGTATGTGTGCAGCAGAGGCTATTTAGAATAAAAATTTAAAAGAGGAAAAATAACATCCCAATATTTTTCAAAAATTAAGGGAAAGAATAGAATCAACACAGAATGAATCTGTGTACCAACTGGTAGGTCAATGCACAGACAGGATGTCAGAGGGCATCTTGGTCACATGAGCTTCTGGCTGAAAGACAACATCCCATGGCAGCCATAGCACAGACCTTTCTGTCCCATCTCAGGGACCACCAGCTCTGCCCTTCAGGATTTACATAGGCATACATATCCTCAGTCAATGTTAGAGTTTCTACCATCCCCATGGGGCAGCTGCCTCCTTGACTTGTCCCTGGCCACACCTCCTGGGAATCCTACGTACATGAAATCATCTCTCAGGCTGGCTTTGTTCATTTAACATAATGCTTGCAAGATCCACTCACACTGGAGCATGACTATTACAAGATCCACTAACACTGGAGCATAGACTTTTACAAGATCCACTCACACTGGAGCATGACTATTACAAGATCCACTAACACTGGAGCATAGACTTTTACAAGATCCACTCACACTGGAGCATGACTATTACAAGATCTACTAACACTGGAGCATAGACTTTTACAAGATCCACTCACACTGGAGTATAGAATGTTACAAGATCCACTCACACTGGAACATAGACTATTACTTTCTTCTTTTTATTTTTGTCTTTTTGAGGCAGTTTCATGAAGCCCACACTGCCCTCAAACTCACTGTATAACCAAGAGTAACTGAGCTCACAGTATACCAGCTTCCACACTGCTGGGACTAAGGGCACACACCACCATACCTGGCCCTTTATTTCCCTCTATGGCTGTTGTATTCCATTGTGTGGGTAGACCACACTGTTTTCACTCACCAGTTGCCGAGTGTGGGGTTATATCTGCTGTCTGGCAATTAGGCATAATGTCCCTTGGAAACGTGTGTGAGTTTTTGATGTGAATGTCTTTTCCTTTCTCTTGAGAATGTACTTGGCAGTATTAGTCTTTTTTTTTCCTTTTAGCTTGTGTGTGTGTGTGTGTGTGTGTGTGTGTGTGTGTGTGTATGTATGTGTGTGTACACGTGTGTGTATGCTTGAAAAAGCAAAATAGGGTTCCCTGGAGCTGGAGTGGTTGTGAGCCCTGTGACAGGGTGCTGGGAAGAGAACTCCAGTCCTTTGGAAGTGCAAGCAGCATGTGTTCTTAACCACTGAACCATCCCTCTAGTCTCGTGGTGTGAATTCCTGAGGCAATGCTAACTTCAGCTTCTGGGGTTTGGTGGGTGGTTTTTGTTGATGGTGATGGGTTTGTTTGTCTGTCTGTCTGTTAATGAACTCTCATTCCCAAGCTGTCTGCACCACTCTGCATTCCTATCTGCGGGCTCAGAGTCTCCTTTCCCCAGCTCCCAGTGTCTGTTTTCATACCTGTCCTAGTGAACATAAAATTGTTTGGCTATGGGGTTTGATTTTTGTTTCTGATGAAGATGTCAAGCTTCAAAACATATTTTCATAGTCACTTGTAGTCTTCATTTTTGTAAAGTAAGGTTTATTTAATTCCTATGCCAATTTTAAAATTTGATTTTCTTGTCCTTTCACTGTGTTGTGTTTTAAGATGGTCTTCTTTGTTACATTTTATATCTGTTTGGGGCAGGTGGGTTTATGCATGCCAGTGTGTACATGTGGGGGTCAGAGGGCTTGCGGGGATTGGTTATTTCTTGCCTTTGTGGGTTCTGTTGACGAAAACTCAGGTCATCGGCCTTAGTAGCAAACTGCCAAGCCATCTTGTTGACCTAAATAAATACTTTTAAATATTGGTTTGTGCTTGTATCATCATCAAAAGTGTGTTAGAAAGAACTGAATGGCAAATCTCATTTTTCTACAGGTACTGAAGTTTCATAAGAATAAAAGTTGTAGTCAATGAGAGAGACAAAAGGACTGAGCCATCAAAAAGCATCGTGCTTGCCACACCGGCCACCATGCGTAAAGGGGTACTGAAGGACCCAGAGATTGCCGATCTGTTCTTCAAGGATGACCCTGAAGAGCTTTTTATTGATTTGCATGAAATTGGACATGGGAGCTTCGGAGCCGTGTACTTTGTAAGTGGTCACCCACCTAGAGTAGGTTCAGTAAGGCTGAGTTCTGCTGTCTGCTGTAGAACATGCTTATATTCCATATAGAGATGAGGTCACTGTGGAAGTTGGTTCCAGAATGCTAGCCTCTATCCCTGGGGTGGTAAGGCAGAGTGATAAATTTGAGTCCTGTATGTTCTGGAGACATTGTCTCCTTCAGCCTCTACTCTCTATTCCTCTAACCCTAACCCTCCAAACCCTTGTACCGCTTGTTGGTTCTGTGTGTTTCAGCTCAAGTGTTACTTCAGAAAACAGTATTTACCATTCAACTCTTTACCTCTTAACACTCTTTGTTTATGTGTAGTTGTATTCTAGCACAGTGGCAGTGACACAGTTATGTGTAAGAGTGGCTGGTTATTATGTCCCTTCCCCTAAATAATTTGTACCATGATAAGCAGGGGTATGACCATCTCATCCATCACTGTGTTTCTAGGAACTAATACACTGACTGCCAATGGTAGGAATGAAATAAATGTAGGAGATTGGATGTGTGGGTGGATGGATGAATAGATGGACAGACAGACAGGTGGGTAGATAAATGCACAGACAGATGGATGGGCGGGTGGGTGGGTGGGCGAGTGGGTGGATGGATGGATGGATGGATTGGTGGATGGATGGATGGGTAAATAGATGAACACATAAGTAGTTATGTAGAGATATTTGTTAACAATCACAAGAAGTCACTACTTTCTAGTACAAGGCTATTCCTAACTCCAAATCCTCGAAGTGGCTGAGATGGGGCAAAGACCATTCACCTGGAGCTGGACTTGTGAAACGTTCTTCCACCTGGAATGGTAGGAGTCTGCGTCATCAGAGTAACTCGTGTGACTTGAAGGGCATTGGTCTATAAAACAAGTTAGGAGTAGAGTGAAGCGTCAGCCCTGGCCCCTTCTTCCGTAATCCTGTTTACAGTCACTGTTATGTGGTACCTCAGCCTCCGCTGTCCAGGTACCGCTCTTCTTTAGTTGTCCTTCCCAGTAGTTGCCCGGCTCCAGGGGCTAACTCCTGGCATCATGACTCATGTTCACCTTGTTGAAGAAGACTCATAGAAATGCTAGCACAATGCCCTGTGTACAGTGGGTACTAAATATGTCACTTGTACAGTGGGTACTAAATATGTCACTTGTTGCTATGCTCAACTGGAGACATCATAGAGGGGCCCAGAACACTTTGATGCTCACAGTGACCATTATTACTCTGTATTGCCTGTGTCTAGAAGTGTGACCCCTAAGAACATGAGGAATTCAATGCTTTAATAAGAAACTTTTAAAAAGTAAAAGAGCCAAGCCTCATGGTCCCTCACCTTTAATCCCAGCACTTGGGAGGCAGGCAGTTAGTTCTCTGTTAGTTTGAAGCCAAAACCCCGTCTCAATAAAACAAAACAAAAAAAACTTCACCCCTTTGTCTACTGTGGACACATAGGCTGGGCCTAAAGGAAGAGTTTCCCGTTGGTCATCATACCTGTTGACATTTATTCATCATGTCTGTCACACCAGCCTTCTGGATCAATGGTCCTTCCTCTTGTTACTCACACTAGGGGGTATCCAAGACCTTACTGTCCCCTTTACTGCCCCCTTGGTTTCTGTCTACTGCATTTGCATCAGTGAGCTAGAAAAATTTTATATATATATATGTATATATATATGTATATATATATATATAAAATTTTTCTATATAAATTATATACACACATATATATACATACATATATATACATACACATATTTATCTTTAGTGCATGCATGCAGCCTCTCTTCTGTCCTTCATCTAAGCTAGAGTCTTGCTATAGCCACCAATGAGGAGCATCTAAGCTCTGTCCTATCCTTTCTCAGTCTTTCTGTCACTGTCACGGGACCATGTGCAAGCCTTTGTGCTGAAATGTTCAACACTGCCCTCCTCTGCTGACTCCTGTTCATCTTTGGGCACTAAGTTTAAACCTCATCCTTTCCAGAAAGGCTTCCCCTCCTAAGTCATGTCTTCCACTGTGGTCCCAGTAGATGGAGGCACCCACCACCCTTGCTTTAGAGCACCTGGCACATCTCATCCATCACTGTATTTCTAGGAACTAATACACTGACTGCCAATGGTAGGAATGAAATAAATATAGGAGATTGGGTGAGTGGGTGGATGGATGGATAGATGAATGGATGGACAGATAGACAGGTGGGTGGATAAATGCGCAGAAGGATGGATGGGTGAGTGGCTAAGTTGCAGTTTCACACCTGTCTGTGTCTCTGGTTGTCTAGCTTTGGGTGTTTTGGTTGGTTTTTTTGTTTTTGTTTTTTGTTTGTTTTGGGTTTTTTGTTTTGTTTTGTTGTTGCAGTGCTGAATGTGGAACAGGGCATGTGCACTCTAGGCAAGTGGCTGGCTACACGTCCATCCCTGCTTTGACCCTTTATCCTATTTGAGGAGAGATGTGTACTGGACATACTCAAAATTCTATCCCTACCATTTAGCATAGTAACTAACAAAGTGTGAAGCCTTTGTCCTGGACCTTGTAAGATGGCCCAGTGGACAAAGGCGACTGCTACTAAACCTGACAACCTAAGTTCAGTTCCCAGGCACTCCATGTGCACAAACCTGACAACCTAAGTTCAAACTACTACCAGGGCCTATGCAGTAAGAGGATCAAACCAGCTCCTGCATGTTGTCCTGTGACTGCCACATGCACATGAAGGCACCACCAACACCAGATCCATAAATAAGTACAAAAAGTATTAGGTATTTGCTAGTTAGAGGAATGAATGATAGAAACACGGTTCTTGGCATGGCTGATTAGTATTTTTCATAAACCAGAGTTTTATGACTTATTATTTACTCACAGATTATAAACCTAGCCAGTCTTAAAGGTCAGATAACCATAATCATGCAGAATGTAGCATGGGGCATTGTAAGAAGAGATTGTGTAGAGTCTGCTGTTGTGCAGTGCTTATCACTCTGCATTATTGTTATTATTATTATCCTTATCCTTACCATTACCATTATTATTATACTAAAGTGCAATGTGGCCACACAAACCTCACACACCTGTGACCCCAGCACTGTCAGGTGCAGAGGCAGGAGGATGAGTGGGGGGCTCACTGGCAGCTAACCTAGCTCCAGGCTCAGTGAGTGACCCTGTCTCAAGTGTACAAGGTAGAGAGAGATAGAGCAGGAGACTCAGTGTCCTCCTTTCACCTCTGCACACGCAAGCACATTCACAGGCACATACCTACACATACACAGCACCTGCATGTGTCTGTAGGAAAATCAGCGTGGAAGCCAACAGATAGGTTATAAGTACCCAGAGTGAGTGAGGTTCAACTAGTGATGGCTCTGTAGACTTAAGGGAGCAACACCAAACAGCCCCGACTGTAAATGTCCTTCATGCGAGATTACATAATGGCACTATCTAATTCCATTTGGCTCTCTCTCCTCTCTCCTGCTCCCTGACCTTGTGATAATGGAGCTCAGGCCTCACACACGCAGGGCATGGCAAGTGCTCTCCCACCAAGCTGTATCTCCAGCCGGCTTTCTTTCTAGAAAAAAAAAATGATTCTGTGACGACTATGATTTCTTTGTTGTTGTTGTTGTTGTTGTTGTTGTTGTTGTTGTTGTTTCAGGATAGAATGTGGCTCTGTGACAGAGCATGCACTACACATGGTTGTATTTTTGTTTATGGTTCTGGGCTGGAGCCCAGGGCCTCACTCATGTTAAGCAAACACTCTATCGGTGACTGACTCCAGACCAAGGGAGTTTTGTTTTTAATAGAAGTCTCTCTGTACCTTGTAAATCAGTAATTATTGTGTATATGTGCCTTTCTGAAGGCCTCCAGAATTGAAAACAGTCAACCAATAGATATTTTTTATATAGTAGATCCTGTCACCCTAGTGAGCATAAAATTATTTTAATGTGCATCCATTTTCCCTGCATTTTAGCATGAGGAATCTGCGGTGATCCTATATCTTGGATCCTGTACTTAGTGAATAGTACAGGAAAAAACATGAGGGGGTGCATTTATCTGTGGATTGCCTGGTTGTTTTTTTTTTTTTTTTTAAGATTTATTATTTTGTTGTTGTTCTTGTTGTCTATATGAGTGTCCACATGCATAGTGTCATGTGTTTGCAATGCCCACAGAGGCCAAAAGAGGACACCAGATCTCCTCAAACGGGAGTTATGGCTGCTTAAGAACCTCCAAGTGGGTGCTAGGAGCCAACCCCAGGTCTCTGTGAGAGAGCCAGAGCTCTTTCTTAAGCACTGAGCCCTCTCTCACCTCAGGGTCAGGTTGTTTAATATCATGGCTGATCTCATATGCTTAGCCAGTTCTCTGCTGTTGGGCATCTAACAAGGTATAACTAACTGAACTTTAGTAAGTTTGCTTTTCTTTCATTTAACTGTGTGTTTTCTTGAAGTCTAGCCCCTTTTTGTAGCATAACTCTCACATAATACAGCAAGGAATACAGAGAAGTCACTCCCATGAAGGCAGGGTAGAGTGGTTCTCCAGCTTGCCAGTGGGGGTGCCTTTAAACTTCAAGCTGCCCGCTCAAACACCGCAAGGCTCAGAGCATAAGGGAACTGGGTATCATAACTTCTTCTTCCTCCTCTCTTCATCACAGGCAACAAATGCGCACACCAACGAGGTGGTCGCTGTTAAGAAAATGTCCTACAGTGGGAAGCAGACCCATGAGGTGAGTTAGCACCAGGCCTAAGCAGAAATGTCAAGGTAGGATGAAGTTGGCAACTCCACAGTTCTGGCGTCCTGTGCTGAGGAAGGCAGCTAGTTCCTAGGGTTGCTGTGTGTGTTCAGAGGTCACTGGAAGAGAAGAGTCCCCTGTTCGTACCACAGTGGCGTGGTCAATGTCTAAGATAATGAACCTGCTAGATACCTTCTTAGATAATTCTTAGACACACAAGACAAAGCTTTCCAAAAATGTAATCCATAAAAGTTACCTAAGCATTTAGCACAATTCTTTTCTTTTAAACTCAAGGACAATTTTATAAGAGTTTAAAAGAAAACCATCCTAAGAGAAGTGAGCTGTGCACCTCAGTGGCTGCCTGGTAAGAGGGGATCACAGAGAGGAGAAGGGAAAAAAAAATGTCACTTAAACTAGTGTGGAGGTCAGGCATGTGGCAGACAAAGAGAAAAAGTAAAGAGGCCCAAAGTGTCAAGGAAAGCAAACCTAGGAAAGAAACAGGGTGGGTGGCGGTGGTGGCAGAGCACGCTTTTAATCCCTGCACTTGGGAGGCAGAGGCAGGCAGGTCTGAGTTCAAGGCCAGCCTGGTCTACAGAGTGAGATCCAGGACAGCCAGGGCTACACAGAGAAACCCTGTCTCAAAAAACAAAACAAAACAAAACAAAACAAAACCAACAACAATGAGGGGTTGGGGGACAGGAAGAAGAAAAGAAAAATTATGCTTTTCAGAGTTACTCGGTGAAAATGGCCAGGTCAGGAAGCTGCATAGCTGTAGCCAAGAGAACTACTGGCCACATTTTGTCACTTGTGGACCTCTAGTAAAGCCTTCTGATACTGCATCTCAGCAAATAGCTTTGCAGTGTGGACCATGGATATGAGTAGGGGTTTATATTTTGATACATTTGATTAGAAATTTGGATGAAACTGTATAGCACAGGGTAACCAACTGGTTCATTTATTAAGCATTTACCTTATATCCATCCAACACAGAAAAAGGTATGTATGCATGTATCTATCTAATCTATGTATCTATGTACATATGTGCACACACTTGATAAATACTCTTTTCAGTTTGAAAATTAAACATATTTTTCTTGTTTCCATAGAAATGGCAAGATATTCTTAAGGAAGTTAAATTCCTACAGCAACTGAAGCACCCGAACACCATCGAGTACAAAGGCTGTTATTTAAAGGAGCACACTGCATGGGTGAGTCAGACTTTATTCTCTCTTCAAAATTACTTATTTGAACCATAAAGCTATGACCCCTGTCTGTCCCATTTGACCTTTGTAATCGATTATTTAACAGTTGTCTCTGCTTGCCAGTTTGTCATATGGTATGGATTCCATAGGACTAATGCCAGTCTAGCTGTTGGAAGAGAACATTGAGCAAAGAGATGATAGATTTTAAATGTCAGTGTTGACATTTAAAACCAAAAATTAAACCCTTAGTCTCCTAGAATTTTTAAACATGATTATTTTATTTATTTTGTGCATGCATGTTTGCCTTGACACACATGTGGAAGCCAGAGGACTTGCGGAAGTTGTTTCCACAAAATGTCTGCCAGGAATTGGATTCGAGTCACCAACAGCCTTTACCACCTAGCCACCAAGCCAGCTCTCCTCTCAGAATGTTTTTTTTTTTTAAGACATTTATTTTTATTTTGTATGCATGAGTGTTTTGCTTACATATATACCACACGTGTTTACAGTGCCCACAGAGGTCAGAAGAGGAGATGGTCGTGAGCTGCCATGTGGTTCTGGGAGTAGAACCCGTGTCCTCTGCAAAAGCAGACAGTACCCTAAACTGCTGAGCTGTCTCTCCAGCCCTCATTCTAGAACTTTTATCTTTGCTGCTTCTACCCCCCCACCTCCACCCCCACCATTCCATTTGACTAAAACTCTGGCGTGTTCCTCAACACTGTCCCTATACAATTTTTACAAAATGATACCACCACCGCGTACCTGGAGTGGGAAGCTCTTCCACACATTTTAGGTTTTCTTCTAGGTGACTGCCACTGCTTGACACTAGCATGTCACATACCATTTAGAATATAAAGGTATTAAGCTTCGTAGTTAATCACATTGGCCATTTTAGCTTAAGGTCCCATATACCTGTCTATGATGGGTTGCTTGTGACATCAAGGCCTTTTGGGACCCCATTGCCAACAGGAAATGGACATTCTGTTCCTAAACATTATGTGTAAGCACTTCTGCTCGAGCAGTTCATTTCAGTGTGTGTGTGTGTGTGTGTGTGTGTGTGTGTGTGTGTGGTGTGAATGCCACAAGTTGAAAGTCAGGTGTCTTCCCCAGTCGATGTGTTGAGACAGTGTCTCTCACTGAACCTGGAACTTGCCAATTTGATTGGACTGGCTAGCCAATGAGCCCCAAGGAAATCCCCCTGTGTACATCCCCTGCACTGCGGTTACAGGCACATGCCGTGTACCCCACCTTTGCCTAGAGACTGAGCTCTGATGCTCATGCTTGCAAGATACAAGCGCTTTACCCACTGAGCCATCTCTCCAGCCTCCAAGCAGTTTTTCAGCTGCCTAGAGCCACTGTTTCCTGCCTGAACAGATGTCAATCAAAGGAGCTTCTTACCTGGAAATCAGTTCCTCTGGGCAACCCCAGCAGCCTTGGAGGAGTCTGGAAAGGACAGGATGAACACTGCACATTGCAAGAAACCAGAGTCTTGGCAGAGCTTTGGGAGCTCTTCCTCCAGGCCTGCTTGCTCTTCAGTTACACCGAGGGCTAGCTAGTCTGGTTACCTGGTTTCCATCCACAACTAGTTTGACTACTTAGTTAGAAAGTTCTCCTACACAACTGAGCTGCAAGAGCCAGGGAGACAAATGGCACCAAGAGGGACCTGGCCATGTAGAAGAAGTAAAGGGAGTGGAGACCTACTCAGTGCATAGCTGGGCTGCCAAGGGCTCTGTGTGGGGGACCCAAGGAAAGCACTTTGAGTGGTGCTGAGGTGCTTTTAACATGTGCTTTTGAAAGACTAGGAACGAAGAACAGCTCACTCCTGTCCAGGGTTAAAGTTGTATCAGAACACGGTAGCTCTCCACAGGACTCTGACTTCACTGTGATGTACAACCAACACATACTTTGGGAAGCACATTCCCAGTTTAGATTTTGATCCTTTTCTGGGCTGGCATGTGCACTACAGTCCTCCCTGGTAATACCAGGCAGTGCTTGTTTCAAGCTTTAGACAGTGTGGACACAGAGAACTGTTGACTGGGGAATTTCCCTTTTTGGAGGTGGGGAAAGATTTTGAAACAGGGTCTCACTATGTAGCCCTGGCTGTCCTGGAACTCACTCTATAGACCAGGCTGGCCTCGAACTCACAGAGATCCCCGTCTCCGTCTCCTAAGTGCCAGGGTTAAAGGTGTGTGCCACTACAGTCTGGCAATTGGGAGGTTTTTGTTTACATTTGGTGTTGAGGATTGAACCCCAAATAAATCAGGTGCAAAATCTTGAGTTCTGGCTGGAGGGATGACTCAGCGGTTAAGAGCACTGACTGCTCTTCCAGAAGTCCTGAGTTCAATTCCCAGCAGCCACATGGTGGCCCACAACCATCTGGAATAGGATCCTATGCCTTCTACTGGTGTGTCTGAAGACAGCTACAGTGTATTCATATAAATATAATAAATAAATAAATCTTAAAAAAAAATCTTGAGTTCAACACCGATCTTTCTGGTTTGTATATTCCTTGACATGTTTTCTAGGTTACAAATTTTATCTTGTAACAAACAAATGAGTAATCAAATCTATACACTTAAAACCTATTATGAAACAAAGCAATATGGGAAGGAAATTATCAGGTCGTATCCAGCGGTCTCAGCTTGAACATCTACAAGGACCATGTCTACATCAGCCCTCCTGGGCTGAGGCCAAGCCCAAAGCGAAGGTGACAAGAACTGAAATGTGGAAGATTATGAAAAATCAGTTTGTTATCAGGCAGCCAGACAAGGCAGGTTTAGGGCAGGCCAGATATTTTCCATCTGATGTTCTTAGTGCCTCAGCTGCTTGGTTGTGTGCTTGGTTGATTGGTTAATCAGTTGGTCAATTGGGTACTTGGGTTGGCATGTGCTTGGTTGGTTGCTTGGTTACTTGGTTGGTTGTTTGCTTGGTTGGGGTTGGTTGGTTTGTGTTTGGTGGCTTGGTTGGTTGATTGGCTGTTTGGTTGGTGTTGTAGCTATTTGGTTGGTTGGTTGGTTGTGTGGTTAACCTGAGGAACTTCTTATTAACTTTTATTATCCTGATCTTTCAATCTGTTCCAGTTGGTGATGGAGTACTGCTTAGGTTCAGCCTCTGACTTGTTAGAAGGTAAGCATGACATCACTGCTTCTTCTGTTTTCCCTCCATCATGTTCTCCATGGGGCTGGAGAGACAGCTCAGCAGCAAAAACACTCTGCTGTCTCAAGGACCCAGTTTGGCTCCCAGGCAGACAGCTGTAACTCCACCTCTGGGGACCTGGCATCCTCTTCTGGCCTCCATAGGCACCTGCACTCAATGTGCACACACATACCCATGCACATGCAGGCTGCACACACACACACACACACACACACACACACACACACACACACGGACACACACACACATGGACACGGACACAGACACTAAAATAAAATCTTAAAATAACAAACAAAAAAAATGTTATCTATTTCCAGACAAATAGGCATAGTGCAGTTTAAGCCTCTGATTGAAAGGCAGTTAGTTTAAGGGTCACTATATAGACATAATCTGCAGTATAGCTGATGTGTCTGGGTGATTTCAGCAGTTTCCTATTATTGAGTACATGGTCATCCAGGGCAGGCATTGCTGAAACGGTTGCTTAATATGGTACGGTAGCCCTAACCAAAAGCTATCAAAGCCATGCACAAATGTTGCTGTCTGTGCCTTTCCAGTATCACAGTGGACATGTACGTGAGAGGGGAGGTGCTGTCAGCTCGTGTTAATATCTACCCATGTGCTAAGTCAAGACAGAAATAAGCTCCCCTACCACTGCTGCTGTGTGTGACCAGCAGCTGTGTTTAAAATTCTATTTAAAGCCGGGAAGTGGTGGTGCACCCCTTTAATCCCAGCACTTGGGAGGCAGAGGCAGGTGGATTTCTGAGTTTAAGCCCAGCCTGGTCTACAGAGTGAGTTCCAAAACAGCCAGGGCTACACAGAAAAACCCTGTCTCGAAAAACCAGAAAAAAAAACAAAAACAAAAACAAAAACAAATTCTATTTAAAAACTGTCTGAAACCACCCATGACCTCTCAATAGAAATTGCCTCATAGCCTCTTAGGTCAAGGGTAACTATTGGTGACTTTGTGGCAGAAGCAAGCAACGTGGCCTAGAACACAGTCAGGAGGGACTGATAAACCTGGGCCAGCTGGGTCAGAACCGACATTGACCAGTCAATGAATGCCCCAGGCCTATGGGGTTTATCTTGTTGGCTTCATCATTGTACCCTTGGTTTCCTCATCTACTGCTAACACTGTGCACAGTACAGCTTCCATGCGCTTAGGTGAATAAGCTCTCCAGTTGTCATTTGGTAAAGTGTATGTAACTGTGTGGTGTGGAAGGCTGACCATCCATCCTGACCTCTCTCCTTCTTCCTCAGTTCATAAGAAACCACTTCAGGAAGTGGAGATTGCTGCTATCACCCATGGTGCCTTGCAGGGGCTGGCCTACCTCCACTTTCACTCCCTGATTCACAGGTAAGTCCAAACCCCAGCTCCCTTTCCCAGCTCCATGACTCATGGACTACTGGAGTCAGCATGGGGTCCAGTGTTTGCGGGGTGGGGCTAAGGGATCACTGGAGGCAAATGGGTGCCTTCCGGCCTCTCCCATATCCCTGCGAAGACAGCACCCTGTTATGTTTCAGGGACTGTTTATTTGTTGTCTGTGGATGCTGCTGGCCATGTTTAGTTTTAAATTTTTTTTTTCTCTTTTGAGACAGGGTCTTGCAGTATAGCCCAGGCTGGCCCTGAACTCATATTAATGTAGCCCAGGTTGATCTTGAACTCCATTTGTTCTGCCTCAGCCTCCAAAGGGCTGGCATTTGTGGCATGTACCACCACACTTTGCTTCATGTGTAGGCTGCTGGCCTCCTGACGGCACAAGGAAATCTGAGAACAGTAGTTGGTTGACTTCCATGCACAGAATAGCATCATGCTGAGCTACCCCTTCTCTGTCGTAGGGAGCGGGTGCCTCCCATTCCTTACACTTAGAAAGGCTCTCAGCACCCACATGGTGGCTCACAACTGCCTGTCACTCCGGTTCCAGGAGGTCTGGTGGCCTCTTCTGACTTCTATGAGGACTCTATCTATGCACATGGTACACATATGTGCTCATAGACAAATAATTTTTTTAAAGGCTAGACTGGAGTGTATGTAGCTCAGTAGCAGAATATTTGCATAGCACACACAGGCTACCATATATCCCAGGCACCATAAAAAAAAAAAAAAAAAAAAAAAAAAAAAAAAAAAAAAAAAAAAGTTAAATAGACAAAGAACCAGTCCCAACTGGTAAATACTGGTTAAACCCATTTACCATTTTATCACTGAACTTAGCAAATTTTTGAGGTATGTTTCCTTGGAACCATGGTGTCATTGCTGATTCTGACTCCCTTGGACCTCGGCTGGATTTCATCCAAAGCTACAGTTTAGTTTTGTGTTTACGTTTCTTACTTTAGTCAGCACAATGTTTACGAAAGAAATAAAAAAGACTAAAAGGAACCGGGCAGTGGTGGCGCACACCTTTAATCCCAGTGTTTGGGAGGCGGAGACAGGCAGATTTCTGAGTTCGAGGCCAGCCTGAACAGCGTGAGTTCTAAGACAGCCAGAGCTGTACAGAGAAACCCTGTCTCGAAAGATTAAAAAAAAAGATTAAAAGGGTTTTTTAAGGTTTTTCTTTTAACATTCATTGAATTCAAAAATGAAAGCCAGGTATGGTGGCACACACCTTAATCCCAGCACTTGGAGATAGAGGCAGGACAAACTCTGTGAATTCAAGGCCAGCCTGGTCCACAGAATGCTTTCCAAGACAGCTGAGATAACATAGAGAAAATCTGTCTCAAAAAAAAAAAGTTTTTTTTTTTTTTTTTTAAAGAGTATCATAGCACAGTGGCATGTGCATATATTGTAATCTCAGCACTTGGGAAGTAGAGGCAGAGAAATAGAAATTCAAAGCCAACCTGTGCTACCCAAATCATTCAAGACCAGCCTGGACCATATAGGACCTGTCTTCAAACAAAACCTGAATACCATTCATCTCATCTTCTTATTGCTTTGTGAGATGTTTCATTTCCAAGCCCTTCTTTTTATGAGAATAAACCGTACATTTGTTTTCAGTCCTACTGCCCAGTGTCATCTCAAGGCGGAAACTGTCATTCCAAGGGAAGTTTCGGAAACCCTTAAACCCATCGCTTTCTCTCCATTTTCCCAGCTGTGTCTCCACCTGTCAGCTTGCAGCTCATGGTTCCCAGTCCTCAATATTCTTCATCCCCATCTTAAGAAACACAAGGGTCATCCGCATCATCCTTCTTCCTGAGTTTTCAAATGGCTTTTCCCCTAACACCTCACTGCATCAAACATCTTTAGTAGCAAACCAGCTGCAATCTGCCCTAGGGATGCTGACTGCAAACTCCTAACCCTTAACCCTTGTCTGTTTTGATCTTTCAGGGTCTTCTCTTCTCTGTACAGTGTTATTTCTTAAATAACACCTTTTCTGTAACCCGTACCCTCCCATGCCTTAGAGTGTCCAGCTGAGGGACCCTGGTCAGGAGAGCAGTGCCAAGCAGTACCCTCCCATGCCTTAGAGTGTCCAGCTGAGGGACCCTGGTCAGGAGAGCAGAGCCAGGCAGTACCCTCCCATGCCTTAGAGTGTCCGGCTGAGGAACCCTGGTCAGGGGGCAATGCCAGGCAGTACCTTTCCATGCCTTAGAGTGTCCAGCTAAGGGACCCTGGTCAGGGGGCAGCGCCAGGCAGTACCCTCCCATGCCTTAGAATGTCCCGCTGAGAAACCCTGGTCAGGGGGCAGCGCCAGGCAGTACCCTCCCATGCCTTAGAGTGTCCAGCTGAGGGACCCTGGTCAGGAGAGCAGAGCCAGGCAGTACCCTCCCATGCCTTAGAGTGTCCGGCTGAGGAACCCTGGTCAGGGGGCAATGCCAGGCAGTACCTTTCCATGCCTTAGAGTGTCCAGCTGAGGGACCCTGGTCAGGCGGCAGCGCCAGGCAGTACCCTCCCATGCCTTAGAGTGTCCAGCTGAGGGACCCTGGTCAGGGGGCAGCGCCAGGCAGTACCCTCCCATGCCTTAGAGTGTCCAGCTGAGGAACCCTGGTCAGGGGTAGCACCAGGCAGTACCCTCCCATGCCTTAGATTTGGAAGTAGGGGGGGAAAGGCAGTTACTAATGACTGCAGATCTCCCAGCACGAGGAATGTTGGTGGTGGCTGGAGAAAGCATTGAAGAACACGCTTTGTAAGGGTTGCAGTCTCCTTGTGCTCCTTGACTGGCATGGCTGCCTCTTTCCCTCCCTCGTTCTACCCCTCCCTCTGAAGACAGCTCTTCCTGGAAGTCCTTCCAGTGACCACCCAGGAATTCGGGCTCCCTTACAACATGCAGTCACCGCTGAGAAAAGTATGCTTGTGTGTTTGTTTTGTTTCCTAAACTTTTTATCTTGCTAATTGCATGTTCTGGCTTCTTGCATAGTAGGAATTAAGAAGCTAACTCTCAAATCCTCTTCTTTTTCTCCCGTAGGGACATTAAAGCAGGAAATATCCTCCTAACAGAGCCAGGCCAGGTGAAGCTGGCTGACTTTGGATCCGCTTCCATGGCTTCTCCTGCCAACTCCTTCGTGGGGACTCCTTACTGGTATGTACACTTAGAAGACACAGTGTAGGCTTAAAGTACACAAAGGTGAGCAGGGAGCACTTGGTGTCCCTGTTCTTGTTTCTGTTTCTACAGTGGCAGGGATTGAGCCAAGGGCCTGGAGGATGCTGGGAAGTAAGTCCCTAACCTGAGCTCCAGCCCCACCTTCTTCATTTGGAAACACAGTCTTACTAACTTGTCTAGGTTGGCCTCAGATGGATTCATCCTCTATCCCCAGCTGACCTTGAATGTGCAATCCTCCTGCCTCAGGCCACCCTGAGCTGAGCCCCTAAGCCTGCACCACCTGGCTTCCTGGCCTGGTTTCATCTCAACAGTGTGTTTCCAGCCAGGCCTAGTGGTGCACCTCAAACCTCAGCATAGGCAGATGGATCTCTGTGAGTTTTAGGCCAGTACAACCAGGGTTGCATACAGAGACACTATTTCAAAAACAACAACAAAAAACAAAACAAGACAAAACAAAACAAAACTTTTTTCACAATGCACACCAATCATATTTCATTTGAGAAGGTTAGAAACCTCACTAGCTAAGAAAAATGACCTAAAATTGTTCAAACCAGGCAGCTGGCTTTGTATCTGTTTTGTGTATTATCAGCTTGCTGGGCTAGCTCCATCTAAGGTTTCACTGGAGGTCTCTTTTGAACTGCTCCCTGGAGGCAGCATGTTCAGATGAGACCAAAGATCTTCTTTACTCCTCTCTGGCTAGATACCAAGACAGAATGGAAGAAATCCAGGCTCCTGACTCAGTGGAGTTCTTTGATACTTCACCGGCCATGACGGTGTGCTAACTCGGAGTTGTCCCCCACGTTTTGTTCCAGATCCCCTTTCTGAACGTTCATGATATATCATCATGTTACCGTAGTTTTGAAAAAGACACATTCTAGAAAACCCTACTAAAAAAGTTGCTTTTTGACTTTCCTCCTCATTTTAAGGTTGTATTTACCAAGCCACTGCCAGCATGGAATGCATTGTCCAAACCAAAGAGAGGGTAGAGGCCCTCCCTCCTCAGGGTCAGGCACGCTACCCACCTTTACCAGAACCTGATTTGTTCTGTAAGTTACAGTGTCTCTGGGACAGCAGATCACATTCCTTTATGCTGTACCACCAAATATTTTTCATGTCTTTTAAAGTCAAGTCATTTGTCTGCGCTCATGGCATACTAATGCTCTACAGATCTCCACGAGGTCCCTCTGACATGCCTCTCTGTTTTTTAGATGAGGAGACAGATAGACCATAGTTGAGTAACGACCAAAAAGCAAGGCAAGAGTGAATAATGGAGCCGGGGTGTGCTGAAATCATACTGTGTTCCTTGTGTGTACAACAGTGTTCTTCAGAGTAGTTTGTGTGAGAAAATATCTGTCAGTAAAAAATTTTGAACTTTTTAAATTAATTTTTAACTGGTGTATAAAATAGTAGGTTGTGTCATGATATTTTTCTCCCAGCTAGGTCATATATGTTCTTCGTTCAAATTCACCCCTGTGCCCTCCCCCACCCTGCTACCCTACTGGCTCCCCACCCCAAATACTCCCCTTTCTGCTTGCCTCTCTCTCCTCCCTCCCTTTATCCCTCTCTTCCTCTCCCTCTCTCTTTGCCTCCTTCCTCCCTCCCTCTCCCTTCCCTCTTTCCTCCCTCTCTCCCTCTATGCCTCCTTGCTTCCATCCCTCCCACCCTCCCTCCCTCCCTCTCTCTCCCCTCTCTCCCTTCCTTCCTCCTACCCTCCCCTCCTCCCTCCTTCCTTCCACTCATCCCTCCCTCCCTCCTTCCCTCTCCCCCTCAGTCCCTCCCTCCCTCCTATATTTACCTTTCTGAGTTTCGCTTGTTTCACCTAACGTGATGACCTCCAGTTCTCTCCATTCGCCATGCCTCAGTTCCTTTTGCATTGCTATGATAAAACACTAGGACCAAGTCAACTTATTTTCATAAAATAGGAATTGGGGGCTGGAGAAGTGTGTCAGTGGTTAAGAGCACTGTCTACTCTTCTAGAGGACGCAGGTTCAATTCCCAGCACCCACATGGCAGCTCATAACCATCTGTCACTTCAGTTCCAAGTAATCTGACACTCTTACACAGACACACATGCAGGCAAACCATCAGTGCACATAAAATAAAGAGAAATTATTAATTTATCTTTTTTATTGGGGCTTAAAATTTCAGAGGGTTAGTCCATGACTCTCATAGCAGAGAACATGGCAGGAGGCAGGTGGGTATGGTCACAGGAACAGCTGAGAGCTCCCATCTTAAGGCTTAACCATGTGGCAAAGAAAACACTAGGAATGGTAGGAGTCTTGAACCTCAGTGCACACCCCCAGTAGCAAACCACCTCCAACTAGGCCACACCTTCTAGTCCTTCCCAGACAGTTCCATTAGCTGGGGGAGCACGCATTCAAATCTGTGAGCCTACAGGGAATTTGTGTGCTCATTCAAATCTCACGCCACAGATGCCTCCACTGTGCACAGGAGCTGCATTCACCTAAGCATACATCTGTTGACTTTCTAGGTTGGCTTCATTATGTGTCTTCTATGGATAACACTACAACAAACATTGGATATTTTAAATGGGGGCTAGAGAAATGGCTAAGCAGTTAAAGTTACTGGCTATTTTTGCAGAAGACTGAGGTTTAGTTCCTAGAAAATGAAGGGAAAAAAACTTAAATACCTTTAAAAATGCTTTGAATGCCCTTAAGTCTGTTGTACTGAGTAGTTTTATAAAATGGAAGTTTTGTTTGTACTGACAACTTGAGCTCTGCATGTTGCTTTGGCAGGATGGCCCCAGAGGTGATCTTAGCCATGGATGAAGGGCAGTACGATGGGAAGGTTGACATCTGGTCGCTCGGCATTACCTGCATAGAGCTGGGTGAGTAAGGAGTTGCTTCCATGGGTCTCTGCAGATCGGTCCTCATCATGCTCATCAGTTAACTCGGCCCGCCCTTACCTGGTGATTGACAGCTGTAGGTTGGCTGGGCAGTGTGACTCTATTGGAGACACTTTCCACACTCTGGTACGCCACAGAGAAGTGTTTCTTCTCTGCTGTGTCTCCATGCTATTGACTTAACTAAAGGAGTTTGAGCAGATGTGCAGTTAGCAAACCCTGAAACACAATCCAGTAAGTGCTAATACTTGAGAGACATTCCTGACCTGATGCATCACATACCCTGTCTCTACAACAACTCCATGGCTTTACTTTATATCCCAACCATACTGGGGGAAATATTAGAAGACAGATGCACCAATTGACAGTTATCCCCGGGGACTGGAATAGTGCTCAGGCTTGAGAGTACTTGCTACTCTCCAAAGGACCTTCACTGGGTCCCAGCACCCACATAGGGAAACACACACATACATGCTCATAGACACAGACACACTCACAGATACACACGTGCATACACACACACACACACACACACACACACACACACACACACACACCAAACATGATGGTGTGCACAGGTCCCAGCAGTTGGGAAGCTCATGGGGTCAGAGCAGACCACTACTTTGTTACCCATTTCAGTACTGAGCCTCATTGTACCTCAGTTTCCTCCCCTGTTGCAAGGCTCTAGTAGACACGAGTGGCATCATAAGATGTGTTTGCCCCTTCAAAGGCAAAAGTACTTATCCAAGAGTGGGGCGCCCTTGGGTCTTCTCTCTTTCTCAAGTAGAGTACAACCCACTGGTTCTAATTGGAACAGCCAGGGAGAGCTGTTAGCCATAACCCACTAAGCTGACCCCACTAAATCCTGATCTCAGTTGGCCCAAATGGTATATCCACAAAGATATGACCATTGTCTTTCTCTTAAACAGGAACATTTTAAATGTCATGTAGCAAGGTTGGCTTTCCTATTCTTTGGTCCTTTCAGGTTAAGAAAACATAGAATCTGGGAAGACAATTCAGTAGATAAAATCCTTCCTGCCTTGCCTAAAGACCAGGTTCATATTCCCAGCACAGATGTAAATGTGGCTGCCCATTTGTTTTGTTTTGCTTTTAACTTTTTTTTTTTGATTCTTTGTGAATTTCACATCATGTGCCCCAATCCCTTTCATCTCCCTATCCCTCCATATCTGCCCTCTGCCCTTGCAATCTCCTCCTTAAATAAAACAACACAAACAAACAAATCTCACCATGGAAGCGGCAGTGTGTCATGGTGTGTCACACTGTACACCCTTTTCTCCAAACAGCTTCATCTGCTGATGTTCATTGCAAACTCTGGTCTGGTACGAGGCCTCTGGGTTCTGCCACACCATCAATACTAGATCCTCACAAGGTCTCCTCTCAGACATCCTGTTGTTGCCCTGTGTCATGGAGAACCTACATCTTTAGTTCTACAGGACTGGCCCTTTCGTACACTCCAGCAGTTCATAGATGGGTTAGATATTGGGGTGGGATAACTCAGAGTCCTGGACCTGGGCCTGGGTGGATGCCAAGTTGCCCAGCCTAACAGCTCTCCTGCACCCAGGACGTCAGGGCTGGCTGTCCTGCTTTGCTCAGGCAAGGGGCAGGGCCAGCACTCCTGCCTGTGGTACCTGGCAAGGGGCAGGACCTGCTCTCTCAAGCCCATACCATCGAGGCCAGCTCTACAGCATTTTCCCAGCGAGGAGCAGGGCCTGGCAGCCCACTTACAGTCACAGAATTCAGGAGGAGGCAGCAGGTGACCTCTGAAGCAAGCTGGCTGGCAAGACTAGCTGAATCAGGAAGTTCTGGTTCAAGTGAGAGACCCCATAGAGTACAGTCAAGGAAGACACTGACACCAGTCTCTGGCCTCCTTCTGCATACACACATGTGCACCCACACATATGCAGACATGCATACCCACAGCCACTCACATGCACACCACACATGAAAACACATGTATACCACATACATGCAGACACACATGAAAGCACACCTACATATCTGTAAACATACACGCTTAGTGACCCACACTTGCAAAAATAAAGACTCCTAGATCCTTGGTCACAGGATAGCACCAGCCCTGGCTTTGCACTGGCAGACTTCTGCCACCTGCCGTGCTCCACAGATGCTGTGATGAGCTCTCTAGAAAAGACCACATGATAAATGTTCTAGACTCTGCAGGACCTGCTGTACATGTCTACACTGCTTGTACCTTCTCCACTGGAACAGAAAATACCTGTGGGAAAAACCTCACTACAAAGAAGTGGGCTGCTAGCAGAGTCTGGCCTTTGCTCTGTGGTTTTCTGTCTCAGTGACAAGCCGTGTCACTATGGCTATGATGCTGGTTTCATTTGGTTGGCTGGCTGGTTGGTTGGAGACAGGGTCTCACTGTGCAGTCCAGGCTGTTCAAGAGCCTGAGATCTTCTTATTTAGCCTACGCAGTGCTGGGAATACAGGCCTTCAGCACCAGGCTCAGCTGGCTCCAGGGGTATGTATAGCAAAGGACTTAAACACAGACCAGACCTTTCATATCCAGTGTTTGGAAGATGGCTCCAGGCTCTGGCTTTTCTACTGTGGTAGTTTCCACAGCATCTGAGGGCAGCTGTCATGGCTTGTCCCCAGGCACATTGCTTGCTCATCCTGGGCTCCCATGTAGGCTTCAAGGCCGAGTTGCTGCTGTCTACTACTGAGTTTTGGGTTTGTTTTTCTCTTATGAGACGGTCTCATGTAACCCAGGCTGGCCTTGAAATCACTGTGTAACATAGGTTGACCTTGAACTTCTGATGCTCCTGTCTCTACCTCCCAAGTGCTAGGATTGTAGACATGCTACACCACACCCAGTGTATGCAGTGTAGGGATTGAACCCAATGCTTCATTCGTGGTAAGAAAGCACTCTACCAACCAGGCTGCATTCCCCAGCTCCAACATCCTCTTTCTAAACTTCTGGGGATTTTTTGGTTTGTTTTTTTTTTAATTTAGTCCCTTTTAAAACTGCTTCTCCTGTGCAAGTCAGTGATGCTCTGAGCCGCTTGGGTTGTTGTGCCTGGGAGTTTCCTTATCCCTCTGATGGAGAGGCCATCACATGGTATCTGATGCAAGCCCGAAGACCTTGGTCTCGTCTTCCTCATCTCTATGCCTGTTTGCTACCTGTCTGTCTTTCTAGTCTATCTGGAGGGTTGGAGTAGATACTTTTGAGTGCCATGGCATATGAGTGGAGGTTAGAAAGCAGTTTTGCCACAGTGATTTCTCTTCTTCCACCACCTGGATGCAGATAAGGAGCTCAGCTCCTCAGGGTTGGCAGCAGTCACCTAGGACACTGAGCCATCCCGGCAGCCCCCACAAAAGCTCTTTGCATTAGGTTTCCCCTTATTAATTTATTTAGCAGGTTTTGTGGGGACAACCTCCCAAGGTTGAGTCCTCTGCACTGGAAATAAGATAAAGTTGGTCAGTTCCCCTGCTCCTTGTAACTCACTTCCTCCAGTGAGGTCCACCTCCAGGAGGTTCCACAGCCTTCTAGAATGGCACCACCAGCTGAGGGACCCAGTGTTGAGGCAGCCATGGGCCTGTGAGGGCATTTCATAGTCCAGCCTCAACGGGGAAGAAGCCCAGATGATCATTAGAGTGAGCTAGAGCGGAGACAGGGAGACACACGTTCTCAGCTGCTCAGGGGACAGAGGAGGACCACTGAGCAACACAGCAAGACATCATCTCCAAGACACGTTTTTAATTCAAACATTTTTTTTTAAAAGAATTAACCTGCCAGGCAGTGGTAGCACATGTCTTTAATCTCAGCCCTTGGGAGGCAGAGGCAGGTGGATTTCTGAGTTCAAGGCCAGCCTGGTCTACAGAGTTTCAGCCAGGGCTACACAGAGAAACCCTGTCTCAAAAAAAAAAAAAAAAAAAAAAAAAAAAAAAAAAAAAAAAAAAAAAAAAAAAAAGAAAGAAAGAAAGAAAAAAGAAAAAAAAAGAATTAACCTGATAAAGTTAGAGTCTAGACTGAAAACATCCGCACAAAATGGCCCATGCTTGATTGCTTCAGTGAAAAACCAGAGATGGCTCAAGAGACAGAAAAGAACCCATGTTCTTAGAACAGGGCAGGCTAATGGAGGTCAGCAGGCTCTGCTCAGGGGGTCTGAACTTAGTGCTAGAAGGAATGCGAAGCCAGTGTTGTCCACAGAAGTTCCTAGTTCTGTGTGCTTTTAAAAACTTAGTTTGCCAGAAGATCATGTTCTAGATACGCCTTGACTCTACTTCCTGAAAAACAGCCCCAAACCACAACTGTCTCTCTGTGCTTGAAACCTTTGTCCACATGGCTCTCTCTAGGAACAGTTCACCCACCATCTACCAGTTTCCAGCAGTTTCAACCAGTTTCTACTTGGTGTATGTAAACAGTTATTAGCAGCATGGTAATTGATACACATGTATCAGCTACTGGGGAGGCCAACCAGCTAGAACTGTGTCAGAGACCCTGGAGAGAAGAAGGGGAGAGATGGCAGGGCAGGGGAGGGAGGGAAGAAATCCTTGCAGGACCCTAAAGGAGCAATCCCAGAGGCAGCTACAGACATAGTTCCATAAACACTCCCAGGGGACTGCAATCAAAGTGTATTATGAGACCATGAAGGAGTAAATACATTCCAAAAGCCTAAGAAATCACTCCAAATCATCACTTTCTTTTTTAAAAGTTTTGTTTGTCTGTTTATATTGGAGACAATGCCTCACTATGTATCCCTGGCTATGCTGGAACTCACTATTTAAAACAGAGATACACCTGCCTCCTGGCTAAGTAAGACCCTGTCTCAAACAAACAAAGGAACAAATGAATGAATGAATGGACAAGCAAATGAATAGACAAACAAAACATCTCTTCTACTCCACAATAATATCTCTATCCTTCTTTCCTCCCTCCCTTCCTTCCTTTCTTTCTTCTTTTTTCTTTCTTTCTTTCTTTCTTTCTTTCTTTCTTTCTTTCTTTAATTATTTATTTCTTCCTTTCTTCATCTTAAGAACAGGGTTCCTCTGTGTAGCCCTGGCTATCCTGGAACTCACTCTGTAGACCAGGCTGGCCTCGAACTCACAGAGATCCACCTGTTTCTTCAGTGCTGGGGTTAATGGCCTATGCCACCACCACTCCCAGCCCTTATTTATTTATTTTGTGTGTATAAGTGATTTTCCACGCATTGTTTTTACTACACCATGTACACACCATGCACAGAAAAAGGTACCAGGTCCCCCAGAGCTGGAGTTGATGAATGATTGGGAGCCGTCATATGGGTGCTGAAAACTGAGTCCAGGTCCTCTGCAAGAGCAGCCAGTGCTCTTAAGTCCTGAGCTGTCTCTCGAGCCCCTCTACAATAATATATTTTTGTTCTACTTTTCTTTGCTTTCTGATTTTATTTAATGAATATGTATTTTTTAATTAAAATACATACAGAGATATTCACACCTTGTCATTGGAAAATAGCCCAACACCAATCTTTGCAGAACCTATGAAAAAATAAGGAAATTTTCTCCTGTTACTTTGAAACAGGTTCCATTGGAAGCCTTCCAGTGGACAGTGAGTGACCACCAGCCAGCACATGGCTCCTTTGAGCTGACCCTAAGAGTACAGTGAGCAGATGGTGTGTTGTGGATGGTCCTGATTTTGCTACCTAACTGAGTTATTTCAAGAAAGGCTTACTGTGTTTCCCTCCTCTTCCAGCGGAGCGGAAGCCCCCCCTCTTCAACATGAACGCCATGAGCGCCCTTTACCACATTGCTCAGAATGACTCCCCCACGCTACAGTCCAGGGAATGGTAAGACATGGTCAAGAAACTCATTGGGGGTATCTGACATTCTCATTCAGCCACATATTAAAGGTCTGCCCTAAAATGCCACTGCTTTCTTCCATCATGACAATACTAAGAATAGGTGCCCCACAAACAATGTACACACATACACACACACACACACACACACACACACACACACACACACGCGCACGCATGCACGTACACAAACACACACTTTAACTAAAGCTTCACTGGGAGCATACCAGGAGCATGCACTCTGTTACTCCCCTCCCATACCTCACCCCTCAGTTCCTGACTGTCTCATCTCTAGGTTTTTGGTGGTGGTAGTAGTGGTTTGCCAGTGGGTTTTGGGGGAAGGGGCATTGTTTGCTTGTTTGTTATTTTAAACAGAGTCTCACTAGGTAGTTCAAAGTGTCCTAGAACTCACTATGCAGACCAGGTTGCTCACAGGGACCTACCTGCCTCTGCCTCCCAAGCAGTGGGAGGCACCACGCATGCCTGGCTTCATTTCTGGTTCCCAGCAACTATGAGGTACCCTGGCTGATGTCATAGTTTGTCTCTGTGTCTTTCCGAACAGGCTGAAACAGACCATCTATTCAAAAGATGTGTTGTTCTTGGCCAAAAACCATGGCATGTTTGTAACAATTTGGGCCATAAGAGTTACAGAGAGTGAGCTGTCTAACAAGAGTGGACAGAAATGAATTTCCCAAGAGAAGAAGTAGTTTTAGTCAGAAAATATATTTCCAGGTAATTTGTCCTGAGTGCTTTCACATCCTATTAGAGGTCATGGGAATTGGTAGAGTCAACAAAGTGTTAATGAAGACTGCAGACTGGACATTAGGAAAGTTATTATTTTTGAGGGAAAAAGGAACCCCTACCTGGGGAAATGGTCCAGTTGGCATCATGCTTGCTGAGCATACACAGGGATGGAAATTCAGGCCCCAGAACCAACGCAAAAGCCAGACCCCATAATCCCAGTGTGGGGAGAGAGAGGGGATCTCTAGAGCCCACTGGCCAGCCAGTTTAGCCAAATTGAGAGACCCTGTCTCAAAAGAATAATGTTGCCAGGCATGGTGGCACATGCCTTTAATTCCAGCTCTCAGGAGGCAGAAGCAGGTGGATCTTTGTGAGTTCAAGGCCAGCCTGGTCTATAAATTGAGTCCAGGACAGTTAGGGTTGTTATTCAGAGAAACCCTGTCTTAAAACAAAAAGGTGGAGGGTGATTGTGAGAGACACTTGATATTGACCTCTGGCCTCTACACCACACGCACACTCATATGTACACACATACACACACACACACATGCACACTCACATACACAGCTTGTACATCCACGCACATACACACAGCATACACACCCACATGCAAACACATTCGTGCGCGCACACACACAACATGCACACTCAGATGCACACCCAAGCACATCCACACAGCATCCACACATGCACACACATGTATACATATGCATACACAAACATGTATACACACACACATACAAAACCTCCCAAGTTGCAAAGCCTTCTCTCCCGTGCACCTCGAGTTTGTATGCCAAAGGTCGCACAGCCTCTCACTGCTCTCCTTGCTGTGTTTGCTCTCACAGGACAGACTCCTTCAGGAGATTCGTTGATTACTGCTTACACAAAATACCTCAGGAAAGACCAGCTGCGGTGGAACTATTGCGGGTAATTTTTCCAGTTTCCATCTGAGGGGGAGCCATGAGGTCTGGCCACAGGAGCCGGCTCTTGCTCCATGATGGAGCAGTGTGACACACTGGCTCATGCAAAGATAGAAATAGGCATAGCCGGGCGGTGGTGGCGCACGCCTTTAATCCCAGCACTTGGGAGGCAGAGGCAGGTGGATTTC
>NW_022196905.1:110573574-110575853 GCF_008632895.1 Mastomys coucha
AAAAAAAAAAAAAAAAAAAAAAAAAGAAAGAAATAGGCATAAAAACTGGAAGGTTGTCGGGACCCACATCCGTCCTCTTCTCCCCCATCCCACTTGTGGGTAGGTTTTTCCTCCCTGCCCTCCTGTTCCACCTTAGAACAATTTCTCCTACCTGCTGCGCTTGTCATCCCAGGGTTTTTCTCACTGAATGTGTGTGAGCTCCCAAGGATGATCAGCCAATGGTGCCGATGCCGTCTCTGCAAATCCCAGTTAGGTTGGTGTCAAATCTAAGCAGAGAAGACATAGGGTAACAGTCTAAAAACAGGCACTTGGGTAATACAGATGAGCTAATAACAAAGTGTCACATCACTGTATGAAAGAGTATGGTGACTTGCCTGTGGTTTCATCGTGTGCTTAGGCTGCTCTTGAACAGATGATGATCCCCCTGCCTCCACTCCCCCAGTGCTGGTGTTATAGGAGTATACCAGCATCATACCAGGCTCTGGAGGTAAGGGCATCAGTAGTTCAAGGCCAGCCTTAGCTACATGAGAACCTATCTCAACAACAACAGAAGGTCTGAATTCTGTAATGTTTTTTTCTACTTTGCTTTCTGGCTGTCTTTTAATGAATGCACACAGGTCTGACTTGAGCCCCACAGTGCTGAGCCTCTCTCTCTTCTCTCTTCGCTGTGTGTTGATGTTAGTGATGACCCTGTTGTTAGTGATGTTAGTGAGGACCCTGTCCTCTTCTGTGTACAGATGTTCATTCAGTCCTAGTGTTCATTTCATTCTCAGAATGGATCCTTATATGCACAGTTCTGTCTGTTGATTTGTTTATAGAAAGACTCGGACCGTAGTCCTCACAAGTGGCAACTGTGGGGCAAAGGACCTGATTCAGTTCTCCGTCCACATGACAGCTCACAACTGTCTGTAACTCCAGTTCCAGGGACTCTGGTATGCTCTTCTGGCCTTTGCAGGCACTGTACACACATGTGGTACATAGATATACATACATGCAGGCAAAACACCCCCTCACACACAAAACATATTGTAACTGTTCATACATATAAAATAAAGATGCAGTTTTTATTTGGTTGTGCGATGGTCAGAGCACTCATGCCCAAACGTGAGGACCTGAGATCAGATCCCAGCACTTGCATGGAAAGCAGGGCAGGGCTATGTGAACCTATAACCTCAGAGACAGGGAGAACATGGAGACTTGCTGGCCATAAGCCTTATCTCCATGCTCAGTGAGAGACCTTGTCTCAAAGGGGTCAGACAGGGAGTGGTGGAGCAAGATAGCCAACATCCTCCACCAACCTCCACACATGTGCTCACAGGCATGTACACTTATACACACATGTGCATATACATTATCACACACATGTTGACATATAAAATCATGTGTGACACTTCTCCTGAGAAGATACAAGCAGCTGGCTACTCCCTGCAGATAGGATCTGAGAACAGACCCAAGTCCAACTTGGTGAACCATGATGCTTACTGCACATGCTTACAGGAATATGGGGGAGGAGTTACAGGAGAAGAAATGACTCAGACAGCTGCATCACCAAAGCCCACCCCAGGGCAGGTGACAGATCACAAAGCTGGACACCTGGAGCCCACTGCACAGCCTGCAGGCAGCTCAGCAGGCTAGAGAGTGTCCTTTCCAGATATATCAGCCGCTCTGAAAAGTGACCCTCAGCAGCCCTTAACTTTTATATGTGCTTGGGAGAGAAAGTCTAGTGAATCTGCTCAGTTTCAGGACTTCTGAAACCTTTGAGTTGTTTCCTTCCATGTAGAAATGAGTGTTTTACCTCTGCTTAGAACACGCTGCTCTACCTTTCTGCAAACACCACACATCTTAACAAGCCTGGAAGGTTTTCGGTTTTGTTGTTGTTGTTGTTGTTGTTGTTGTTATTGTTGTTGTCGTTTCTGGTTTTTTCAAGACAGGGTTTCTCTGTGTAGCCCTGGCTGTCCTGGAACTCACTCTGTAGATCAGGCTGGCCTTGAACTCAGAAATCTACCTGCCTCTGTCTCCCACATGCTAGGATTAAAGATGTGTGCCACCACTGCCCAACAAAGATTTATTTATTTATTTTATGTATATAAGTACACTGTAGCTGTCTTCAGACACACACCTCCAGAAGGAGGTGTCAGATCTCATTACAGATGGTTGCTGGGATTTGAACTCTGGAGCTTCAGAAGAGCAGTCACTGCTCTTAACCTCTGAGCCATCTCTCCAGTGGAAGGTTTTATTTATTTTTTTTTTTTTTAGATATTTTCTTTATTTACATGCGA
>NW_022196905.1:110578575-110582121 GCF_008632895.1 Mastomys coucha
GATCTTTTACTTGCTTAGTTAGAGTTACACCGAGGTATTTTATATTATTTGTAACTATTGTGAAGGGAAGGTTTTAATCTAGGAGAAAACAGCTATACAATGAGGACTGAACCCAGGAACTGGTGCATGCTGGGATAGTGGCCAGTCAAGCACTTACTCCTAGCCCCCACCTCCTTACAGCCTGTCCTGCAGTGATTGTTAGTATCCTGAGTGACAGCACTCATGAAAGGGAGGTGGGTCTTAGGTTGGAATGCATACCACCAGGTTGTTGTTCAGTTTTCAGCCCTACTGGCCAAGTGTGAGCATTCAAAATTGCACTGCTTCAGTTGGTGAAAAATGTTTCTGGTTGTGGTTTTGGTGGTTTTTATCTTTCTGTTCTGGATTGTGTGTGTTTGTGTTTGTGTGTGTGTGTGTGTGTGTGTGTGTGTGTGTGTGTGTGTGTAATTTTTTTAGTTTGAGTTGTCTTCATTTAGTTTGAAGACCTTGGGTAGCCCTGGAGGTCAAAGGTAGGCCTTCATCCCTGTAAAGCCAGTACTGTGCCAATGGAGCTATACACGTGCGTGCACAGCAACCCCTCTGACTGTAGCTTTGGTTTCATTTCTTGTCACTTAGACAAGTCTTTTCCCTAAGTGGCCAGCCCATTTCTGTCCCCTGGCTTCTCTGTGGCCTTTGCCATTTGTCTGCTACTTGTTGCCTCTTTCTCGCTAATCTTTAATGAATCTTGCAAACATCTTTCTTACTTTTACTTTAGCATTCTTTCTGAAATTAAAAGGTTTTAAATTAAAATAAAAATAATTACATCTCTTTCACCAGTCCCTTTCCTCCCACAGCGTCTCCCAGTTCCCTTCCCTCAAATCCCTTTCATGTCCCCCAACCACAAGTTCATAGCCTCTTTGATTACTATTATTACATATATGTGTAGCTGGCCTTTGCTACGTTGTGGGTTCTTCTTTTTCCCCACTGTTTATGCCCCTCCTGTTTCATGCCCTATCCTTAGATAGACAAGGAAGAAGGATAGAGGGGGAAGGAGAGATCCCTGAATCTAGTTTCTTTCTTTTAGTTTCTTCTTTGATTACAACTATTAACAAACCACAACCAAGCCCCCTGAACAACCAACAAGCACTGACCCTACTTCTCAGGGCTCTAGCATTTATACACCCTCTGAAAACTCCCCAGAATTCCAAACTTCACACAAACGCAGAACCTATTTGCAGCTGGCAAAACCACACCTCTGCTAGACCATGAGGCAAATCATAGTCAGCTGCTAGGAATCAGCCCATATCTCACACCTGGGATTAAAACAATAACACATTCTTATAATATTTCTGTGTTTTAAAGAATCCTGAATTCTCACCACATACATGCGTATATTTCTTATATGTGTATATATGTATGTATGTATGTATATGTATATATATATGAATATTTGTATATGTATATATGTATATGTGTATGCATAAATATGTAAAATGCAGCCTGCTGAACCCATTTTGGTTGGTAGTGTGTAGTTTCAGGCTGGTCACTCTGCATTGGACAGCTAATGCTGGCCCCATCCCTGGGAGAGGCCAGCTCTCCCTCTCCCAGCATCATCTGTCGCCTGTAGTCCTTTGTCCAGGGCTGGGACCTCACAGAAATCTTCCCTCTTCTACATTAGTGTCCACTAATAGTGCTGTGGTCCTGGTCTTGTTTGTGCAGCCTTTCCCAGGAGAGAGTGTTTCAGCAGGCTTCCTGGGATCCAGGCTCTTACAGCCTTTCTGCCTTCCATGGTGCTCCCTGAGATGTGTGTCGGGTCTTGACTGCCCATATCTGTTGACCCCTGCATTGCATCCAGTTGTAGTTTTCTGTGATGATCTCATTTACTGCGAGAAGCTGCTCTGGTGAGGGGTGTTAGCTAAGGATAAGATCAGAGTGGAGTAAGGAGTCATGCTGGCCTAGCAAGGTGTTGGTGATTGCCAACACCATGTGAGTGCCGCTTACCACACTGTGAAGGTGTAATGTCTTGCCAAGCTAGTGATCGTCATGATTCATGGGCATTGTAGTGGGGTAGGACTGTTGACTGCTTCCCTCCCTTGGCAGCGTAGGTAGTAATTTCTGGAACTGTAGAAGCTAGACCACAGGAATGAGGCTTCCAGGTCAGATCCAGCTTAAATCATAGGATTCCTGTATCCTAAGTGTGAGGTTCTTCAGCAATAGGAGCCCACCCTTAACCCTTGGAAATCCACCCAGGGATACATATATAATCTGCATTGTGTTGGTTTTTGACCAATCATTTCAAAAAGATATCTTGTACCTGGTCCTGGAACGTTTGTTAGTCTCTAAATTAACGTTAGAAATTACTAAGCCATTGTATCTACCAACAACAAACAAAGAGATCATGGGTACACTTCCATTTATAATAACATCAAAAAATATATTTGAATAAACCTAACCAGGGTTGTGAAAGGCCTCTACAATGAAAACTTCAGATCTCAGGGCTAGAGATGGCTCAGCAGTTAAGAGCACTGGCTGCTCTTCTACAGAACCTGGGTTCAATCCCCAGCACCCACAACTGTCTATGGCTCATTCCCATACTCATAAAAGAAAGAAAGGAAGGAAAGGAGGAAGAAAACTTCAACTCTCTGAAGAAAGATTAGGAAAGACTAGAGAATGGGAAAACTTACCATGTTCATGGATTGGTAGAACTGCCATTATGAAAATGACCATCCTACGAAAACAATGAAATCCCCACCAAACCACACAGTCAGCCTCCTTATAGATAGGAGATATATCTATATACTTAGAGTTCACGTGGAACCAGAAACATTGCTAGAGTCCATCGGCATTCTCTGGACTGAAGAGAGTCTTGGTTGAAAAGGTGTGAGCTAGGATTCCCACTTTTTCTCCAGCTATCTATCTAGTTATTCCTAAATATTTTTCAATAACTCTTCTTTTCCTCATATTTTCTTCCTGAAATTAAAATGTCACCTTTACATTGAATAATTTAAGTACAGAACTAAAGTAAAAATTACTGAAATGTTTTTTAAAAACTACAACATGGTATCATAAACATCATCAAAACAAAAAGAACGAAGGCAACGGGGGCTTGGAATTGAGCTAATTATCCTATTTTTCAGATAAAAATATAGTTTTCTGGTAAAGGAAACTGCTTTCTTAAGGCTTTTGTTTAATTTTTATCTTATTTTCTCTTATTTTTTGAAGTGTTTTATTACACTTATATATTTTGAGAGAGTGCTCATGCACATTTATGTGCACATGAGCATGCACACATGATTCCCCAGCACAAATGTTACTTGTGGGCAGTTCTCCTTCTGCCATGTTAGTCCCAGGGGTCAGACTCAGGTCATCGTCATTCTTGGTGACAAGACCCTTTATCCATTGAGCCATCTTGCCAGCCTTCTCTTATATTCAGTTTATTTATTTATTTACTATATCACATTTGTATGCAGGTTATTTGTATTTTTTAATTTATGAAATTAAAATATAATTATATCATGTACCCCTTCCTTCTCCTTCCAACCTTCCCATGTACCCAGCCTCTCCCCAACC
>NW_022196905.1:110582312-110599043 GCF_008632895.1 Mastomys coucha
TCAGAAATCCGCCTGCCTCTGCCTCCCAAGTGCTGGGATTAAAGGCATGCGCCACCACCGCCCAGCTGGCTCTCCTTAATTTTTAAAGGGAGCTTTAGGAACAGATAACTCTGTCAGTGACAAAAAGAAATAACTAAAATTAAGCAATCATTTTACTTTACTTTTCTTCTGTTAAATTCAAGTACATCTTCATTTTAATAGATTACACTTAAATTATTTGGAAATCACCTCTTTATTTCTCTTTAAGTGCTTCTCTATATTATTTGAATCTTTAAACATTCTAAATAACAATAAAGTTATTGTTTTTATTATTGTTTGAGACAAGGTCTTGCCTGGCCAGGGACTCACTCTGTAGACCAGGCTAGCCTTAAATTCAGAGATCCTCCTGCCTCTGCCACCCAAGTGCTGGGATTACAACATGAACCAACCCTGGTCTACAAATTATTCTCTTACAGTGGTCTGGATCTTTTGATTGCAGACGTGTAAAGAGCAACCAAGGGTATGGAAGTGCAGGCAAAGAATATGAGCAGAACCTAGGTGTGGGAGCTGCAGGACTGGGGCCAGCATCCTCCTGAATATGCTGTGCCCCTGCCCAGAGGGGAAGCAGGAAGGATCAGGTCTGAGATAAAGGCAGGAAATCCTAACCCATGGACAAATACTTTTAAGAGTACTTCTAGGTTTTAGAAGATGGATGCAGGTGAGGGCCACATCATTGCCTAGTGTGAAGTCTGGAATGTTGAGGACAGAGGTATCCCACACAATCCAAAGTCCTGAGGGCAGCAGAGAACTGAGGTGGTGCCTGCCTCCCCCCATAGACCCTGGTGCTCTACCCTTTAATGGGTAGCAGCCTCATGTGAACCCTGACCTCTGGTAGACTGAGCAGCTGTGTTTTCAGTCTAAACTGTACGACCAGTGAGAGAGAAAACAAAATGTGCACAAGTCTGTTTTCTAAAAACCTGCGAGAGAAAGGGGAGAGCATGGCAAATCGGGGTAGGCATGGGCTTCATCCTAGCTCGGCATGGCAAGTTGGGGTAGGTATGGGCTTCATCCTAGCTCGGCTTCGGAAGGGACAATTCTGTCTGCCATTACTGAAGGTTTGCTAGAGTTTTTTAAAGGGTTTCATTTTATTTTACGAGGTATGGCTGGATGTCTGTGTGTGCGTGCGTGTGCGCATGCGCGTGTGTGTGTATGTGTGTGTGTGTGTGTGTGTGTGTGTGTGTGTGTGTGTGTGTGTGTACTATATTCATGCAGTACCCAGAGAGGCCAGAAGAAGGCATCAGATCCCCTGGAATTGGAGTTACAGGCAGCTGTGAGCCATCTTGTGGGTGTCGGGAATGAACCCAAGTCTTTGACAACAGCAGCCAGTGCTCCAAGCCTCTAACATCTCTCCAGCCCCCAAGTTCTAGTAACTTTTATATTTATGATGAAGTAAATTTCAGAAGGTAGCATCAATCCAGAGCAGAGGGAATACTTAGTAATTGTGTAAGCATTGTGGAAATCAGTGTGCAGCTTCCCAAGAGAATTAAAACAAAACAGGACTGTATGTTATCTAGCATCCCATCCTTTGGGTTCATATCTAAAAGAATTTGTTATCTTGTAAAGAAGCCTGCACCCCATAATTACTACAGTATTACCCATAGCAACCAAGGTGTGGAAACAACACACATGTTCATCGGTGGAATGAAAGACAAGGAAACTGTGATATAAATGCACACAACAGAATAGTGTTCAGCCTGGAGTAAGAGTTCCTAGCCAGGCACAGTACCACATACCTGTAATCTCAACACTTGGGATGTAGAAGCGGGGGCATCAGAAGGCTACATAATAAGTTCAAGACCAGCCTGGGCCACATGACACCCTGTCTCAATTAAAGGAGAGAAGGAGCAGGGTGGGGGAAGGAGAGACCTTGTGTGGTGTATGACACTGTGGATGGATCTGGAAGGCACTATACACAGGACATGAGCCAAGTGTACAAAGAAGGGTTCCAAACAACAATGTACACGTGTAGAATACACGTTTTTTAAAAAATCAAAGAAACAGAAGCAAAAAGTAGAAAGGTGTTTTCAGGGATGGGAATGAGATTTGGGACTGACAAGATGGCTTAGGAGGCAAAGGGGCTTGCCACCAAACCTAAAAACCTGAGTTTAATACCCAGAAGGGGCGGATTGACTTCAGTGGGTACATACAAATAAACATGTAAAAAAAGAGTTGGGGAGGTTGAGGTACAAGCCCAGTGTTTTACTCATGCCACATACTGACTATTGAGACCTAAGGTCTGAGCTGAAGAATGTAGCGGTCTTGTGAATTTTGAAAGCAGTAGATTTTGGCACCTTCACTACACACTTGGCAATGAAAGGTGATGGTGTGGCAACTACCTCTCTGTAGTAATGACTTTGCCATCTGTACCAAAGCATCACACTGTATACATTGTGTACCATAAATATTTATAATTAAGAGAGAATTATTATCTCAAGGTCTCTTACAAGCCCCTGGCTGGCCTGGAATTCACTATGCTGGCCAAGCTGGCCTGAAATCCACAGAGACAGAGATCCTCTTGCCGTTGTCTCCCAAGTGCTGGGATTAAAAGCATGCACTGACTTGCTTAGCAAAACAAAAACAAAGCAAGAATTCCTGGGGAGATGCTAGAGCAGGGGTTCTCAACCCATGGGTCTGGACCCCTCTGGGTCCGTTATCAGCTATCTTTCAGATCAGATATTTGCATTATAGTTCATAACAGTAGCAAAATTGCAGTTACAAAGTGTCAACAAAAATAACATTATTTTTAGGGTCACCACAGCAGGAGGAACTGTGTTAAAGGGTCCCAGTGTTAGGAAGGTTGAGAACCTCTGGGCTAGCATCTGCAAAGGGACTGACGGTAGAAAGAAACATTGTTATCTCTTTGTAACTGGGGTACGTCCATGAGGGATGCCAGCCTCAAGCTGGTATTTACCCCTAAGGCCCCTGAACCTGCTTGCTCTTTTCTGCCTGCTTACATGCATACAGTGCACCTAAAGACAACACTGCTCACCATCCGTTTCCCCCTCTTGTTCAGCATGACTTCATTCGGAGGGAGCGACCACCTAGGGTCCTCATTGACCTCATACAGAGGACGAAAGATGCTGTCCGAGAGCTGGACAACCTGCAGTACAGGAAAATGAAGAAGATACTCTTCCAGGAAACTCGGAATGGACCCTTGAATGAGTCACAAGAAGAAGAAGAAGTAGGTCCCCCAGTTTCAGCTTCTCCATGAGAAGCTTCCAGACTTGGCCCAGTAAGGAAGAGAATGTGGGTGGTGCTCTCTCTCCTAAGAGATGCTCAGGATAGCAGACCAAACTGCAGTAATTCTTACTTCGGGCAGAATGTGGAATATGTCCCCAGTTCTGGGGTAAAACCAGGGCTGTGGCAGGGGGTGGTATCGTGGGGTAGGGTGGGCACTTAAGAATGGGCATAATACAATTTCAGTCACATTTAGCCCCTTCTCCTCTCCTGTTCCTCCACCCACCCACCCCAAGCCTCCAAGCTTCTTTTTAACCCACTGAGTCCAGTTACTGATGCCCACACATATGTGAGCATGAGACTGGCTATTGATGCTAGTCAACCCACCAGGGAGCACACCCATAAAGAAAACCCAACTTCTCCCCAGCAGCACTATCAGCAGCTCTCATCTCTGGCTGAGGCTGCAACCCTCCCCCACCAGGGCTTTGGTGGGTTTTAGACTCACCAAGTACACTGCTTCAGGAGGCTGAGCCTAGCAGCAGAGTGTAAGAGAGCTAGGATGGGAGACATCCCAAGAGCCGGTCCCTTTGAGTGGTAAAGGGCAGCTTCCCTGAAAATGGGGTGGGGCTTGCTAGCACATGGCTCTCACTGAAAGGGAGAGTGTTGAGGCAGGGTTTGAGGGGACTGAACAGCTGAGCCTGTGTGCCCTGAAGTGTGTCAGCCTCAGAATTTTAAGACTGAGGCCCTCCTGCCTCATGAACTTGGGACCAGCTTAGCCCACCAACTGAGACCCTGCCTCAAACAAGCAAAGAGGCAGGGAGAAAGAAAGGCAAGTGGGGTTGAGGCTGCTTCCTCGAGAGGCCTGTGGGATCCAAGGCCCAGCATCTTCTTCTCTTGACACAGGGTACACAAAGTTTTCAAAGGAAAGATTCTTGGTCTCTCACTCAGCTAAAGGAATTGCATGAGGGCCCGCCAGATGGCTCAGGAGTAAACGTAGCCAGCCTGAGCTAGACCTCCACGAGCCATATGGTGAAGGGAGAGAAGCAACTCCTGCAAGTTGTCCTCTGACCCCCACAAGTCCACCAGGGCACATGTACTGTGGCATGCACACATCCATAGACACACGCATGGATACACACATCCACATATGCATAAATATGTACACCCATACATACACCCATGCACACATGCACACACATACACAGATCCACATACACACATATAGACACACATGCATTCACACATCCACATATGCACAGATGTACATACATGCATATATACATACACACATACATATCCACACACAGACACACATGCACACACATACATCTATATATGCACAGAGTCACACATACAAGGTAAATCTTAGAAAAAGAACTAAATAGGAAGGGAGAGTGATGCTATTTTTCAACTTTAATGGTACAAAAGTATTTTATCAATAATAAAATTAAAAAATAGGAATTAGACTAATAAAAAATCCTTAATTGGTATAGACAGTTGACTTCCCTTTAATCGAGAAAACAGATGCACTAAGACAGAGTGTTGATGGTGGGTGTGGAAGCACTTGTCTTTAACCCTAGCTCTCAGGAGGCAGAAGCAGAGTGACCTCTGTGCATTCAAGCCAAGCCTGGTCTACAGAGTGAGTTCTAGGATAGTTCCGGCTATACACTGAGACCCCATCTTCAAAAGAAAAAGTGGTGTATCATCTACCACTTCGTATTACTGAACGATTGCTTGTCTTCTCAACTTGCCGAGTTCATTTGTGTATAGTAGGGTTTGAAAATAGGGTTTATGTGCAAGTATGTTGTCTCTGTGACATTATCTAATCTGGCGGGGGGGGGAGATACTTTGGGATGGGTGGCTGATATATTCACAGCTTCCCCCCACTCCACTGTTGGTCTTTGGGCCAATAGTAATGCATACCAGTATTACTTAACAGATTTCTTAATGAGAGCAATCACAGATGTAAGCGTGACAGAATTGCTTAAGGGAGGCAGAATTTCATTACCTACCTCGGACGATAGAGTTTGTATCCCTGGTTCATGTGAAGTTACTCACTGATGGCCTGCAGGAGAGTGTACTGCTTGTCCCCTCTAAAGACCCACTCCACTCAGTCTGAGGTGGCAACTGTGGGTCCTGTTGAGACCACCAGTGTGGTGGACAGCAGTGTCTCTCTGGAGGACCCTGGTATTCCTAATGATCCCTCCCAAGCCAGTGAGAGACACTGTCTCAAAACTCAAGGTGGCTGGCTCTTCAGGAAGAGCACTCAGAGTTGACCTATGTTTACTATGCATGCACACACACACACACACACATACACACACACATACACACACACACACACACACACACACACACACACATACCTGATCTTTGCACACCAACAGAAAAGCTATCCACTGCTGAAGAATTGAGTGCTCAGTGGCCCTGTCAGTGGCTCAGCATTTGATCTCTGAGTGTTTAATTTTCTAACCCCAGTGCCTGCTCTTTACAGGACAGTGAGCAAGGAAGCAACCTGAACCGAGAGGTGGACAGTCTAGGTAGCATCCACTCCATCCCCAGTGTGTCAGTGAGCACGGGCAGCCGAAGCAGCAGCGTGAACAGCATGCAGGAGGTCATGGACGAGAACAGCCCAGAGCCACTCATGATGCAGGAGGATGAAGGCACAGTCAACTCCAGCTCCTCTATGGTACACAAGAAGGTAAGCCTACAGGTCCCTCATGAGCCAGGTTTGGGTTGTGAAGGCAAAGCCTGCTCGGGACAAGTTGCTATCAGGAGGCTGGGTTTCCAAGTTACGACCAAAACATCGGATAAAAAGAACATCAAGAGGACTGCCTATGACAAATTGGTACAAGACCATGCTGGTCACACCCTCTCCAGTTGCTTTAAGGGCTGGCACCATCAAGCCACTGGTCAAGGGATCCCAGTGGGGCACAGTGACACATTGTCTAGAATCCCAGCCCCTGGAAGGCTGAGGTAAGAGACTGCCATAAGTTCAAGTCTGCCTTCTGTTACTTCAGGAGTAATACAGAAAAAAAAAACAAAAACAAAACAAAAAGAGGCTCAGAGGTTAAGAGCAGTTGTTCTTAACCCAGGTTCAATTCCCAGCACCCTCATGGTGGCTCAGCCATCTATAATCCAGTCCAGTGGCTCTGGCCCCTCTTCTGGCTTCCTCAAACACCAGACACACAATGTACAAGACAGGCAAATCACTCAAACACATAAATTAATACAATTTTGAAAAAAAAAAAGGAAAGAAAGCTGGGTGGTGGTAGTGCACACCTTTAGTCCCAGCACTTGGGAAGCAGAGAAAAGACGATCTCTGAGTTCAAGACCAGCCTGGTCTACAGAGTTCCAGAATAGCCAGGACTATACTGAGAAAGCCTGTCTTCAAAACCAAAACAACTGGGGCTGGAGAGATGGCTCAGTGGTTAAGAGCATCGACTGCTCTTCCGGAGGTCATAAGTTCAATTCCCAGCAACCACATGGTGGCTCACAACCATCTTTAACAAGATCTGATGCCCTCTTCTGGAGTGTTGGAAGACAGCTACAGTGTACTTACATACATGAAATAAATAAATAAATCTTTAAAAAACAAAAAACAAACAAAAAAAAACAATAACAAAAACAAAAAAAGAAGAGAAGAGAAGAGAAGAGAAGCAATCCCTAAGTCATGGAAAGATGCTGTTCCGTCCTCTGTAAGCAGTGGCCATCACACCTCAAGCCAGCAGAGCTCCGCAGAAGAACAGAGCCAGACCTGGCAATTCTCAAGAGGCTGAAGCAGGAAGATGGTTTGCCAGGGCTACACAGTAAGTTCAAGATGAGCAGCTTACCAAGACCCTGTCTGAAAATAAGAAGCCAAACGTAACAGCAACGGATGAGGACTGAGATGGGGCTCGTTGGTAACATCCATGCCTGCTGTGGGCAGGTTCCCTGCTTCAACCCTCAGCTTGAGGGCAGCTGCTACCATCCCACATACAGTCTGTCTTATGGGTGGCTTTCATTCCCTGTGGTTTCTAGAATTTATCGTTATAATTCTTCTAAAGCTAGTGCTCTGCCAGCTAACTACACTTGCAGGTTTGTTGATCTGTCTGTCTGTCTGTCTGGTGGGAAGGGTTCACATGCATACATGTGGAGGTCAAAGGAAACCATGCAGAGCTAATTCTGTCCTTCTCCATGTGGGTTCTAGGGATGCACCAAGGTCATCACACTTGGTGGCAAGCAAGTTTCCGTACCTGCTAAGCCAGCTTGTTAATGACTTCAGCTTTTGAATGTGTGAGGCTGATCAAGAGTGCTTGTCTGATAATGCTCACTGTTACTGCGATAGAAACACTGTGACCAACAGCAAGCCAGGGAGGAAAGGGTTAATTTCATCTTCCAGCTCTCTGCAGCTCAGGAAGCCAAGGAAGAAACCTGCAGGCAGGAGCTACTTCCTTCCCGGCTTGCTCAGCCTGCTTTCTTATAGAGCCCAGAACCACCTGCCCTAGACTGGTACAGTGGGCTGGACCCTAACACGTAAACATGCCATAGACTTGCCCACAGGCCAGTATGATGGAGGCAGTTTGTCGATTGAACTTCCCGCTTCATAGATGATCCTGGCTTGTGTCATGGTGGCATAAACCTAACCAAGCAGAATGCTCATTTTTATACAGTCCTTTAGATCATAAATTAAAGCTCTGTGTGAAAGCCATTGCTGTGGCTTGAGGGAAATAGTCCACAGTATAAAATTGTAGTGATCCCTGTCATTTTTAAAAAACATATATATTTATTTCATGTGTATAAGTGTTTGTCTGCATATTGTCTATATATACTGTATGTGTGCAATGCCCATGCAAGCCAGAAGATGGCGCCTGATCCTTATGGAAATGGCATAGCCCGTGATTGGAAACCAAACCAGGGTCCTCTGCAAGGTAGCAAGAGCTCTAACCCTCTGAGCCATCTCTGCAGTTCCCCACCCCTCTTGGCATTTTTATTTCTTTCTTTTTAAGTATCTGAGTGATTTGTGTGTAGTATACTTACCAAGGAATAATGGAGGGTTTGCCCAAGGTGACATTTCAGATGAAATTTCACAGATAAATGGAAGCCTCATAGCTTTAGATGAGAGGTAGGAGTGAATCCAGGGGCAACAAGTACAAAGGCCCTGGGGCAGGAAGTTGGCATTTGGAGCGGGAACATGGATACACATCAAACATCGAAGATATCAGGGTCTGAGGATCAGGAAATTTAAGAAAATGGGTGATAGGAGGCAGATATAAAAAGCTGCTTGGCTCAGAGCCAGGGGCCTCTGGATTACAGGCAAATGGTCACATATTTAAATTGGGGTCAGAAAGATGGTTCAGTGGATAAAGGTGTTTGCTGGCAAACCTGTGGACCTGCGTTCAGTCTCCAGGAGAGGAGAGACCTAGGCCACCATGTTGTGGTGGCCCCATGAGGCCCCATGACTGGAGAACCAGGGAAAGCATCAGAAAAGAGTGATTCCTTTCGGCTGCTGGAGAAATAGCACAGGACTTTCATTCTGCATCTGCATGCTTATTATTATTTATGTGTGTGTGAGGCTGGATGAATATAGCACGTGCATTCAGGGTCCTCAGAGGACAGAGAGGCCATCAGCACCCCTGGAACTAAACCAAACCGTGTGTGTGTGTGTGTGTGTGTGTGACAGCATCAGATCTTGGCCTTGCAGACAGTTGTGAGCTGGGATTTAAACCCAAGTCCTCTGGAAGAGCAGTCAGTGCCCTTAACCACTGAGCCATCTCTTCAACCCACCATAAGTGCTCTTAACACCTCTCCAGCATGTGGGTTTTCTGTTTTCCTGTCTGATGTTCCCCTAGAGTGATGGCCTACAAGACAGAGAAGGACAAGTAGCTCAGAAGTTGACCCGAGGCACAGGCCCTCCTCTGGTCACCATAGCCAACTCCACAGGTAGCTCTATCTCCTCAGAGTTGTTCAAGCTGGGCAGAAATAGCTGCATCTAGAGGCTTCTTCCCACTTGAGTCATTAAATGCAGGCAACAGGGTGTGCGGCAGCAGCACCCGCTCACAGTGGGTTCTGCTCCCATGTGAAACCACAAAGACCAAGAAGTGGAGGGTGTGGCTCTACATGGCAGTCCCCAGGTTGCCTGTGCTATATCCACTGTCTCAGAAAAGCCACTAAACAACTTTTCTTCTAACCTTTGTCTCGTTATTCCAATGGCTTCCTTTTTGGTGTCTGTCACTATATGCAATTATATATCATGGACCAGGTTTGGCAGCAGAAGCTCAGCATCCCTCTGCCATCCCAGCATCCCAGGGTCACAGGATCAAGTCCTGCCTGGCCCCACAGGGAGACCCTGCCTCAAGAAGTAAACAAGGGCCCCAAGAGTGCCCAGTGGCTAGGAGCACTGGCTGTACTCACAGAGGACTGGCTTTAGCTCCCGCACCCACATGACAACTTACAACTGTCAGTGACAGCAGCTCCAGGTGACCTCTTCTGGCCGTTAAGGGCACCTTTGAATACAGGATACGCAACAAACTCATGCAAACAAACATACATTAAAAAATGTAAGAGGAATAAGACAGGGAGCTTAGGATGTGGCTCAGTAGTGGATGCATGCCTTGCATGTATGAGGTCCTGGGCTTAGTCCCCAGCATACACACATATAAACAATTTTTTTTAATCTTTAAATCATACCCACATATAATATATTTGTCTAATATCCCATAAGTAGGATGTAAATTCCCCGTTCCCTGGAAGGGTTTTAGGTACAGCATAGTTGGTCAATAACTACAGACCGAGTAGTGAGTGAATGACAAATTGGCAACCAGACACTTAACAGTAGTTGAGGTTATGGAAACGGGCATCCAAGTGTTAGATAATCTTCATTATTGCCTTGAAGACTTGAAAGAGTTAACTGAGAAGAGTTTACCTACTGACACGGAAGAAGGCAATAGCATGCTTGCCTCCAAAGTGTAAGCAGAGTGGACCCTGGTAAGCCAGCAGACAGAGTCCATGGCACTCCATTCATAGACAGAAAACAGATTCCCACCCTACAACCACACCTGATCGTGGCCAGCAAGCCAAAACACGAGCTGCCTTCCGCCTTGGAAGATGACTATGTGATCAGGTCTTAAACATGCCTATGTGTGTATCCATTCCGGCTTCCTTATCTATGCATGCACGTGTATTTGCATATGTGCAAATGACCCCCACACTTACCATGGATGTTAGAACTCCAAACTCCAAAACTCTTAACTATTCGTAATGCAATTGATCAATCAAAAAGCTGAAAACTTAAAAAAAAATTGTTTACTGAGCAAGAGAATCCTTAGGTCATGTCGAGTAATTTAGTATATATACCCTGCCCTTAGACTTCCTTAACTATTTTTTTATCATGCAAAGTAACAGATTTCATTATGACAGTCTCACCCATGTGTCCCTACTATACTCTGCCCCTTTGTGTCCCACGCAGAACCTAAACTTAAATGTGTGTGTGTGTGTGGTGTGCAGGACATAGATGTAAATTCACTTCTAGGACATTTAGCATGTGTGTGTATGTGTCTGTCTGTCTGTCTGCGACTGTATGTCTGTGTGTCTGTGTGCACATTCACTACACACCAACGCACATATGTGGAGATCAAAGGTCAACTTTCTGTCTGTCCTCTCCTTCCACCATGTGGGTTCCAGGGAGAACTTGGGTCATCAGGCTTAATAGCAAGCACCTTTTCCTGTCGACTCATCTCATCAGCCTTCTCTGAAAACCAAAGAACAGCTTTCCCCAATTTTGCAGGAGGAAGAGAAATCCTTGAGGAGCTAGGGTGTCCTGGGTGCATGTTGATCCTGTGGCCTGTGTACTTCTGCTGCACAGAGGGCCCAGTCTTTGTTGCTTCCACACACATTCAGCAGAAAGCAAATGAACAAAAGATGGTGCAGATCAGGTGCAGGGACCCACCACCAGGGCTCTGTGACATCTTCCTCCCTAGTTTTCTGGTTCGCTTCTTCCGGCTCCATCTAGCAGCCTTGGGTTACCATAACGGTGCCCACTGCAAGAGTCCTTTAATAAGGACGCAGTGAAGCCAAGAGTGGTTTGCACAGCTTTAGTCCCAGTGCATGGGAGGCTGAGTCCAGTGGGTCTGAGTTTGAAGCCTGCCTGGTTTATATATCAAGTCCCAGGCCAACCAGAGATGCGCACAGAGACCCTGTCTCAGAACAAAACAGTACAAAACAGAGTGATAAATTTTGAAGTAAGCAAAGGAGGGGCAGTGAACTCAATGGCCATGTGTCCACAGAGAGGCGGCAAGAGTGTCTGTACCTGGCTCCAGCCAGAGCAAGACTTGTTTGGGTTACTCCCCTGGGTGTGCCACTAGTGCCACTGTTTTACGGCTTCCTTGTAGAACAGAGTGGCTTTGATGGAACACGAATATGAAGTCTTTAATAACTCAAGGCAAAGGTGTCATTTTCTCATAATCTCCTCAGATCTCTCCTCCTGAGTTTATTGAGCCATCGCCTCCCAAGTGCCTACTAAGTGCCACACCTCAGGCCAAGTGCCAGGGAGAAGGGTTTTTGAAATCCCCCAGTCTAAGGCAGAAAACAAGGTGAGCAGGTAAATGTGAACCCAGCCCCCATGGCAGTCCAGAGGGAGAGGGACCAAGATCTTGTGAGTTCTTGGTCCCTCTTGGACACATGACCACATGGCATTTCTGTCTTAGGTGGAGCTGCAGTCTAAATAAAAGTAGTGTCCTGGGGGTGTGGATATTGTTCAGGTGACTGCATGTCTACCTAGCGTGCACAAGACCCCAGGATCCAACCCCAGCACACACCCTGCATGGATGGCAGAGCCAGGAGAATTGCAGGGATTTGCTAAATAGCCCATCAAAGCTCCACATTCAGTGAGAGACCCTGCCTGGAAAAACAGTGTTGGAAACAATGAAGGAAGGCAGCACTGTCCGCCTCTGGCCTCCACGTGTGCTGCCAGCATGTGCTGCCAATGTGTGCACACATGTGCACACATGCACATGCCCACACGCACATGCACACACGATGACCCAGGCCAGGACATAAGTTTGTGCCTTTTGTGTTATAGATCTCACTCCACTGTGTAAAAATGCTGTTCCTTCTTAGCAGGCCATGGCATTCCCTGCCTGGAGTCTTAGCACTCACACTCAGCATGCTTGGGCAGGAGAACCATAGATTTAAGCCAGCCTGGACTGTGTGGATTCCAAACACATTATTTTGAATAAACAATATAATTTAAAGAAAAACTGTCAGAGGGACTGAGCAGGCAGTAGCTGGATTCTACCCACAATCCATCAGCAGATTCTTTTAATCTGAGGAAATATTTCTGTTATATTTTACAATGAGCACTCATTGTAGGTGTGCCAGATTAAAATACATAGACTTAAAATGGTCCCCTAATCCCACTAGAATTTCAAAGGACCATTTCCTGTGTTGCTAGATGATAATACTTGATTACATTTCATTTACTTACTGTGCATGCACATGTATGTGTATGCATGCACCACAGCGTTCACATGGAGATCAGAGGACAACCCTCAGAAGTCAGTTCTCTCCTTCCACCAAGTGGGTCCTAGGGTTCACATGCAAGCTTTGAGACTGGGTAAGACTCGCCCTTCCGCACTGAGCCCATCTCACCAGCACTGAGGGTAATATTTTAAAGACAAGTTACCACCAGGACATGTCCTAGTTCTTGCTGGGATGCAGAGTGATGTTAGCTCTTCATGTCAGCCCCCAGCTGCTCCTGGATGCATAACAGGCATTTACTCTGCCTATGTTACCTGACCCTCTCCCTGGCTACTTTTAAATCATGCCCACCTCAAACATTGTGCAGTATGCACTGCCTTACAGTGGTTGAACCCTAAGAGTCTATGACTTGAAGGGACACTGACCAGTGCAGGTGGCACAGCTTGTGTTTCTGTTCAAGCCTCCAACTACGTACCCCTTACTTTTAAATTGCCCATTTGGTTGATTGGGGAACTAAAGCCTGTTTTTGTGCAGTGAGATTGGATGTTTACAAATGCATTTCTTGGGCCTGGGAATATTAGGTAATGTTAAAGCGAATGGCTGCCCGAAAAGACAAAATACAAGTAAACCAGATATGATGGCCTCACCTTTAATCCCAGGCATGTAGCAAAAATAGGTGGAGCTCTGTGAGTTCCAGGCCAGCCAGGCTACAACAGCAAGACCATGTCCCCAAATGAGTCAATAATATAATATAATATAATATGAACCAAGCAGCCTTCCTTCCCTGCCGCCCTGGAAATGGGTGTGTCTCCCATTAGACTGACATGGTCCCGCCTTAGTGCCCCCCCCCATTCTAGAACAGTGATGGTGACCTGGTGTGACACTGCCTAGCAGATGCAAGACTTCTCTTAGGAAAAGAGAACCAGTGGGGCCATCGATGGCTCATTGCATAAGAGCGCTCACTGCCAAGCCTGATGACCCAAGTTCATATTGTAGGAAGAGACAGCTGTCTCCTGAAGTTGTCCTCTGGCCTCACACATGTGCCATAGCAAGCACATACACACATGTATGTGCACTCACTCGCACACAGGAACATACAGACACATGTGCACACACTAGTGACCTCACACATGTGCCATAGCATGTATGCATACACACAATAAATATAAATAAATAAATAAATGTAATTCTTAGAAAGAAAAAGGTGTAAAAGGAAGATAGACTTACGTTCTTGATTTAGCTGTTGTATTTAAGTTAAAAGTTGGGGCCTGCCGGGCGGTGGTGGCGCACGCCTTTAATCCCAGCACTTAGGGGGCAGAGGCAGGTGGATTTCTGAGTTCCAGGCCAACCTGGTCTACAGAGTGAGTTTCAGGACAGCAGGGCTACACAGAGAAACCCTGTCTCGAAAAAAAACAAAAACAAAAAACAAAAACAAAAAAAAAAAGTTGGGGCCTATCTTTGAACTAAGTGCTAAAGTAGCATCTTAGATTTTCCCCCCTGTCAGGTCTCACACCCTGTGTGTACACCGTTGGTTGTTTGGTTGTTTTTCCTTTTTTTTTTCTTTTTCTTTCTCTTTTTCTTTTTTTTTTTTTTTTTTTTTCAAGACAGGGTTTCTCTGTGTAGCCCTGGCTGTCCTAGGAACTCACTCTGTAGACCAGGCTGGCCTCGAACTCAGAAATCTGCCTGCTTCTGCCTCCCAAGTGCTGGGACTAAAGATGTGCACCATCAATCCCAGGCTTGTGTGTGACATTTTTAATGCATACCTTAGTGAGTGATTTAAAGAGTAGGCAAAAACTAAGGTGATGTCAGATTTTAGCTTTCTGAATGTATTCCAATTTCCTTACACATAAACACATAGGTAACATCAGTAACTTTTAATTTGATAACCAGGATCCTAAACCTAAAATATTCATAATTTTTCTTGTTTGGTTTGAGTTTTGTTGTCTTTTGAGGCAGAGGTTTACTATGTAGCCCAGGCTGGCCTCAAACTACCCTGCTATCTCAGCCTTCTGAGAGTTGGGACTGTAGGTGTATGTTACCACAGCCAAGGTTTTAGTTTCTATTACATATGACGTGCATGAATGGCTTTTGTTTTGCTTTGTGGTGTGAGCACTGTGGCTTTTGGTGCCACTGGCTGCCTTTGAAGTGTTACTGCTGACACCACCCATCCCAGGTCCCTTCTCAATGAGCCTCTTTAGTTCTCACCAAAACTGCAGCTCAGAGCCCCAGACCTTGTGTCTCCTACGATGCTGGCATTTAAAAGTCTCATGCCTTTCTGAACCTGTCATGTAGGTGAGTTCAATTTTAGACATGGTACTAGTGATTAATTAGTAAATTCCTGATGATCAGAGGAAGGCCCAGTGAGATCCCAGGCCCACTGCAGGGTCCCAGTCATATGCCAAACTCTTTCCCCTGTGCCACAGGGTCAGATTTCCTGAGAAGTAATACAAAACACTTTAAAATTATCCTTTAAGCATTTTTCAAAATACATATGCTAAAGGGTTTTTTTTTTTTAATTATTAGGAGAGGGAGATGTCAGGCTCTCACTATGAGACCCACAGTGACCTCGAACTTGCAACTTCTCCAACCTCCTTAGTGCTTCAGAGTACACGCATGTATTCAGGAGGATGGTTATAATTGTGCATAGCCTAACCCAGCTTGAGAATTACATTGTTTTTCATTTATTTATTATTATTGCACATGTGTATGTGATGGAGGGCAGTGCACATGTCACGGCACACATTGTGTGCTTTACCAGGTAGCCTATCTTTCTGGCCCAAAAAAATGCATGTTTACCCCAGCAAGGTCTAGTCCCAGCTTGTATAGTAGTGGCAATGCTCCCTGTGTATGCCACTCATCCCTGGCCCCCATGGAAGATAGCTACTGAGTGCTTGAAATGTAGCCGGAGTGACTCAGGAATCAGATGTTACATTTTATTTCATTTTAATTTGTTTAAATTAAAATAGCCACTTTTGGCTAGTAGCCAGCTCACCAGCCAGCACAGCTGTAAGCCATCCCCTGATTCTGATGGCGCAAAACCTACAACAAGTTTATTACAGACCTTTCAGGCCTACAAAATGGCTTCTGGGTAAAGGTGGCCCGCCACTAAGCCGAAGTTAGAGCCCTGAAACCCACATGGTGCAAGGAGAGGGCGCACGCCCAAAGTTGACTTCTGACCTCCACATGTGCACTCGCGCACACACACTCACACACACACTAAAATGTGGTTTTAAAATGAAAAGATATTTTTCATTCTTTGAACTTCAATATAGAAATGGAAAGTCTAAACACAGGTGTGAGGACACACCTCCCTCCATATCAAAACACTTAGGGTTGACAAAAGGAACCAGCGCTGTGATGGATGTAATCTTGGATGGCGGCTTTCACATCAAAACCTGGTCATAACGTTTCATTTCCCTCAAAAAATCTACACATTTTGATTTTTTTTTAAATTTATAGATAAATGACACAATTTTGTATTTTCTGAATCTCTTTGGTCCTTATTTTATAATGAAAGGGCAATTATATGTTTTTTAAATTTTCAGGTACTCCTGGAGAAAATGCAAACAAATGGTTTCTCCTAAAACCCTGGGGGATAAAAAATTGATTTCTCCTTCCCCATCTGAGCATGTGCTATTTAAAAATCCCCCACCGTTGAACATGGTTTTGAGCTACAAATTGCCAGAGTATTGTTGGGGTGGGGGCGGGGGCGTTGCTTTAATTTTCTGAAGGGTTAGCGCTCCCGACACACTGACCATCTCATTTTGTACAGAGGGGGCACGGCCCTCTGAAAGCATCGCTCCTTTAGAAAGCATCGCAGCTGCATTTAAGGAATATGCATCACCATCCATCCAGGGCATGCTATTTTTTTCCCACGGGGCATTAGAATGTTATTAATCATCTTTGGCCATCAAGAAAGCACAGGACTCGATTAAATCAGTCAAGGACATTAAATCCCAGCCTCGCTCAGTCTGCTGGCATACCGATGCTGAGTTGAGGAACCATTTGCGAAAGTATCATTTGGTTTGGAATTGTACGCCTGTCTCTTTAAATCTAAAA
>NW_022196905.1:110599205-110617867 GCF_008632895.1 Mastomys coucha
AAAAAAAATCCTTTCAGAAGCTGTAGAGAGAAGGTGCTAGAACTGTGTACGATCATGACTGGAAAGCAGGATCCCTCAGTGACTGCCGAATCTTCTCAGCACAAGACAGAGAGGCGGCTCGCCACAAGCTTCCCCTGATCCCCCCACCCCCCCAGAAGAAGGATGACCCCACCGACCAGCTCACAAATCCAATTCAATTGACAACGCAGCTCTTTCAAGGGAATGAGGCGGAGGCTCGCTTTTATGTTAAAAGCCACCAGCATCCTCCCCGCCAGACATGGACATGACATTTTTAAAGGAATTATCTGGTCACCGCGTTTTAAGCAGACGGCTCTGAGGCATCCGTCCGCGCCAGTCTCTCTCCTCTTCCTCTTTGCTTTTGCATATATGTAATTCCGGAGGTAAAGGGGGGAAGAAGCCTGCCGGGAGTCAGAAGGCATCCTACTAGCGATCAGCTGACACTCCTAACTGAAGGCTGCAATGTGTCGCTTATTCGTTTTATACCGTGGGAGCTGCGGGGACTAGCAGAGAGCTGAACTATGCATTTCAAACAGCGGTGCTTGTTCAGAAAGAGGGGTGAGAGAGAGGCAGCCGGCGAGGAAAGAGCGCAGCTGGACTTTCTCCTTCTCTTCATCCATTTCTGCAGGATCATGTATTCGTAAGGGATGAGGCGGGCCACGGCGATCCCAGGCCTGAGCCGCGGCCTACCCAGTCAGTTCAGAGCCAGGCCCTCCACTATCGGAACCGAGAGCGCTTTGCCACGATCAAATCCGCGTCTTTGGTAAGCTGGTACTCCCTACCCACCTTCCCTGCCTTCCCCTCCTCCCTGTCTGGCAGCCTCCGGCCCTCCCTGAGCCTCCCTCAGCTTCATGGATGGGAGAAAAAGGAGCTAGGGATGTTGTCTCCCTCCAAATAATTTTATTCATTTCAGAAAAAAAAAAATCTGTTGGCATAGCAACCTGATCTCAGATATTTAGCATTGTCTATGTCATAGGAAAAAAACCTTTGTGTGTGTGATTTTTGTGTGTATGTGTGATTGTGTGTTGCATATGCTGTATATGCAAAATATAAGGCTTTGAGATGAGTTGCTGGCATGACCAGTTTTTTTTTTAAAGTGATCTGTGTTTTCATTGAAATAAATAATGCTAAAATATTTTCAAGGTATGGATGTGTGTGTGTGTGTGTATGTGTGTGTGTGTGTGTGTGTGTGTGTGTGTGTGTGTGTGTGTGCAGGCACTATGCTTCTTTTTATATAGGTGCATGTGTGTCTCTATGATGTACGCACATACACACACACACACATCAAAAGGTAAAACATGATCTAAAAAAATGTATATGGTTGCCGGCTACCATCTGTAATTGTAGAAAAATGAGACACTTGCTTCCCAGGGATAGTCCACCGGTTTGTTCTGGTTCATTCATTTATTTATTGCAACAGTGGTAGTGCCCAGTTTTCTCCCATTTAACCCCTGAAGAATTTCCTGATAGCCATAAAGGCTTTGTAGAAGAGGCCAGCAGCGGCTGTGGGAGCTGAGGGGCTGTCGGATTCCTCAGCATTTTTACTACTGCAAATGTGATTGCCGGGTGCCCTTGTAGTAGCAAAAGGGGTGTGCTCAGGAAGACTTAGTTTTCACGCCTCCTCCCCTTGGCCCCCCACGTGTGCGCGTGCGCGCTCACACACACACACACACACACACACACACACACACTCTCTCTCTCTCTCTCTCTATCTCTCCCTCTCCCCCCTCTCCATTTCATCCTCAGCATTTGGAACTCTCTTTTAGCTTTTCCATCCAAATCTCACTTCTCAGCCAGAAAATTTTGAAATATTAGCTGTTTCACCCAAATGAATGTTAGAGGTCACATGAGCAGGAAGAGTTACTGTACACTGCTTGGCCATTACATCCAGAACCCATGATGACATCATCCGAGGCCGACCCAGAAATAATCGTTTTTTCTTGTCCTATTTTTCAAACCTGATTTCTACTTTTATTCCCCACCCCACCCTGCCAAGCCTTAAAAAAGGGGGGGGGGGCTTCAGTGAAATTTAGAAGGAATTATAATCTCTGACAGAGCAAATAGAAGGAAAATGGAGATGAAAGCAGCAATCTATTGCTCATGCCTATTCCATGTGGAAAAATCTCACAGTTTAATGCACTCCGTTCATAAAGAACCCCACTCCTGAGTTCTTTTATGTTGAAGTTTCTTGTAGCCTCTTTAATGGGCAATTTTTCATCTGAAAGGAATAGCCCACCGTGTGCTGGGAGATCTCAAAATGTCCACTCTGTAGCTGCTGGTGCTCAGGAAGCATCTGAAAAACATGCCTGTGAGTCCGACAGAACATGGAGGGGCTGTCAGCAGTTGCCTCCTTGCCACGGTGTCTGACAGGAAAACTGACCATTCACCACAGGCTCCAGTGGGGCTTGTCCCTTTAACCCCCACCTGCTCTCGAGGGCTGGGAGGAGAAGCCATGGGAGCCTAAGCAGCAGGAGCAGGAGCTGCAGGAGGCAGACCTGAGCCCCAGCAGTTCCCCCATTGTGGGACAGGTTCTCTGCCTTCCCTCAGGCCACACCCTCCTCCTTCCCACATCATATATTCATGACTCTCTCCTCCCTCCCTTCATTACTACAGCCATGCCAGAATAGTCTCATGCCTGGCCTCAGCCTCAGAAAACTCCCACCAGGGCTGCTCAGCGTGAGCTTCAGCCATCAGGGCCCTCCTCTCAGTGGCTAATAGAAGCCGCTCCCCTGCCAGGCCACTTCAGGCTGTGGGCAGAGCCTTCCGAAGCTCCTCAGAGTCCTACAGGCTTCTGAGTGACCCCGCCCCACCCGCATGCAGGGAACAGTGAGCTCCCTCCCTCTGGTGTACTTTTCGATTTTCAAAAAGGCCTCTGCTCCAACACTGACTTAGAAACCTAGCTGCCTGGGTTTGGGTGGGGCAGTGGCTGGCACTCTGGGCACAGAAATCAGTTGTCTTGTGGTGCAGCCTCTCCTGATGGGATGCCTTGGGAGTCGTGATGGGATCCTTAGAAGCTCTCCTGAATATCTGGGAATTTTTGAAGGAGAAAAAATAAAAAATTTAGGGAAGAATGGGGTAGGGGTTTGGCTGGCTATACTGTGTCCCCTTTAGGCCAATCTAACTATTGGCATGGCTATTATCAAGTATTTCAATCTCTTTCCCCTCTATACGGTCTCAAATACCAGACCCAAGGACTGCCCAAGTCATGACACTAGAATATTGAGAAGAAGTGTGTAATTTTAGAAAATGGGTCCCACTTCAATTGAAAAGGAATAAGGTGGCATAAACAACAAACATTAAATTAAGTGCAGGGCCATGAGACACTGACCAGTCAGCAACAATCAAACCACTGGGCAAACTGACAGTTGATGACAATAATAGATTGATTGGTTGATGTGTCAACCATTGGGTTACTGGTTGACTGTACCCTTTCTCTGTAGTTTTCCTTCTGGTTAGAGCTGCTGACGTGTCACAGAGAGATCTGAAGGTGATCAGCAAAGAGAAAAACACACAAACTCACTTTTCCATTATGAGCCAAATAAATGGCAAGAACATTTTCCAACTTGACTTGCTAGCTAACTAGCACCAACAGTTAGCTCTTCTCCAATGTGTCTTATGGACCCATCTTTTCCACACAAGCCTAACAGAGGCCCTAGCAGGACACTGCCTGCTCTCAGTATAGCTCTTTATGTTGTATCTCTGAATGAGGTATGTGAAGGCTGTGAGCTATGGGCTCTCGCAACTGGGGGCATAGTTGTCTGGGGTACCTTAAAACAGAGAATTCTGGATTCCACACACTGCTGTCCCATTGCATGTGAAACAAAGGAACAGCAGGTCTTGAAGGAACTTTGGAATATAGCTTCTCCATTAGACCCTTCCATGAGCATCCTTGATTAGCCTCATGTAGACCTAGGAGAAGGAAGAGAACATCATGGCACCTGCCTGTTCTTACTTTCTGTGAGGACCTGTGGCCTGAGCTGGTCTGTTGCTGAGAGGAAAGCAGTTGATATTATTCTCAGGATTGTCTCTCTGAGTCCTTGGGTCGCCACTGACTCATGAAAACAATTCTGGCTGTTTTTGATGTTTGATGTCACTTCTTACATGTGACGTTCTAGGTCTCTGGCAGTTTCCATGGTAGATGATGACAGAAAGAACAGTAGGTCACAGGGTTGACCAGATGGCTCCCATGCTGCCTCCTAAAGGCTTCACAAATGATTGTGATTGGCCACACCTTAGCGAGAGAGCACGAGAAGAAAACAAGTTGGGGTCATCAGAAAAAAACACAGGAGAGACACTGTTGTTCTGTCCCTGTGATGCAGATTTTTCTATTTGGCCTTACCAGAGTGAGGAGGAAAACTCCTAAGAAGGGATGTGCACTTAGAATCTCTGAAGCATGGTCTAACTGTTGAGCTCACCATGCGGCATCTGAAAACATTACTGTGTCACCTCTCAGGAGCCCAGAGCCAACTGGTTGAGTGTCTCCTCCAGGACAGTGCACCAGTGGATGTGTTACCTGTCAATACTCGGCAGGCCGGGGAGGTAAATCAGTCAGTGGGGTTCAGCTTCCCAGCACCCATGTGAATAGCCAGCTATGACCCTGTGTATCTGAACCTCAGTTCTTGGGGAGGGGGCAGGGTTGGGAATAGGAACGGGCAGATCCTTGGCCAGCTCATTGGCCAGCCAACCAAGATGAATTAATGAATTCATCATCCCAACATAAGGTGAAGAACATTGAGAATGACACCTAGAGTTGACCTCTGACCTCCATACATATGTGGCACATACATGAAGTGTTGCTGATACCAGTGTCTTCCCCCTAGCTGTCAATCAATATGCCCAACCCACATGGCCACTCGCTCAGTAAATGCATATCATATAGTGGAGTGAATGAATGAGGTCTCTGCAGCCACTGCCACATGGGATTTAGATTGGGAAGGGTGTGTTTTAGCTAGTTGTGGCAGTGCATGCTTGTGATGCCCCACATAGGAAGCAGAGTGAGGAAGGGCTCAAGTTCAAGGCCAGCGTGGACTACATAGTGACATACTAGCTCCCTTTTTAAAAACTGAGAAAAGTGTATTCTAGTTATTCTGATTGTAAGTGGGGGAGATATAGTTGGGGAAGGGAGGACAGAGAGAAGAGATAAAGCAGAAATCACCTAGTATCACTCATGACTGTTAGTGGGGAACTTAAGACACTTTCCCTTTGGTGCTCCGAAGGGTGCTGGGTCAGGTCTCTGCATCCAACATAAGGCTCACCACGTTCACTCTGAGCACTTGCTGGCAGTTTATGGATGCTTAGCTCTAAGGTGACCACTTCCACCAAATGCACTGCTTTGCTGCCTAGGAAAAACTAATCCTGTTCATGAGCTTAGATCACTTAAGTTCAGTAGGTTGCCTCTTGGCCTTCATGTTTGCACATGGTAGACACATGTGTTCTAGACTGTAGCTCAACTGGTTTGCTTCAGAACCAGATCTTCCAGCATTAAACAAGGTAGTGCTGTAAAACTGTGAACCTCCTTTAAAAGGTACTTCAGGCCTCCTGGGTAGGACCCGCTCCCTGTGTGTGAGATAGGCAGTAGTTCTGACTCAGAAACCATATGTGTGTTGGGAATATAGCTCAGTGACAGAGCACATGCTAGAGGTCAGGACACAGTGGGAAATATTCAAACCTAATCCTTTTTTAGTATATGAGGCGTGGTGCTGAATATAGAAGACAGAGCCTCATTAATACTAAACATACATGTTCTATCATATGTCACCTTAAAGCCCACAAGCTGGTGATGGGTAATTTTATTGTTAAATGTGCTCTTCTACCAGAGTTGGTGGTACACACCTTTAATCCCAGCAGCCAGAGGCAGGAGGATCTCTTGAGTTCCAGGCCATCTTGGTCTATATAGTGAGTTCTTAGCCAGCCAGGGCTCTATAGTGAGACTCTACCTAAAAATAAAAATGAAGTGAAGCCCATCCTCTGCTGTGCACTTGTTGAGACGCAGAGCTGAGGCCCTAGAAGCAAGAGTGTGGGGAGATCTTCCTCCAGGGCTGGCAGGAGAAGTTCGGAGACCAACAGGTCATTCCTGCTCCTTGACTCAGAGGCCCCTCAGCCCTTGACACAGTCCATCACACTGAGGACAACTGGGCTCATCTCTCTTTTCCTGGAGTTGGGGGAGAGGGTGCATCAAAAGACTTCAAGAGGTCAATTCTTTGCCCAAGGTCAGGGGTCTAGTTGGGACAGAATGAGTGTTTTTCCCCAGCATCCCGTGGGTGTGGCACCATGGCACTGTCGGCTTATGTTTGGTCCCATTGAGACATCCCTTGTAGAACTATAGTCAGCACACCCTGTAGCATCTTCACAGCTTCACATCTGACTCGACTATAGATCAGACCATTCTCTCCACCGCTCAGTTTTGGGAGGAAGGATTCTTTATAACAGGAATGATCACTTTCTCTGCTTGATAATGGATTCCCTAAGGCAGTTCAAGAACGGTGGGACCCTTGGTTCTTATCCCCAGGATGTATAAGAATTAGATAGCATGTAATAATGCATGCCCTTAATCCCAGCATTCTGGATACAGAGGCAGCCTTATCACTCTGGCTCTTAACCAGCCTGGTCTACATAGTGAGTTCCAGGCCAGCCAGGGCTTCATGGTGAGACCCCATCTCAAAACAAAGCTACAGCAAAATGGAGCCAGAGTGGTAGGGCCAGAAGTGTGCTAACCCCTGTGAGCCCAGTACCTAAGGGGCAGAGGCAGTCTTCATAGTGAGTCACAGGCCACCATAAACAACATGGTGAGGGCCTGTCTCAGGGCTGGAGAGGCTGCTCAGTCAGTAATGTGTCTGCTTTATAAGCATATGGACCTGAGTCAGATTCCCCAGAACCCATGTAAAAATCCAGGTCCAGTGGCATGAGGTGGGGGCTGGGGGTAACAACAGGTAGATGCATGAAGGTCTTTGGCCAGCCAGTCTAACAGATTTGATGAACTTTGGTTCACTGATTCTGTCTCAAAAAATAAAGGTAGAGAGGGGCCAGGAGAGAAACCCAGTGTCAGCCCCTACTCCAGTCCCCACACTGGAGCAGGCAGGGGCACACCCAAGCACACGCACACACCCACACAAACAAGTACATCCACTACACACAGTTACAAATCTTGGAGATAAATTATAAAATAAAGTATATAAAATTATTAGCTGTCTGAAATTCTGTTGACCAGACAGTGTATTCTTCAGACAAATGGTGTGCAATTGAAATAAGAATTTATAATACAACTAACAAATGTTTAATATATTTCATGTTAAATTTTGTAAGCCCGCTTCTCACACTTTCATTTAAGCTGCCTACTTTGAGCTCAGAAAGATAAAACTTAGTGTCTCTTAGTGGCTCACAGCTGCCACATGTGAGTTAGAGGCTACTTCAAACTATATACCAAGACCATGTATCATTAGTAATAATAATAGTAGTAGTAGTAGTAGCAGCAGCAGCAGCAGCAGCAGCAGCAGCTGTAGTAATCTCTGTATGTGCCCAGGAAGACAATCTAAAACTCAGAGAGTTTGGTGGTGGCAAACGGAAGGTTTGTTTGGAGTCTGAGAAGGTGACTCTCCTAACCATGGGGTGGGGGTGGGGCGGTGTTGGAGAGCAAAACTGCCCTCCTGTAAGTAGGCCTGATCCAAAGGAGAGCTTGCTGGGCTCTCTGTCAGTTACCTTTGTCACATTTGAGCCAGGTTTGATAAGACAGGCAGTGGGACCACCCTGTTTGCAGGGATTCACCCCCAGGTAATACAGAAAATGCCTGGCCCTCTTCCTGGTCCATCTTTGGGCTTCCTACTATGCGGTAGTCACCTAAGAGCATCGTATCAGCTGTAGGCCTGTGCATGTGCAGCGTTCAGATCCATCAAGATGGCATTAGAGCAAACCCTGCTCCCCTCTGGGAATCTCATTAAAGAGGGAATTCCAGAGGGCTAAGGCGATGACTCAGGGTAGAGTGCCTGCTGCTCAGCTCAGATCCCAGCACCCATTCGAAGGCAGGCCAGGCACGGTAGTGTGTGCCTGTGATCTCTACACACTGTGGGGGTGGAGACGAGGAGAAGATCCCCAGAGCTCGCTGGTAAGCCAGCCCGGTTAGAATCCTGAGCTTGAGGCTGAAGGAGTAAAGTGGAGAGCAATTGAGGAAGACATTCACTGTCAACTTCTGGCCTACACACACACACACACACACACACACACACACACCACACACACACCACGCTCACACACATGGTGAGTGTGTTGCACACACAAACACAGGAATACTGAAATGAAAAGTCAGTATCTCCATGAATCATATCTACCTGGAAACAGCCACTGTACTGTCATATTTGTGGTAGAAAAAAATTCCAAACTCTAAAGGCACTGAATGGTCTCCATTGACCAGAATTATTTTCTTCTTTTCCCTAAAGTTGTCCTTGTGTGTGGTATTGAGCATATGGGATTGAAACTTATACACAGTGCTCAAACTACTTCCTTGTTTCCCTAGTGAGACAAGTTTGTAATCCCAGCACTTGGAAGATGGAGGCAGGAGGCTTGTCATGAAGGTCAAGGTCTCCTGGCTTTCATGGGAGGACACCCTGTCTCAAAAAGAGAAAAGTGTCTGGGGATTTAGCTCAGTAATAGAGTACGTGCCTAGTATTTCACCTCAGCACTGGGCTGTGGAGCTTTCAGGTGTAGTGGAGGGGAGCAAACAGTCCATGTAGAAGCAGAACAAAAGGATGGAGGGTTTGAGACCAGCCTGCAAAACAGGCAGGCTAGCACTGCAAGTCCTTAGTCTCCTTTCAGTACTCAGAATAAAATAAAATTACTCAGGACCATAGTGACAAAACACATCACTCATGTCCACTCTTTTCTTTCAAAGTACTAAAGGGCTTTGAGGTGATATTGTCCTTTGTCACTACTTAAACATCTTCTGCTCAGTTCTAGAGAGGACCATCCTTCCAAGTGAGGCACACATGTGAAAGCAGGCCTTCACTCAGCTAGAAAGGATTAATGTCCAGTCTCAGGATGGCCCTCCTGCTACAGCAACGGTTCCCAGCTGTCCTCAGCCTGTGACCCTATCACACAATTCCTTGTGCTGTGGGTGACCCCAACCATAAAATTATTTTGCTGCTAAGTCATAACTATAATTTCGCTACTGTTATGAATCATCATGTAAATATCTGATGTGCAGGATATCTGATGTGCCTTCCCCCCCCCATGGAGTTTGTAACCCACAGGTTGAGAACCACTGCTCTGTCATAAGGACCCAGTTGAGACTGGAGGGACACCTTTCTGACTAGAGCAGACACACAAACCATGCCAGGTTGACCCACATAGTGAAAACAGTGTAAGGACATTTATAGCACTGTGGGGTTTTCCAAGAAAACTTATTTTGGGGGTGAAGAAGAGACAGGCCTCACTCTCCAGGGGAGTGGCCATATCATACAGCAAAAAGCAAAGTTAACATTCCGAGCCATCCAGGAGCTATTCTAAAACAGGGGAAAGCAGAAGGAAGCAATCGGCAGCTCCGTCAGGGAGGCTGGGAAGGGCGAGAAGCTAGCGAAGGAGGCTGGGAAACCCCAGAAGGGTCAAAAGAAGAGACAGACCGGAGGCTCCCCTGGGCAGCGGGCTTGCTGGACATTGAATTGAAATTGAACTAAAGAGAAGTGGTCCCTGTGAAACTCAGAAGCACCTTGTCCTTTTTAGGAAAAAAAAAATTAGTGTAACTTGTGGACAGCTCTTTTAAGGATTGGGGCAAAGTGAAACATGGGGCTTAAAATCTTTGTGTGTGCATGCGTCTGTCCATCTCTCTCACTATTAGGATGATCCTTTAAAAATGCATAGCTTCTCAGTTGGAAGGGGTCCCAGTACCCTGGGGGCATTCACAAAGTCTGAAGGTGTGTGTGTGTGTGTGTGAGAAAGAGAGAGAGAGAGAGAGAGAGAGAGAGAGAGAGAGAGAGAGAGAGAGAGGGGAATGACAATTAACAATACATGAACAACCTACCTTATGAGTGTGTAAAAGACCTGAGAAAATGAGATGTTTTTGAGGATGGCAGTGCCCGGCATAACCCCCTGCTCCAGGTCAGCCTCTGGAGGCTTGGAAGCCACAGGCTGGCGAGGATGCCAATGTCGCAGGGTGTTCTCTGCTTTGCCGTGGGAAAGCTCTGGTCCACACAATGACCTGGAGCTCTGTCCCCCACCCCCAACCTGCCCCAGGTTACACGGCAGATCCATGAGCATGAGCAGGAGAACGAGTTGCGGGAACAGATGTCAGGTTATAAGCGGATGCGGCGCCAGCACCAGAAGCAGCTGATCGCCCTGGAGAACAAGCTGAAGGCTGAGATGGATGAGCACCGCCTCAAGCTCCAGAAGGAGGTGGAAACGCATGCCAACAACTCGTCCATCGAGCTGGAGAAGCTGGCCAAGAAGCAAGTGGCTACCATAGAAAAGGAGGTCAGTAAACAGAGTGGGAGGCACCTGCCCACAGGTGCTTCTGCCCCCCATGTCTCTTGGCGGTCAGCAGGGACAGGAAGAAGCCAGAAAGCATTGTTGCTGGGTGGGGGTCCATCTGAAATCACCGTGGAAGGCAAGATAGCAGGGGTTTCAGCTGAGAGAATGGCTCCCTCCGCAGAGGTCTGTCCCATGCCTGTCACACCCTAGTTCTCCTCCAGCAATTCCTTTAGTGAGGCCCACCCCTGCCTGTGTCTGCCACACTGGCCACTGGGCACAAAGATGTAACCTGGCTGTGATTTGGGCTTTCTGAGGAAGAATCTCTTCTGCATCCATGTCTTTAACTAATGTAATTATTATTTAGTGATTATTTAGTTAATTTTTTAGTAGTCCTGGGGATGAAGCCAGGGCCTCCTGCATGCTCACCTGAGCTTGGCTATTGGGCTCTATAAACTCATCTGGAAAACATTCTCCCTAGCTGTGTTGGAATGCACCTGTAATCTCAGGGATTTAGGTGCTGGTGCAGGGGGATTACAAGTTCGAGGTCTTCATGGCTCATATCACGGTACCCTGACACATAAAGGAAACCAGAAGATAAAGTGATAAGACAAAGAATCACGATACTGCCTTTATTACTATTAAATGTTTTGTAATAGAAGGAAATGATGGGCCAGGCATAGTGGCACATATCCATAATCCTACCACTGAAAAGGGGGAGCCAGGGCAGACACCAGGGCCCACTGGCCAGCTAGCTTAGCTTCAATGGTGGCGAACCTCAGGCCGATGGGAGACTTTGTCTCAAAAAACAAAGTGATGGGTGGGGGTGGGGTCAGGGAGAGAGAGAGCTCAGTAAATAAGACCACTGGCCATGCAAGCAGCCTGAGATTGGGCCCTATATGGGCATGGCTGGGTGCACACCTCTAGCTCCAGTGCTGTGGAGATGGAGACAAGAAGATCACTGGGGCATGCTGGGCACCAGCCTAGAATCAGCCAGAGGCCACATCTCAAACCAGTAAGGTAGAGAGTGGCAGAGGCCAGTGTCCCATGACCTCTGGATCCGTGGGTATCCACACTCAGTCACAAGCATTCTTTCCCCACCATACATGTCCACCACATTCACACACGTGTGGGTGGGTGGATGGATGGATAGATGGATGGATAAATAAATAGCAAGGTGAGTGGCCCCCAAGGAACACTATCTGAGATTATTCTCTGGTGTCCAGTGCACCTGCACACATATGTACACATACCACACACGTGCACATGCGTGTGCACACACACACACACAGACAGAGATAGAGACATGCATATGTGTGATCTACCTTCACATTTACCCTACTGTTGAGAATGTGTTTTTGAGACACAAAAGAACCACAGAAGACAGATCTTTAGATTGTCTTTCACATGGGGTGATGTTTTTTGGCATTTGTGGATAGCTGAGTCCGGCACAAACCTCAGCCTGACCTTGGCTTCCTCTGCCGTCCCCTCAGGCAAAGGTAGCCGCAGCGGATGAGAAGAAGTTCCAGCAGCAGATCCTGGCCCAGCAGAAGAAGGACTTGACAACTTTCTTAGAAAGTCAGAAGAAGCAGTATAAGATTTGTAAGGAAAAAATAAAAGAGGTAAGAACGTATACCCATGGTCATCATGGTCACCATGGTCATCCACCACACCTGAACTGGCTCAGAGCTGGCTGGCAAGGGCCCGTCCTACACTGTGGTCAGCTGTTGAATCCTGCAGTTCTGACTTCTTGTTAGAGTTGTTGGAAAGCACATTAAAGCAGAGGACTAGCACCCCTCGTCCTGCCATCCTCACGGGCCTGGAGTGGAGTGTAAAAATGCATCTTTCTGTGGAGTTCCATGGGATGTTGATGCTACTGAGCCAGGGGCTGCAGTTCAGGATCTGTTCTTCTAGCCTGCTCTGCACACTTATATTCACAGGTTCTCAATAAATCTCCAGCCCAAGAGCACCCACAGAGTGTGGGCTCGCTGGCCGGTCCCCCACAGAAACCAGTGTGCCACCTCATCCATTTAAAGTCCACCATCTTCCTACTGTCCTCAGAGAAGGTTGAAGTTCTAACAAGCCCACATGGCAAACCACCAGCTTCCCCTTCTAGTCTCCTCTCACTTCCGTACCTTCCCTACCCCAGCCTACTCATGGTGCTGCATCTGCAGTGACACCTGCCCTTCAGCTGCACAAATGTGACAAGCCTCCTGCCCCGGAGGCCTTTGCACATGGTGTTGCTTTACCCTATCTGCAGTTCTGCATGGTTCATTCCTCACCCTTGTGAGAATTAGGATTCATTATTGAAGTCTTACCTTCCCCAGGGAAGCCTTTTCTAAACCTCTCTGGCTAAGATACACGTCTTCCGTTTCATGAAACTAGAGTTTTTAACAATTTTCCAAGGTTGTTAGCTGCTTAAGAACCACAAAAGCACCACCAGCAGCCGGAGGCTTGGGAGAACCACTTGGGAGGCTGAGGCAGGTGGATTTCTGAGTTCAAAACCAGCCTGGTCTACAGAGTGAGTTCCAGGACAGCCAGGGCTACACAGAGTAACCCTGTCTCAAAAGAAAGAGAAAAAAAAAAAGAACCACAAAAGCAGAGAGCATGGCGGCATTGCCCGTGACTGTGTATGGTGCATAAGTCTATTTGCTATATGAATAGACAATTCCAGAATGTTTGGTTGAAGAGCACAGATGGACTTACGAGAGTCCCCGGAAGAAGCACTCTTTCATCTGCGAGCTTAGCTTTGCTCATTCTCCTCTTCCCAGTATTGACAGGTGAATCTCCTGGACTCCTGCACAATTTCTTCTCAGAAGGTTTAGGACTCCTTATCTGCAGGCTTCCTTGGTGTATTAAGTTTAATAAAGTGCGCTCTTGGGCATTACTCTAGTGAAGTCATTCTCTGGAGTTCACAAGCTGATTGGGGGATAACACAGGCCCTAGGGAGGAACCTGGAAGTGAGTAGGTGGGGCATCCAGGGGGGTCTCTGCCCTGCCCAGGTAAGAAACTGTGGCAGCTGATCCATGCTGACAGAAGGCCAAGAACCTCTGGCTCTCTTAAGTTCTGGGAACTAGAGAATCAAGAGTAACAGCACATTGAAGAAAAAGTCTCCTCAGGTTTTTGTTTGTGCTTTTCCTTTGTGAATGACTGAATGACAGGATATTGCTGGATTTTGGAGATGGGTTTGATTTTTTTTTTTTTTTAATAGGAACATTTGCGATTTCCCCCAATTTCAAATCCCCTCTCCTTTATAAACTCTATGTGCTTACTCCTGCTCTGGAGCCCGTCCTTTAGAAGTATGGCTGCCATCTTGGGCATTTGAAACACTAAGATATTGAGGCTCATCAGATACCTTTAGAAGATTCTCCACAAAACACCCATCCCAGAATCCTGTCCTATTCCTGGCCCAGTCCCCAGATTAGCTTCAGGCCATCATGTTCAGAAACATAGAAGGTTCAGACATTTTCTTGGAGACAAGCCAACCTGAGTTCTTCAGCCACTTACTGAGTAGATGTGTTCGACGTGCATGTTCAGAAACCCTTAGAATCTCACCTGTGGGCCAATCACAGGGATGCAAAGGATATTAATAATCCAGGCTCAATTTTGGAGCAGCTCCTTATGGACATATTTGAACCTAGACACACCAATTCAATCAAGGCTGATCATGTCATAAAGAGATGCATCATCCAACCTCTCTGATTTACAAGTGCCTACTGGCTAGAGGCAAAACTAATCTAAATAGTGGTGGTTTGTGACAAATGTTAAGAAAAGCAGGTAGTTGCAGGTGTGTGAGTGTTAGCCAAACAGGAGCCAAGCTGGTCTATATGAAGGAGGGTGAGTGTGCTGCACTCTCTCAAAAGTACTCTCTTGCCCTCCACAGGCAAGCATCCCAGCTGTTCCAGTTCTCCTCCCTCTTCAAATTGCCCACATGCTCTGGGAAGCCAGGGTGGAGAGTTCCTGCATGTGATTCCCTCACCTTCCCATCCCAAATGAAGCACGATTCCCTCCCTCCCAGAATTCATGTTAGGGACATCTGCAGAGCCTCTTCCCAAGTTTGAAATCATCCACTTCTCCAGCCTCATACCAGGGAGAAGTGCCTAGTATAAGCCACTGTGTTACCTTATCTTGGCCTTCCCAAGAGACTCCCAGCGGCCTCCTTAGACAGGGTCCTGCCTCTGTGCTGCTCTGCACACTGTAACCAGCATCCGGTTTCTCATTAGGACACCCCCACACACAGAATATCCATCCCTAGAGGGAAGGTCATTGGCAGTCTGGGGATGGAGCTCATGGGTAGAGTACTTGCCTATCATGTCTGAGTTCAATCAAGTAAGTCCCTGGGTTCAGTTCCTAGAAATGAGTAAAAATCCTGTTCTAGTCCAGGTCTGCAAGGCTTCAGTATCCGTCGGCCCGACCACCTTCGTGGCCTGTCAGATCTCACAGGTTGTTACCTCTTGACCACATTACTTGTACCCCATGCTAAGAGTTTTCACAGGCTGATCTCTCCATCCAGAGTATCAGAATATCTTTCCTCCTCTCTTCTCCCAGTTAACTCCCACCATTTCTTTCAAATGTCAGCACAGTTGTTACTAAGGTCAAATGCTTTCCAACACTCTGAGGACTCTGGTCCTTACCTTGAAGGTGAGGTTGGCCATCATTTCAGTTCATGTCCATGGATTTTTTTTTTTTAAGATTTATTTATTTGGGCTGGAGAGATGGCTCAGCAGTTACAAGCACTGACTGCTCTTCTGAAGGTCCTAAGTTCAAATCCCAGCAACCACATGGTGGCTTACAACCATCCGTAATGAGATCTGATGCCCTCTTCTGGGATGTCTAAAGACAGCTACAGTGTAGTTACATATAATAAGTAAATCTTTAAAAAAATATTTATTTATTTATTTTATGCACATTGAGTACACTGTTGCTATCTTCAGACACACCAGAAGAGGGCAACTCATTTCATTACAGATGTTTGTAAGCCACCATGTGGTTGCTGGGAATTGAGCAGTCAGCGTTCTTAACCGCTGAGCTATCTCTCCAGCCCCATGTCCATGGATTTTAAGTTGGTTTTTGATTCTGGATTGTCCAGCCCTTGAGTGTCAAGGTGCCACGATCTCTTGCTCACCTGCCACCTACTAGTCCTGTAGTCAGGGCTTAGACTCATTGGTTGATGACCAAATAAATGATTTCTGGGAGTGAGATGCCAGAGTGAGGCAAACTCAAGCATCCCTCTCACTTAACACCTAAATCGTTGGGGAGTAAATGAATTGGGGCAGGGCTGTGCGCCAAAAGCCTTCCCGTGCCTCTCTGCACTCTCAGACCACAGACCTGTCCTGTTCCTCTGTACTGAGCAGTTTGATGGACCTGGATGTGTTTGTGTTGTCATTGTCTTAAGGAAATGAACGAGGACCATAGCACACCCAAGAAGGAGAAGCAGGAGCGGATATCGAAGCATAAGGAAAACCTGCAGCACACGCAGGCCGAGGAGGAAGCCCACCTGCTCACTCAACAGAGGCTGTACTACGACAGAAACTGCCGCTTCTTCAAGCGGAAAATAATGATCAAGCGCCACGAGGTGGAACAGCAGAACATTCGGGAGGTATTTGTCACCTCGGCCTTCAGGTGGGGGGGTGGAGAGAGGTTGGGGGGTGGTGTCTGTCTCCTCCGTCCCTGTGTCCTTAGCCACTAGCGGCAGAATCACGTGCAAAACGTGTCAGAGAAGGAAGCTCCCTCCAATAAGAGCCATCCACACACAGCATAGGGATCAGTCTTGGATGGATGAAAAGCAGTGCTGTAGCTGGGCGGTGGTGGCGCATGCCTTTAATCCCAGCACTTGGGAGGCAGAGGCAGGTGGATTTCTGAGTTTGAGGCCAGCCTGGTCTACAGAGTAAGTTCCAGGACAGCCAGGGCTACACAGAGAAACCCTGTCTCGAAAACACCAAAAAAAAAAAAAAAGAAAAGAAAAGAAAAGAAAAGCAGTGCTGTAATGAAGGTGCACTGTATCCTACCATTCAGGGCAGAGCAGGAGCTAAAGCAGAGAAGGGAACTTCTGCTTCCATCCGGCCTGCTTGTTCTGTGACTCTATGGGAAACACTTAAATGGCGGGGTGCTGCTCCGAGCATCATCACGGTTGCTCTAGCATTGGATGCCTACAAAGTGTCTCCTTGTGCCATGCTCTGTCCGGGGCAGGACACCAGGGCCACCAAGCAGCACCTGGCAGACATAACTGACTAACATCAATCTCCTGCCTGAGTGTCAGTGACAGGCCTACAACTATGTAAGCACGGAGCCGGGAAGGAGCTTGGAGGAGAAACCAAGGGCAGCCCGAAATCTGGTGTGTGGAAGGCAGCCTGAGGAGGGGAGCTGGCCATGGCAAGCCGAAGGCCTCGCTTACGGTGAGGCCTAGTAAATGCTAGCTCTGCTTTGAAGAGCTAAAGCATCAGTGTGAGACCAGGCTACCCAAAAGAGAGGCAAAAACTGGGGAGGGAAGCAGGCAATCTTCTCAGTGAATTCTGCCCCAGAGGAGTCCTTAGCACAGAAAGTAGAAGCTGTACCACAGGGGCATTCCTAAAGTTAGCCACAGCTAATTCTTACCAGTTTCCCACAAGGATTTCAAACAGAGGAGTCTGCAGCAATTACTGCTCACAAGACTGAGGCAGGAGCTTGAGGCTAGCCTGAGCTACGTAGCAAGCCCATGTCTCAAGAATAATGATGCTGGAGCTAGGGAGACAGCTCAGTCAGTGGAATGCTTGCCACACAGACATGAGGACCTGAGTTCAGATCCCAGAACTGAAGTAGAACTCTAGGGCCACCAGTGTGACCTATTATCCCTGCACTGGGAAGATAGACACAGGAAGATGCTTGGAGCTTACTGCCAATCCAGTCTAGGCTAATCAGGGAGCTCTAGGCTCAGAGAGAGACCCTGTCTAAAACTATGAAGTGGATGGAAATTGAAGAAGTTGACATGTAATGTCAACCTCTGGCTTCTGCACACACATGTACACACACACACACATCATCACCATCATCATCACCACCAATTGTTATAGTAATAACTGCTAGTCTTCCAATTTGGGAATGAGAAGGGCATGAAAGTGCTCACAGAGATGAAGGATACAGAAGGCACGCCAGTCTGTCAGGAAGGCATTAATCATCTGAGAAGACATGCCACTTAGCCATTGGTAAAAACACTAATGGTTCATAAAAACCCAGTGTTTGCATGCAAGAGGGAAGCACCCACCTCAGGCACCACTAACAGAAGAGCAGTTGGAGCAAGTGTCTCAGAAAACCTCTTTTGTTTTGTTTTCTGAGACAAGTTCTCCTCATGTGGGCCAGCTGACCTGAACTGTCAATCTCCTGCCTCAGCCTCCTGTGTGCTGGGATCACAGGTTGCCTCTTGGTTGAGTTTAAATTAAAAGAAAGAACAAAGCAAACTGAACTTTGCTGACCACCAACCATTCTAGACCAGCCAGGCTCTGTGTTTGTGTTTTTTAAGATATGGGAAGGAGACACTGGTAAGTGGTAGACATTTCTGCTCAGGGCACTGACTCATCAGTAGACAGAGAGGGAGAGAGAAAGGAGCTTGGCTTGGAGTGGCACGAGGTTGATTAAAATGTGAGTCCTTAGTGAGGTCCAAACTTAACCCAAGGGGTCCTGGGAAGGGAAGAGATATCCAGATCCTGTGATAGTGTGGGGCCCTCTGCTGGGGCTCAGACGGCAGACAGACACACAGTGGAGCTGTTGTGTTGATGTGTCAGGGACATGAGGGGGTACAGGAGAGAAAAGCTAGTAAGGTTCACTCTGGGAGGGATAACAGCAGATGTGTGAGAGAAGCCATGTAGAGAGAAGAAACAAGAAGCAAAGAGACCAAACATGGGGAACCAGTGTGGTCAACATGGTATGAGCTTCCAAATGACAGCTGGGTCCCAACCATGATTCCAAACAGAATACATGGGACCAGGTCCATCCATTTGGTACCATTTGCCTACTGTACACAGGACCCTGGGTTCTACCTCTGGTACCACATGCAAAGGTTATGATGGTTCACATCTGTAATCCCAGTACTCGAGATGTCTGGGGCCAGCCTGAGCTGCCTAAAACCATGACTTAAGAAATTAAAAAAAGCCAGGCATTGGTGGCGCACACCTTTAATCCCAGCACTTGGGAGGCAGAGGCAGGCGGATTTCTGAGTTCGA
>NW_022196905.1:110617958-110651696 GCF_008632895.1 Mastomys coucha
AAAAAAAAGAAAAAAAAAAGAAAAGAAAAGAAAAGAAAAAGAAAAGAAAAAAAAACCAGGAACAAGAAGAAGTCTTGGCAGCCGATAAGAGGAGGGGAGCCAAAGTCCCTTTCTGATTTGAGATTGGAAGACATTCAGGTCTAGCTAGAAACAGAAGCTCCAGGAGAAGTAAATAACTAAGCACTGAATATTCTGAATCTGTAAGAAACCAGAAGTGAAATATGGGGGAAGATGCCATGAATAAAGCATGTGCCATGTAAGCACATAAGGACCCTAGGTCAGGTCCCTAGCCCATGCAAAGCTGGACTGAGTGCATGAATGCCTGAATCCCAATGCTCCTATGACTCAGACAGCAAAAAGGAAGATAGAGGCAGAAGCCTGACCTCCACATACATGCGCGTCATGGCATGCTTGATCATTCACACACACACACACACACACACACACACAGACACACACCATGTATACATATACATTTTAAATAAAAATAAAAAGGCCCAGAGCTGGTTAGAAATAAGTTATTTTTTTCATCTGACAATTACTGTTATTCCAGTAGTATGTATTTATGGAAATTTTGTAGCAAATGGGTCAGTTACAATCAATATAAGTATAGAAAGTAACTACTGTACAACATGATTTAAAAAAAAAAAACTATATTCATCAAGAGATGGCTCCATGGTTAAGATATTTACTGCTCTTACAATTGACCCAGGTTCAGTTCCCAGCACTCAACCAAGCGAGTGACCCTGAGTGGGCAACGTGCCTGTCTTAATGTGTCAGACACTCTTCATTCCAGCAAAGAAAGCGACCTCTCTCAAAGCACAAGAGGAAAGCTGGGGTGAGGGAATGCAGAAATCCCTGATCTCCCCAAACTATTACTTACTGTGAACCATGGGGAGCACAGGCCTGTTCTCCACAACCCCACAGGATTCACCCAGTCACAGGTCCTTAAACACTGCTCCTCTCAGGAATGTGACTGTCATCAGCATCACTACAGAGAACATCTTTGGATGGCTTTAGTACCTCTGTGTGTGGCTCAGTGGTAGACAGCTCTCCTAGCATGTGTGAGGCCATCGGCTCCATCACCAGCACTGTGGAGAAGTCAGTAAGCTTTTCCACGCACACATATTCTCATAGATATTTCTCAGAAGTGGAACCTCTGGGTCGAAGCTGTAGATACATATCACAAAGGGCCAGCAAAACAGTTCAGGAGGTGAAGGAGCTTGCTGCTAAGCCTGACGAGCCGAGCTTGATCCCCAAAAACCACAGAGCGGAAGGAGAGAACGGCCTTTCACATGCACCCACATATGTACACCCATAAAGTAATAAAAATCTAAACAGATAGGCAGATGAATAGACAGACAGATACCACCACGCCATCCTCCTAGGCTTCTGTAGTTCCACCAGCTAGCCTAACTTCCTTTATCCTGCTTGAGCTGATGGGAATCCTTTTTAGCTCACGAAGCAAGTGTGAAAGAAACACCAGGGTCTGGCTGAACTCTCAACCCCACCCAAGAACCAGAACTAAGAAATCACTCAGTATACAGCTCAACACTCTTGTGAAGTTTGAATTCCAAGCCAGGTATGGGTAGTCCACACCTGTAATCACAGCACTTGGAAAGCTGAAGCAGGAGAATCATGAGTTGGAAGGCCAGGCTGGGCAACTACTTATCAAGACCCTGTCTCAAAATACCACTTGAAAAGGTGTGGAGATTTAGCTTAGTGGGAGAGGCTTGCAGAAAAGAAGCTGGTGGCCTCCCCTTCTCCCTCCCTCTCCCTCTCCTCCTCCCTTCTCCCTTCCCTCTCTCCCTCCCTCTCCGAAGCCTCCTTCCCCTCCTCTTCTCCCTCCCCCAGTGCATTGGAAGACAGGGTCACCAATGCCATCAACTCTGCGTCGACTCATTTTGGTGATTTTATACAAGCCACAGACATTCATGGCTCTAACCTATAATGCATTATCAGTGTTCAAAACATTCTAAAACAGACAGGAAAAATAGAATACAGGAACATACACTTCACTTGGACATCTTTTCACAGAAATGTTGCAAACCAGCGTGTCAGCTTCCATTTGACTTCACAGAAGTTGTGTGTGATCTGAGACCTTCAATTCCCCAGTGCCTCACAGTTACATATGAAAGTCTGTACAGGGATCCCTCAGGGTGGCAGAGGCAAGTGGAAAGTGAATCTCTGTGAGTTTGAGGCCAGCCTGATCTATATAGAGAGTTCCAGGCCAGCCATACTGTCCATAAATAAATAAATACATAAATACATAAATAAATGTTTTCTGTGAGGTTGGCACCTTACAGGGGTGCAGTTAGAACTGGGTGAGCTGTATGAAATGATTATTCCTTTCATTGAGAAGTGGGTATGTTGGGGCAGACCTGAAGTCCCCACTATCCAGAGGGCTACTTTCCTGTGGTGCCACCCAGAGGCCACTCACTGAGCTATGAAAGAAGACAGCTGGGGCTGGAGACATGGCTCAGACTTTATGAACACTGGTTGCTCCTCCAAAGGACCTGGGTTCAAATTCCAGCAACCACATAGTGGCTCACAGCCATCTTTGACCCCAATTCCAGGAGATCTGACAACCTCTTCTGGCCTCTTCTAGCACTAGTGTAGTGCATTTTGCATACAATGCAGGCAAAGTACTCATAGAGATAAAAAATTCAAAAATCTCTTTAAAAAAAGAAATTTGGTAGTCCTTGGAAAGAACAAGCATAAAACAATGGAGAGAAAACTTAGGAAGCTGGAAGAGGAGGCCCCAGCATGTGTACACACTCCATGATGGTGCCAGAAGCTATGGGTAGAGGGCCAGTGTATGTAAGATGCTTACAACTACCTATTATGTTTGTGTATGTAGTGCTTTTAACCACTGAGCCATGTCTCCAGCCCCAACTAAATCTTCTCTCTCACAGCTCAGTGAGTGGTCCTTGGGTGGCACCACAGGAAAGTGGCCCTTTTCACAGAGCAGGTGATCAACTACCCATTATGACATTCCTGTGAATGCGAATGCCTCATATCTCTCCTCCCCTCACGGATGCCAAGAGAGAGGTGGGGCACCCATGTGTTCTCCTGCCAAGCCCAGTTCCAGCCTTCCTTCCTGACCTTGACCTTCCTCCCTTTCCTGACCAAGTCAGTAATAACCTTTCCCAAGGCTCCACAGTGCACACCCTTTCTGGAGCAGCCTCCTCCCAGCCCTGCTTCTTCTCTTTCACATTTGCACAGAGCCGGACTCCCTGCGTTGGGAAGCCTGTCCTGTTTGCGTGTTAGCTGGGATGTATTTGGGCTATTGTAGTCCAGACCAGGAGTGCTGCTGTAGATATACAGGGCCAACAGCACTCAGTACAGCTGACAGGCTGTCCACGCCTTTAATCTCAGCACTCGGGGCAGAAGCAGGCAGATCTCTGTGAGTTTGAGGCCAGCCTGGTGTATGATGCAAGTCCCAGGCCAGCCTAGGCTACTTCCTGAAACTCTGTCTCAGGAAGAAAATAAAACCAAACCAAACTCAATAGTACTTAATATTGCTGGACATAGAGATGGACTGAAGAGCAGCCAAGACTTGGATGTAAAATACTTGCTACATCCTCTCCCTCTTCCTCCTCTCTCCTCCCCTTCCCCTTCTCCCTTTTTCCCTCTCTCCTCCCTCCCTCCCTCTCACCTACCTTCCTTCTCTCTCTCTCTTCTCTCCCTTTCCCTCTACAACTCTCTCCCTTCTCTCTCTCCTTCCCTTTCCCCTCCCCTTCTCCCCCTTCCCCTCTCTTCTTCTCTCCCTCCCTCTCTCCTTTTCTTCCTCTTTTCCCTCTCTATTCCCTTCCCTTCCTCCTTTCCCCTTCTCCCCCTTTCCCTCTCTCTCCTTCTCTTCTCTTCTCTCTCTCCTTCCCTTCTCCCTCTCCTCCTCTCCCCTTCCCTCTGAAGTCTAGCTTTATCTAATCCTCCTCACTCTCCCTCTCTCTCCTTTCTCCCTTCTCTCTCTCCCTTCCCCCTCCTTCCCTTCCCTGTCTCCCCTTCTCCCCCCCCCTCTGAAGTCTAGCTTTATCTAAATTGCCTCACTCATATCAGCAGATGACCACCCCATAGTTCCTGTGTGCGCTGTCACTCCAGCCACCACAGCAACAACTGGCCCTGAGTCTCAGCCCCAGATTCCCAGGAGAGAAAATAGATGTGCTCAGCTTAGGCCGTCTACCCACCTTTTGAATCCAGTCAGCTGTGAGATCAGCACCTGCTTCAACAAGCGGCTACCTTACTTCACCATTAGAATGTCCAGGGCAGCAGCCACAGCTTAGCAAACATCGGCATGAATCCAGGGCTCATTCCTTAGATCTTAGCAACTAGTGCATTCAGGAAATATCCTCAGGGGGCTAGGAGTATATAGTTCAGTGGTCCAACAAGCCCAGGGCCCAAGGCTCTATCCCATTTGGAGAGATGAAAATAGCCTCAGGTCAGTGGATAAAAATGTCTTATGTAACCTTTTGTCTACCTGGTTTCCCTGTTCTCCAAGAAAGGAAGTGGAGGGGGAGGTGCACCAGACGGCCTTGAACGGGGCATGAACAGAACTGACGAGAGGCCTGTAGATGTAGTTGAGTGGTAGAGCACTTGCCTGGCATGCACTAAGTCCTGGGTTCAGTCCCCAGTGCCGCAGGGAAAGGAAGGGAGGGAATGATCAGATGAAGGGGGTGGTGTCCTCCAGACTGCTCTTTAAAAATAGATGATTGGCCTACTTCTGTTCTGTATGAAGATGGGTATTTCCCCAGAGCCGAAGCAATGCAGACATTCTAGGTCTTTAATCTAGCTCTTGACACTGGTCACAATCCAGAGTTACCTGGAGAAGGTTTTAAAATTGAAATTAGGCATCCCATACAATTATCAAAATTTGAGGGTGTGTGCCCTTACCTAACTTTAACGGGTTGGGCGCCCCAGCTTGACCGCATCAAAGCCTAGCACAACATTACTGAAGACCCACAGCCCCTCTGTGAGGCAGGAAAACCCAGGTGTGATTAATCCCATTTCCCAAATAACGCAGTTGTGAGAGCGGAGAAGTTTTCTCCTTGTGAGTGATAACCTCATTATAGGCGGAAGAACCGCAGGGACTTCCCCTCTAATCTCACTGAGTCATGCTGCAAACACCAGTTAAGAGCCACCCTCCCTGTACTGCGAGCCATGCCATGTGTCCCTTCTTTGCCCTCTGCTCATCTCTCCATTCATCATTTGCTCCTGGATGCAGGAACTAAATAAGAAGAGGACCCAGAAGGAAATGGAGCACGCCATGCTGATCCGGCATGATGAATCCACCCGAGAGCTGGAGTACAGGCAGCTGCACACCCTGCAGAAGCTCCGCATGGATCTGATCCGGCTGCAGCACCAGACAGAGCTGGAGAACCAGCTGGAGTACAATAAGAGGCGGGAGCGGGAGCTGCACCGCAAGCATGTCATGGAGCTTCGGCAACAGCCGAAAAACTTAAAGGTGAGAGCACAGTGACGCACGAAGCACCCTGCACACAGCACACATCTTCACTCGGGCAGGTGGGCCAAGTGCCCCCACACACAATATCAGACTCTCTAGGTGTGGAGTCCGGGGCTCCTGCCACATTGAACCCCACTAAGCTGCAGGGTTTTCAGCCCTCCTTTTATTTTGCCCACCTGAGCCATTGGTCACCCACCCTCTTTAAAGGCCACTGAGGTGGGATGGACAGATGGCTCATCTTCCAGAGAAACTGGGTTTGATTCCCAGCACCCACATGGCAGCTCACAACTATCTATAACTCCAGTTCTAGGCAATCTTATGCCCTCTTCTGGCCTCCAAGGGCACAAGGTACACAGGTAGAGATACATGCAGGCAAAACACCTATGTATATAAAATAAAAACTAAAAAAAAGTTAAGCAAGGAGAACTTGAGAAATGCTTGAACAACTCCTTCACTCTCAGAAAACACAGATATTTACATAACAGTTCATAACAGTAGCAAAATTACAGTTACGAAGTAGTGATGAAAATAAATTTGTGGTTGGGGGTTACCACAACATGAGGAACTGTGTTAAAGAGTCGTAGCATCAGGAAGGTTGAGAACCACTAAGTTTTTAAAAAAAGTTAAGTTGGGTCTCATGGTGGAGACATATAAGCAGACAGGTGTGTTTCAAGGCCAGCCTAGTCTACATAGTGAGTTCCACTGCCAGCCAGAGATACACAGCAAAACCCTGTGTCACAAAAAAGAAAAAGAAAAAGAAAAAGAAAAAGAAAAGAAAAGAAAAAAAGTAAATAAATAATAATAAATAAAAAAGATGGTGTCTCTACCATGCCCACCTCTGCCCTGTCCTCCACATTCATATACACACCACTCCCTGAGAAAGTGGGCAATGAACTGTCCATGGTCTTAGCCCCAGTAAATGAGAGAACTGTAATGGGAACAGCCAAGTTCAAGGATACTGTACCAGCTACAGCGCCACTTTCAGAGTTAGTAGGATCTTGTGTAGCTCACTCATGGCAGATGTGACATCTGCCACGGGACTGGCTCTCCAGACTGCTCCAGGGGGTTAAATGGGGGGACCCTTTGGCCCTCGCAGCCTCCAAGTAATCCTTGCATCGCACTGGGTGGCAAGTTCTGTGTCCTCAGGCACTAGGAAGACAGACCAGTGCCAGTGCGGGCACAGATGCAAGCCATCCTCAGTCACACTGCACATGTCCCTTCAAGGCAGGGACAGCTGAGTGGCCTGTGCCCTCCACATACCCCTCCTCCTACTTGCCAGAGTGCAAATGTGATGTTACCTCCTGAAAGCACACTCAGGGGAGGCAAAGATGCACAGTCACTCCCTATTTTAGTGCCTGTGGGCAGGGGTTGGACGGGAGGTGCTGTTCCATGCTCTTCTCTGTTGATGTCTCAGGGAGACACTGTGAGCCAGGGCAGTGGGACAGGGGATACCTCGTATGTGGTTTTGTGCACATGTGCCCAGAGAAAGGGAAGGAACCGCAAACAGTAGGGTCACTAAAGCCTGGAGGAAAGCAGGGAATAATTGCCAACCTTTTAACAGCTGCATGGAGTTCCACAGTCTGCTTACAAGTTGTCACTCGCCATTAGAATCCACTTTTTCCTAAAGCGATTTGTCAATTTGAAATCACTCCATCCATTTCACATAAAAGACAGAGCGCTGGTAGAGTTACCTGCAGCCTGCATCATTGCTGTCCCCTCTGGATTGACAGCTATCGAGTGCAAGTCCTGCGTTTGACTGTGTCGTACAACCCAGGGGACTTCATGCCTACTGACTCAGTTCTCTCTTTCTCTTTGTCCTCTTTGTCATCCTTTTTTTTTTTTTTAAATCTGCCAGGCCATGGAAATGCAAATTAAAAAACAGTTTCAGGACACTTGCAAAGTACAGACCAAACAGTACAAAGCCCTCAAAAATCACCAGTTGGAAGTCACTCCAAAGAATGAGCACAAAGCAATCCTAAAGACGCTGAAGGACGAGCAGACGAGGAAGCTGGCCATCCTGGCCGAGCAGTATGAACAGAGTATAAACGAGATGATGGCCTCTCAAGCGGTAAGTGGGTAGGTTTGCTGCTGGCCGTGCAAGCGAGGGGAGAGCAAGAAAACCCAAGACCCAGCCTCCATTCCCACGCACCTCGGGGATATATTGCTTTAGGATGTATTGCTGGCTTCTCTTCCTGCCCGAAGAACAGAGGAAGGTGAAGACGCCGAGCACAGCCCGTGCGGATACTCACAGGAACACATCTTTTCACTCGGAGCTGAAGGAGCAGTGCCATTCCAGCGGGAGTGGGGGAGGGGGAGCACTCGGCGAAGGGGAGATGGGATGGATACCTCGAGTGTGTATGTGTGTATGTGTGTGTGTGTGCGCGTGTGCACGTACGATTCCTCATCAGAGGTTACCGACCACCATCCAACCAATCTCAGGCATGGCCATGTGAGAGGACAGAGAAAGACAGAAGGACAGACAGACAGAGACAGGCAGGCAGACAGACAGACATATTTGTTCAATAAACTCTGGCCAAGCCTCTACATGCAGCCCTGTGCTGGCCCAGAGACAGTGGAGCTAGACACAGTCTCTCATGCTGTGTCAGGGAAACTGGGAAGTCAGTGTATCCAGGGCTCAGTGGGAGGGTGAGCCCAGAGTCCAAGGAGGAGGATTGGGGCTGGGAGTCGTGGCCTACACCTGAGATCCCAGTACTCAGAAGACTGAGGCAAAGCAAAGGCTGGGGGTGGAGTTCATCAGTAGACCACCTGAAGGAGGACCCCCAACACTGAAAAGGGGAAGCACGGAAGGAGGAGCGAAAAAGGGAGGAGAGGGTGGAAGAAGGGACGGGAAGGAAGAAGAAAGGGGGACTGGAAGCCCATGCACCCCTCCTATCTAATTCCCAGACTAGCCCTCCTGGTTTTCCACTGTGTCCTAGGCATCCTAGGATACCAAGGATGTTAGTAGGTTAGGGAAGGGGTCTGTCGAGTAACTGAATGGTGTCACCGCACAGCTACCAGCCCTGGCGGCCAGTGGTTTACTAAACAGAAGCATTAGTCCCACCTGAGATTATAGTCTACAAAAATGCAGAGGCACTGAATGGTCTGAGAACAAATGACCAGCTAAGCAGTGGCCAAAGCCAGGAAGTAACATGGGGGTGAGGGGTCAGAGCCCTCACAGAAGGTGAGTTGGTATTCCATAATGAGAAGGCTCAGGTGTCTGGTGTGTAGTTAACGTGAGTCCTGGGTTCCAACACATCACAAGAGGGAGGTGGTAGGCAGGCACATGGATGTGGTGAGAGTGGGTAGGATTTGAGGGCCACTTAGTAGAGGCAGCAGAGGGAACTGAGGAGTTTGGACGCCCAGTACAGGCACCTTGAATAAGGTGGCTATGGCATCTGAGCCCTGTGAGTGTCTGTGTGAAGAGGTACAGATACTGAAATCTCATGTCAGTAGGGACACCAGGATTCAAAACAAAAGGTCCCATGTGTTTGTCTTGTTGGGGCAGCTATAACTTAAGAGTGAGTGAGAGCTACCAGGGACAGGAGGAAGGTTTGAGAAGGGACAGGAGATAGGTTTGAGAAGAGGGCTGGGAACAGGCTCTAGGAGCCATCCATGTTTGAAGGCTAAGTAGACGAAGATCAAAGAGGATGAGCATCCAAAGATCAGGAGGGGAGCAGAGAGAGCAGGTCACAAGTGCCAGGGCAACAGTTCCTGTGGGAGGGTTCAAATGTGCAGGAGCCATGAGAGCAGCAAACCTTGGTGACCTCCTTACTTTGGACAGTGGCTTTAGCCAGTGCTGTACATAGCTGGGACTAGATGTCCTTACACTTCAAAGGGCTGAGGCTGCAGCCCAGTGTGCTTGCCTAGCATGCATGAAGTTTGACCCTCCACACTACATAAACCAGCATGGTGGCACCTGCTTGGAAGGTGGAGCATGAGGATCAGAAGTTCAAGGTCATCCTCAGCCACATAGTAAGTTCAAGGCCAGCCTGGGCTACATGACACCCTGTCTCAAGCATAAAGAGTGCCCATAAAACAAGAAGAAACTGCACATGGGACTCCATTTCCCATCCTCATCAGCAGAGGCAGACAGACAGACACTTAGCAACTGGACAGACCTGTAGCAAGCAGAGGGGACAGTTAAAGAAGGCTTCTGCCAATAGGAAAGGGCTCAGACAAGCTCTTGAGCTGAGGATGGCTGTTACTGCACTTATTTTTGCCTTCATTCATTCATCCATCCATCCATCTTGCAAATGTCTGAGTGTCTCCAGCGTGCCTCAGGCATGCCAGATACCATGATAAATAAGATGTCCCCTTCTTCCCCAACCTGCTCCTCCTGGGATAATGGAGGATGCAATATCACAGGGGGCTGCTGCACATGGGATGGAGCAAGGACAGGAGGCAGCCATGAATCCAGAAGGGCTAGCCTGGTCTGGAGTGACAGGAACAGCCTCACCACCACAGCTATTTAGGCTAAGAAGCCTCTGGAGCAAGAGTGGGGAAACAGTTGCTCATCTGAAGAACTGCAGGCATCGCTTCTGTCTGGAATGTGAAAAGCTAGGGAGGGTCTTGCTTGGAAATAAAACAGGAGGGCCAGGTCACGGTGAGCTATACAGGCTTTCGCCTGAGCACAGTACACTGTCAATAAAGCAGAGGGGACCTAGCAGCGTGTTGCTGTTTGGAGACCATCCCTCCGAGACATGCAGAGAATGCTATGAAAGAGCAGTGTGGTGTGCTCTTGGTTGGCCACAAGGGGATAGTGGCTAAGCTAGAGAGGCCATGCTGGGATGAAGGGAGGAGGTGTGGCCATATTTGAGAGTTTAGGGAGCCTGCTGGGTGACAGGGCCAAAGATGGTGAGGAAGGATCCAAGTCTCTGAGCTGAGCTTAACGGTAGATACTGTGACAATGACAGTGTATTAAAGTCATCGGGACCACAGGCCCGGAGAGTGGAAACAGGAAGGGTGAGTTTGTAGTGGTCATGTTGAGCTCCAGGGTCTGGGAGACAGCCCTGGGTGAAGCTATCTCACGGGGTGTCCTTGGGAAAGAAGCAGGGTGGGGAGAGAAACATGGGAGGGGTAGGCAGTGTCTTGGAAATCAAAGCTACAGGCAAGGAATTGCAAGAAAGGAGAGGCTCAGTGGTGGCAAGCCATGCCAGGAGGTGAGGTCGTACCAGGGCATCTCACCAAGTTGATCAGAGACCTGAACGTGGTAGTGTACATGGAGGATGGGTCAGATCAGAATGAGTCAGAGGTAAACTCAAGGTAATGGGGGACAGTACCTGGTCGTATTCCTGTCTTGGTTTTGGTTTGTTTTGAGACACAGACTCTAATATCCGGGCTGGCCTGGAATTCACTATCTGGCCAAGAATGACTTCTGATCCTCCTGCCTCCTCACCTCCCAAGCACTGAGATACAAGTGTTCATTACCGTGCCCTGTTTATTCAGGGCTGAGATGGGACCAGGGCTTCATTCATGCCCCATAAGCACTGTACCAACCCAGCCACACCCTAGCCTGGCTTCTGTCCCCTTGGTTGTAGTCATGGCACCTGTGGCATTGCTGAGCTCTGCAGCAAGGATCTAGTGAACACATAAGATGGCAGACACAGGCTAAGGAATGTGGGCTAAGAGGAGAGCGGCACCCTCTCTTCTGGGACAGGAAGAAGGTGAGCCTGAATATGACTGTCACAGCTGTCCATCACTGGCCTCGGGCTATGAGTCTAGTGTAACCCTTTAAGTACCTGCTGTGAATTCCTTTGTTTACCCGTACAAACTGTAGGCTCACTGAAGGATGACCATTTACATGAACTCAAGAGTTGACATTTAAGAGTTTTTCTATAAGTGGACAGATTATAAATGTAAGAAGCTGTGTGGACTACAATGTGTCTGGTCACACTAGCCAGCTCACCTCTGCAGAGGCAGTCAGAAATGATGTATGCGAGGGGTTGAGGAATAGACACATGGGCTAGATGCCTAGGCGCAGTAGTACTCCAGTTTCTAGTATTCCAGGGAAGGGCAAATCACTGTTGAGTAGTAGAAACAGTATTTGAGCTTGCATTGGGAGGAGGTTGTGAGCTGAGTTACACTGCACACACACCCCCTTGCATCCTTTTCTTCTGTTTAAGCCACTCTAGGGCACGAGCATAATATTCACCCACATTATTACAAACCTTACAGTGCGTTTGTATGTGTGACTGTGTAGAAGAAAAATTCCAAAATCTGGAACTCCTATGGTTTCTAGTACCTGGATTTGTGTGGTCAGAGAGAGGATTTTGAGGATATCTGGATGCCAGAAACAAAAGAAGCTGCAGGTTGGGATGGCCGAGGGCTTGTCCAGCATGCAGGAAGTCCTCAGTTTTGTTACCAGCAATGCTAGAATCCCAGCATGGAGATTCACACCTGTGATCCCAGCATGGAGATTCATACCAGCAACCCCTGCATGGCTGTACAAACCTATGATTCCTACATGGCAGTACATACCTGTAATCCCTGCATGGTGGTGCACACCTGTCCTTAGGCAGTAGACATACAAGGATGAGTAATTCAGAATCATCCTTGAGTGCATTGCAGGTTTAGCTCCAGCGTGGCCTGCATGTAACTGTATCTCAGAGGAAGCGGATATGCTTCAAGGATCTGAACTGCCCATTGGAGGTCTAAACTCTCAGCTGCTCCTGCAGGGCTCATGACAGCTAATGCCTAAGAGCAGAGAAAGGCTGGGCTGTTGTTTTGCTTTCCTGGTAAACAGCCTTTCAGGTCAAGAGGAAACCCATAGCAATCCTCACTGGGAGCCATATTTCAAGGTCATCTGTGAGCTAATCCAGCTGCAGACTGTGTATACAGCCACCCTGCCTGTGTCCCCTGATGGAAAATGGGAAGAAACTGCCCTGTCCTTTCTAGTGGATCCTAACATATAATCCCTGCATAAGCTAGGACTCAGGAAACACTTTCCCCTAACTCCATGCTGTACTTCCCACAGGACTAGAGATGACACTCTACAAGTAGCTTTAAAATTCCAAAGTCACTTCAGCTGCAGGACACATAGTCTCTTGTTGAAGACCTATGTCAGCTGAAACTGATACTGAAAATGGCCTGGCTAGGAAGGGGCAGAGAAAGGGACGGCCACATACAAGCCTAGGATAGAGGACCTAACCTGTGCTCTGGTAATGGAAACATGTTTGGGTTCTGGTCTTCACGTTCCAGCAGGTGGCCCTGGCCCATGTCCACACAAGATCTGGGTATCTTGGACCAAATGTAAAGCTCAAGTACACAGTCCAGGAAGCAAAGAGAGCTAGGTCAAGCTGCATCTATAACCTGGATCCCATTGCTTAAAAGCAAAATAACGTCCCCTGAGATTATCAGCTGCTCTCAAAGGTAACGTTTTGAACCCCTTGGGTTCTGGATTGGCATCGAGGAAGATGCCATGTGCAGCCATGGCCATGGCCAACATAAGCTGTTTTGTCATGACAGCTACACTGGCCTGGTTGATACCTTATGATTGTTGGATTCACTTCTGTAGCACTAAGCTAAATGTCTAAATGGTCTCATGATTTTAGAGTTAAAGGTCTTGAAATATGGACACAGTCTTGCCAAAACCAAAACAATGTAACATCTGCTGTTTGTTGGATACTGTGTTACATGTGGGGGCTTAGACCTGGGATCCTACATGGTCTCTTCCATTTAAAACTCACACCAATCTTAAGGGAATTATTGTTTTCTTGGGGGAAGAAAGAAAAGGAAGGAAGGAAGGAGGGAAGGAGGGAGAGAGAGAGAGAGAGAGAGAGATGCTATCCTGGAGTAGCTGAGCCCCAGCTTCAGGCTCACCAGGTCACCTCCAGAGTGCACAGGCCTAGCCACTAGGGTGGGCAGCCTTCTCAGGATCCCTGGCCCAGCACCAAAGGAAATGTGTTCTTAGGATCCTGTGCTGACCAGGCAGACTCCACTGGCTCTAATCCAAATTGCACTGTCCGTCTTCCTTCTATCCTAGCAAGGAGACCATTCCCAGTCGCCCCCAGAGTAGTGCGTGTGGACTGCCTTATACACAGAGTGTGTGTCTTCTGTACCCACAGTTACGGCTAGACGAGGCGCAAGAGGCAGAGTGCCAGGCCTTGAGACTACAGCTCCAGCAGGAGATGGAGCTGCTCAATGCCTACCAGAGCAAAATCAAGATGCAAACGGAGGCCCAGCACGAGCGCGAGCTACAGAAGCTAGAGCAGAGGGTGTCCCTGCGCAGAGCGCATCTTGAACAGAAGGTAGGAAGTTTCCTGGGACCCATGCAGTAGGGCTGGGATGTGGGAGGGTCACAGTTTTAAATGGAGTCCAAGTGACCAGGGTCAGACTGTCAACCCCTAGCACCCAATAGAGCCAGGCATTGTCCCTGACCCATACACAATGACTCATGAAGGTTATTCAAGTGACTGAGGTTCGGCTTAGGAAGCCTGCCATCTTAGCCAGCTGAATGACATCACTTACAAAAGAACTATGGGATGCCAGCATGGCTGCCCAGAAGCCTAAAAAAGTCCATTTTTTTTTCAGCAAAAGAAATTACCACTAGAACTCTTTAATGAAGCAGTAAAGTGAGGTTCAGAGGTTAAGAGCACTTGCTGCTCTTGCAGAGGGCCAGGGTTCAGTTCCTAGCACCCATATCAGACAGCTCACAGCCACCTGTAGCTCCAGCTTCAGGGCATTCGATGCCCTCCTCCGGCCACCACAGACACTGTACTCATATGCACATATCTAAACACAGACGTAAATAACTAAATAAAAATCTCCTTAAAACAAGCGTGAAAACAAAGGTAGCTGACGTCGCACACATAGCAAGTGTGGCCCCACTTGCCTCATGCCTTGCTGCAGACAGTTTCTAGGACTCTCACTCGGAAACTGTGCATAAGCATCTCAAAGCTGGGGCTGAGAAGATGGCCCCCGTATGGGGGGGGGTGCTTGCTGTGCAAACATGAAGACCTGGGCACTACCCCAAACATCCACATTAAAAACATTAAAAGCCAGATCTGTGGTGTTGCACACTCGGGATCCCAGCATGGGGGTGGCAGGGGCAGAGGTAGACAGCTCCTTGGGGCTCACTGGCCGGCCAGCCTAGCCTGCTCAGCCAATGAGAGGTCCTGGAGCAAGGACTGCAGCAGACATGGTCTTCTGGCTTCCACATGAACATGAACATGAACATGAACATGAACATGAACATGAGCACACATGCACATATGTGTACACACAAAGCATCTCGGGGCCAGGGAGATGGCTCAGCAAGTGCAGCACTTTCTGTGAGTGCATGAGGACCTCATTTCAGATCTCTAGTCCCCACACGAAAGCTAAACAGAGCTGGACATGGGGTGGACAGCAGCACCCCCTGTAGCCCTAAGCACAGGGAATGGAGTCACTTCCAGCAGACGGCCAGCCTAGCTGAAACCCAAGATCCAAGTTCAGAAACATCCTGTCTCCGAACACAAGGCAAAGACGGACTGAAGAGGATAGCAGCGTGGCCCTTGGAGCTCCACACACTCGTGCACACACGCGCACATGCGCGCGTGCACACACACACACACACACACACACACAGCTGCAGCATCTCACATTGGTGACCTCTCCCCACTTAACCTGTTAGCTCACTTTTTCTCCCAGAGCAGCATAGCAGCCCACTGTCCCTGCTACTGATCCAGAATCAACTTCCTGAGGATGCTGTAGGCTCCGGCCCTCCCCAGCCAAGTTACAAAAATCACACAGGTCTCATTGTCCTCAAGCTCCCTGGGCTCATCTTCACTTGCCTCCTAGTGAGGGAAGACACTGGCTTAGATCAGCCCAGGCTCAGGTAGCATGGCTGCCTCCACCCCCAAAGCCCACCCACACCCCTCTTCCACTCCTAGCAAGTCTGAGACACAGCGAATCAAATCCAAAACATGTTATTACTGGACTTCCCTTTCAAGTCTAGGCTATTCCCCACTCCTGTGCATGTGTGTGCATGCGTGTGTGCGTGTGTGTGTATATGTATGTTGTATGTGCGTGTGTGTATATGTGCGTGTAGAGGGGGTAGAGGGAGGGGAATCCCTCATGGCTGTGGGACAGGTATTGGCACTGAGACCCACTTGTGTGCTTGGGCAGATTGAAGAGGAGCTGGCTGCCCTGCAGAAGGAACGCAGTGAGAGGATCAAGATTCTCCTGGAAAGACAAGAGCGAGAGACCGAGACTTTTGACATGGAGAGCCTCAGAATGGGGTTTGGGAATTTGGTGACATTAGATTTTCCTAAGGAGGACTATAGATGAGATTAAATTTTTTTGCCATTTACAAAAAAAAATGAAAAAAAGAAAACAAAAAAATTCAGACCCTGCGAAACTACATTCCCCATCTTAACGGGCGCTGCTCTCACTTCACTCTCTCTCTCTCTTTCTCTCTCTCTCTCTCTCTCTCTCTCTCTCTCTCTCTCTCCTCCCCCCTCATCTCCCTCCTTCCCCTCCCCTCTCTCCCTCCCTCTCTCTACCTCCCTTTCTCTACCCCTCTCTCCTCCCTGCCTGCCATCCTCCCTCTCCCTCTCTCTCTACCCCTCCTGCCTCTCTCTCTCTCTCTCTCTCTCTCTCTCTTTCTCTCTCTCCCTGACACCGTGTCGCACTAGTGCCTGTTGATTCTTACTCCATCAGGGGCCCTTTCCTCCCCCCCGTGTCAACTTTCAGTGCTGGCCGAGACCCGGCCGCCCCTGCCGTCACCACCCACATCGCGGTGCCAACGCGGTTCCGGATGCTCTGCTGAAGACCTCGGAGGTGGTTTTAGGGTCTGTCAACCAACAAACGGCGATGGAACACAGATGGATGTTGCTTTGAGCAATCCCTCATTGTCACCAACCAGTGAAAGTAAAGCAAAAAATGAGAAAACAAGCAAATACCTAAAGAAACCTAATAAAGAAATACATGCCAAGGGGGAGAGAGACACAAAATCCGCAGCCTTACACCTTAACCAGCTGCTGCATAACTTTATTTTATTTTATTTTTTTGGTATTTATTCATCAGGAATTAAAAAAACAAAGTTTTATTAAAGATTGAAAATTTGATACATTTTACAGGAACTAATTGTGATGTACATACGAAGTGGTAACATATTATTACTATTTTGGGGCTGGGGTGGGTGGGTGGGGTGAAGAGATCTTGTGGTTTTTAAGAACCTGCCGGCAAGAGTTTGCCTTGCTGTCAGCCTGGTCTACTGTATCCCAGCATCCTCTGCTGTTGCAGATGGTGCGAGTACACTTAAGGAGCTCACAGAATCCCAGTAGCACAAAATTGGGCTTTGGCAAATCATGTATTTTGTGTATAGAGGGAATCTAAGGAGAGGAATTGCTTATTTTCATATTGTATTTTAACTGTTTCTCTGATCAAAATTTTTTTACTTCCTCCTCCTATTCCTCCCCGCCTCCACACCCACCTCCCACTTCAGTCTCTGGAGTTCAGTGTCTTCTCTGTCCAATCATCTCTGTTTATTTCTCCTTCCCCTCCCCACACCCCCTATCTGTGGTCATAAATATTGCATTATTCATCCTTTCAAACTGTGTATTTTCTTACAATAAAAAATGATGAAGAGAAAAAGGCTTCACTCCTTTTGCATGCACTTAAAAAAAAAAAAACTTAAAAAAGAAAACATTTTTCAGGTTCCGAGGAAGAGCATGATTAACTGTCAGGGCTTTTAATTATATTTGTAAATAAAAGTGTTCGTCACATGGCCTGGCTGTGTTCTTGTAGCAGGATTTCCCTTCCAGGTGCCCTGGGGATGACTCTGAGGGCCCTCCTGGAACTGTGCTGCAGGGCCTCAGCTGCTGCTGCTCCCTGAAGAATGCTGGCAGTAAAGCCAACCTGCCAGTTTCTTCTCCTGGATGAGACGGAGGAGCGCTGTTTGACAAGCTCAGAGAGGCCGGTCCAGCCTGGCTGCCCCTAGCCATAGAAGCAGGAGCCACACACACACTGTGCAGAGCCTCCCGTGGTCTCAGGCAAGAGGACTGGACCCCACGAAGAAAAGCAAGCCGTGAAGGAAGCATGAAAGCACTCCTACTGGAAACTGTCCCACGGTAGCCCAGCCTCCATCCCCCCACCCCTGGTTCCTTTAACTGGAGTAACTATATAGTAAAAATTGCACTTCTGGGATATGGTTTTGGGGTCAGGATAATCTCACACCTATAACCCTAGCTCTACCAGCCGAGCATATTGAAAATCGGACCTTGCTTTCTTGTCATTATTGTCTCTTTTCTTCCTTTTCTCTCTCCTTTCTTCTCTACCCTGGGTTTTGTTTTGTTTTCCTAGAACTCACAATGTAGACCAAGCTAGCCTCCAACTCACAGAGATCCTTGTGCCTCCAACCCACCTCCACCTCCCGAAGGGCTGGGATTAAAGGCATGTGCCCATCACACCCAGCCCTGTTTTATGTTTCCTACTGACCTGAGAGCTGGCCTGCTTACACTTGCTTAGCCAGACTGAGAGCACATACAGTTCTCTGTTCTGCAGTGTTGGAGACTAAGTTCAGGCTCCTGTGCTAAGTAAGCACTCTGCCACTGAGCCAGCCTGAACCCCCATCACTGTTCTTTGAATGCAGACCTGAGGACCATCCTTGGATCCTATGGATGGGTGAGTTAACAAATACAAACATAACCTGTCGGTCTCATTGTGACAAACTAATGACATACTAAATCCGACTAGTATAAGATTACAAGTAGTTATTGCCATGGGTTAACTCCTCCATAGGGCCTATGATAACAGCCACCCAACCTCCCAGGCCACTGAGCCCCTTAGTGTCTTTGGTCAGCACATTGAAAGTAATGTTGGCTAGGCATGATGGCACGAGCCTTTCACCCCACAGCTGGAGTAGTAGAGATCTCCGTGAGTTCGAAGCTAGCCTGGTCTACAGAGTGAGTTCCAGGACAGCCAGAGCTACATTAGAAAAACCCTGTCTCAAAGGGGGATGGGGCGGGTTAGAGAAGACCAAAAAGATAGGTGATGGGCACAGCTTAGATGGGAGTGCCTCTATAGCCAGTGTGCTGAAGCCCAGGTCCCCAGAGTGTGGTCCTGTGAGGAGGTGGCTGGAACCTTTGTTCACAAAGGGCCTAGTGGAAGGAATTTTGGGTTTTGTGGGTGTAGTCTTAGAGAGGATCTCAAGACTCTTCTCTTTGCTTTCTGGCTGCCACATGGTTCCACTGTGATGCTCTCTACTGCCAAGGCACAGAGCCACGGGGTCAGGCCAAAGGACCCTTCTTCCTCTTCCTTTGACGATCCCAAGTTTTTGTCACAGTAAAGACAAGCAAATCTAATAATTTCTTAGAGAACAAATAGCATATGCCACGCACGGGCTTCTGCTTCCCATGCTACATACAGCATGCTACCCATGCATCCTGACCAATGAGATGTTCGGGCAGTGGTTGGTGGTAACGTGGGCTCTTGTTCGAGACCTATCTGATGTCAGAACTCACAACCATCTGAGTTAAATGCCCTTCTGGTCTCCCCATCCATTTCTCTCTATAGTGACAAATGTCCATCTGGCTTGTGAAAAAAGAAAAAAGAATCTTGCCGGGCGGTGGTGGCGCACACCTTTAGTCCCAGCACTTGGGAGGCAGAGGCCGGTGGATTTCTGAGTTTGAGGCCAGCCTGGTCTACAGAGTGAGTTCCAGGACAGCCAGAGCTATACAGAGAAACCCTGTCTCGAAAAAAGCAAAAAAAAAAAAAAAAAAAAAAAAGAATCTTTAAGCCCATAAGGTAATAGATGCCATTTATATAATCTTCTCCTTGACCCTCTCTGTGAGGGGTCCGAGAGGGAGCTAGCTGCCGGGCAGATGGAATATGTGTCCTGCACCAAACACCTGGCACAGACAGTCTCCCTTACCTTTGTGTACTCGTGTGAGAAGGGAACAGGAATGGCCTAGAGAGGCAGCAGAAACGTCTGTGAGGGCAGGAGCATGGCTCTGGGTTCCACCCCCAGCACCACAAAAATAAGCAGAGAACAACACAGTCAGCATTCTCCCTTCCAGCATATAATAACTACCCCTGAGTTTAAAAATGATTATAAAAACAGGTTTATGGACTAGCAAGATAGCCCAGTGGGTAACGGTGCTTGCTGCCAAGACAGATAATCTGAGTTCAAACCCCAGAACCCACATGATGAAAGACAAAACCTACTCCTGCAAAGTGTCCTCTAGCCTCTCCATACATGCACCATAGCGTGTGCATACACATATGCACACACAAAATAAATGTTTTTTAAACACATGTTGGTCAGGCATATAGCTAAGATCACTGGTGATCTTTGATCTGTAAATATTGAGGCTATTTACTGAGTGCCTGCCATATGCCTATCTGAAGTGTATCAATGTGCCTCAGACAGGGGAATCTTAGCAGTCAAATGGAGATGATCCCAGGGCTGGAAGAAACCCCGGGATTAGTGATTATGATGAATGACTGATAGAAAGTCCTATGAATACAGAAGTCAGTCAGAGGCTGGTCTGACCTGTAGCCAGCCTGGCTTCCACAGTTAGACTCCATCTCAAAGCAAAGAGGAAAAAAAAAAATAAATAAATAAATAAATAAATAAATAAATAAATAACAAAGTCCCTAAACCTAAGCGGCACTCCGGAACCATCCAGAAGACTTCATTATGCATGGGGTATCCTCCCCAGCTGGGGACTTCAGTTTCTTGTTGTTTCTTAGGCAGTTTGGTTTCCTGTAGTGCTGGGGGGAAGTTCCATGCCTAATACACAGTCCAAAAGCACTCCTACCACTGAGCCACACCTCCACCCAGCACATTCCCAGTTCTTGACTTCACGGAGGCCACTATCCTTTAAACATGTTATATGTATACAGATATATACATGCATATATATGTATGTATGTATGTATGTATGTATGTATGTATACACACATACACACACATACTGTGATACTGGTTAACAACTGCCTGTAACTCCAGTTCCAGAGGAACAGTGCCCTCTGTTGGCCTCTACAGGCACTGCACTTACATGCACAACCTCCACACAGACACACACACACAGAGACATATTTTTAAATACTCTCTTTAAAAGCCAGAAATATGGGTTTTACCAGATTTTTACAGGTTTTTACAGGGATTGGGGGTGTCAGTCAGGTGACAGGATGACCATACACAGAGCTGAGCTCCATTCCCAGCACCACATAAACCTGGTCCTGTGGTGCACAGCTGTAATCCCAGCACCAAGAGGTGGGACTGGGGCAGTCAGTCAGAGGTTTGAGTCTGAGGCTAGCTTGGGAGACATAACATACTGTCAAAGAAAGGAATAAAAGGAAAAATGAAAAGAAAGAAAAAATACAGACAGACAGGCAGATAGACAGACAGGCAGGCAGGTCTATAAGTGTCCACATCTTTAAATGGCAGTGGAAACATGGCCACAGAGCCATAGAGCCATGGGAATTTCACCTAGCCTTCTCAGACAGTACTGTGAGGGTCATCAGAGCATTGGCAGAGAGAGCTTCCAAAAACTGACAGTGTATGTGAAGGGCCAGGTCTCCAAGTTGCCTGGCAGGTTCAAGGAGCCAGGAGGCAGCCTTGCAGCACAGGAGCTGAGTATAAGCAGGAGCCAAGAGGCTTGTGGCAGTCACATTACAAAAGATTCCTGAGCCCTGTGGATCTGTAAATCACTCAGGGATTTCCAATCTCCTCTGAGGCTGCCTGACTTTGCACCGATGTCAAGACAGGCTTCAACCATGTGCAGTTGGGTCTAAACATTGACAAGATACTAGCCCTGGGGGGGAGGAACTCTGTGAGGGGGACCAGAAGAGGGAGCAGCATTTAGAATGTATACAAATTAGTTAATTTAAAAAATATATATTAGCCCTGCTTTTGAGATATGGCCTCCATTTATTGGAGGAAAATTCAGGAATTCCAGAGGTGTGACATGGCATGTGTTCCCTTCTGCATGAGCTCACAGTGACAAGCACATCCCAGGATTCCAACTGTTATGATCATAAAAAAAAAAGAAAGAGAAGAATATGTTCTAACTGGGTGTAGGGGAAGGGGATGTCTCTGCCTTGGCAGGCCCATGCCAAGGCATCCCTTCCTCCTGAGGGACCAACCACAGGATGGTATAGTATAGAATAGAGTTTATTTAGGGCATGGGGAGGGGAGTTGAGGGAGTAGTAGAGGCAGAGAGAAAGACAGAGAAAAGGAGAGAGTAGAGAAGTGGAGGCCGGCCATGACCCCGTGGAGGGGGGGGGAATGGGGAGAAAGGAGGCAAACAGGAAGCAAGAATAAGAGAGACAAGAGAGGGAGGAGGGGGCAAACAGCCCCTTTTATAGTGGGCCGGGCCTATGTGGCTGTCGCCACGTACCTGTGGGGAGTAAACCTGGCAGCTGCCAGGAACTGTAGGCACGGAGTCCAGACAGAATACCAACACCAACCTTAGAAATGCTGGGTTATGGGCCAATTGTGAGCCAGCAAGATGGCCCAGCAACAAAGGAGCTTGCTGTGCAAATCTGGCGACCTGGGTTTAATACCTCAACAAATAGGAGAGGATCAACTCCACCAAGTCATCCACTGACCATGCGCTTAAGTGTGTGTTCACACAGACATACACGGAAGAATAAGGTAAAATTTTAAAGATTTATGGGTATGAGTACACTGTAGCTGTACAGATGGCTATGAGCTATCATGTGTGTGGCTGCTGGGAATGAACTCAACGCCTCTGCCAGCCCCACTCGCTCTGGCCCTGCTCCCACCAGCGTAAATCACTGTAGCTGTCTACAGATGCATCAGAAGAGGGTGTCAGATCTTATTACGGGTGGTTGTGAGCCACTATGTGGTTGCTGGGATCCAAACTCAGGACCTTCAGAAGAGCAGTCAGTGCTCTTACCCGCTGAGCCATCTCACCAGCCCCTGATTAAGGTAAAATGTTAACGCTGGATTGTGAGCCCCTGGGCCATACTGTGAGACATCTGTTGTCATGGCTGATATTATTATGACAGGATCCAGAATCAAATCATAGAAGAGTCAAGTCTCTGGACATGTCTACCTGTGTTGGGTTGTGCCACGGGTTGGGTGGCGTCCTGGATTGGATAAAAAGGAAACAGTGAGCTGGGCATTAGCTTTCACAACCTTGCTTCCTGATGGTGGATGCCACAAGTGACAGCTACTTCAAGCTCCTGCTGCCAAGCCCTCCCCGCCCTGATGGAGTGCTCCCTGAAACTGTGAGCCAGAATAGCTCCTCCCTCCTGCAAGCTGCTTCGATCAGAATTTTGTCAGTAATTTACACTCTTGGGAAGGCTGTAGACAGGGAGCAGTCCTGACTTCTGCACTTTATTCTTGTATGTCCGTCAGATCCCGTTCAACCATTTAGATTTTTGTTTTGTTTTGTTTTTTTGAGACAAGGTTTCTCTGTGTCACCTTGTCTGTCCCAAGCTTGCTCTGTAGACCAGGCTGCCCTCAAGCTCACAGAAAGATTCATCTGCGTCTGCCTTCCCAAGGGCTGGGATTAAAGGTGCCACTGCCACCTGGCTTTTTGTTTTGTTTTGTTTTGTTTTGTTTGTTTTAACACAATTTCCTATGTATACAGATGTTTTGTCTGTATGTATGCCTGCAGACCAGAAGAGGGCATTGGATTGTGAGCTGCCATGTGGATGCTGGGAATTGAACTCGAGACCTCTGGAAGATGGCTCTCTCCACCCTCCAATTCATTACCTTTATTTTGTGTATGTGTGCAGGCTACATATATCATGTCTCATATTTGGGGATCAGAGGACAACTTTGGAAACAGTTCTTCCCCTCCACAATGCGGGTCCCTGACTACCCAGGTAGGTGGTCAGACTTGGTGGCAGTGACTTTACTCCATCAGCCATCTTGCCCCACCCCCACCCTCACCAGCCACACCTGTTTTAAGGTAAGGAAGCAGAGTAGGCTGTAGTTCCTATTTCACCATGATTATCACTTAAAAGAGAATCTAACATTTTGCAGTAAGAGAAAAATCACATGAAAAATAGGAAAAAATAAGTACACAACTTTAAATATATGTAAATACCAAGTCACATTGTTCGAAGTTCGATATAACTGGCTTGAGTGTGGAGAGGAGACTCCACTGACTTGTCTGCCCAGAGGGCAGTTTGCACGAGGCAGAACTGAAAAGATGGATTCCTGTGGACATGACTGTCACCATACAAGGAACTCCCCCAGAAAACTAACTTGTCGCAGTATTTCTTGCATGAAGGACAGGTGTTTGCTGAAGCACTATAACAGCAAAGAAATGGAGTAAGAGAAGCTAGTGGTGTGAACATCTATAAAATGGAGTATTGGCTCAAAATGTGAACAGCAGCCCCTTAACTGAAGACCAATTGCATAAAGCAGAGTTTGGAAATTAAGTGCCGTGGGTCAGTGAGATGGCCCAGCGGATGAAGATGCTGCAGCCAGATCTGGCAATCTGAGTTTGATCCCCAGGACTCACAAGTGGAAGCAAAGAATCACCTACCACAGATTGTACTCTGACTTTCACGTGTTGTAGTATACACATATGTTCATATGCACATGTGTGTACATCTACACTAGATAGTTACATAGATAATAGAGATGTAATTTGTTTTTAACTTTAAAGAACAGGCAGAAAAGAAGGCTCAGTGATTAAAAGCATGCACTGCTCTGCAGAGGACCTAAGTTCAGTTCCCCACACCCCACCACCTGCAACTCCAGCTTGAGGATCTCATGCCCTCTTCAGGATTCCACATGTACCTTTGCTCGAATGCATGAACACACACACACACCCACACCACACACCACACACTTTTTGGTTTTTCAAGACAGGATGTCTCAGTTTTAACAAGCCTTGGCTGTCCTGGACTCGTTCGGTGGATCAGCTGGCCTCAGAGATCCACTAGGCTCTGCTCCCCAAGTTAAGCATTAAAGGTGTGTGTGTGTGTGTGTCACTTCACCCGGCTAACTTCTTTTTTTAATTTTGTTAAGTGCCTAATCGTGTTTTCCAATATTAATATCAAGACTTAACTCTTCAGGATGTAAAGATAAGGTATATTCTGTTCTTCTGGAAGAACACCCAAGCCAGGAACTGCCATCAGGGAAGTGCCGAGACAAAGCATTTTGCTCTTTCTCATGTTCTCTGCTCTGCCAGGCAATGAGTGCCACAGCCCAAGCCACCTAGTGGTGTTTTCCCTACTGTGATGGCTCAACTTCCAGCTTTCTCTTGCTGACCAGGTCTGTCACAAAAGCAACACACTCCTGTCAGCAGAAAGCACATGAAGCAAGCCTGTTTCTCTCTAAAGTAACATTTATTGTGCTTATCCACATGTCCCAGTGCAACTACTGAAGTAAGATTTCAACTTGCTGAAGTCAGTTTTCTCCTTCCTCCACCTGGGTCCTGGCTTTGAACTCATGGTTTTTCCTGATGTGCCCAAACTCAACAATACTTCCACTTCAGCACCTCAAATGCTGGGATGGCAGGTCCAATCCACCATTTCCAGGTCAGCCTGAAGCCTGGTGGCATCTGGGTTTTGTTGTTCTTATTTTGAGACAGGATCTCCCTATGTAGACCAGGCTGGCCAAAACCTCACAGAAATCCACCTGCCTCGGGCTCCCAAATGCTGGCCCAAAGGCCCGCACCACCACACCCGACTCCTCCCACTGCCCTCCAGACCTGTGGAGGGAATGAATGGTAGCAGCTCCCTGTGGTCAGCAGATCACACCGGATTACCTCAGAGGGCTTTCACTCCATCCACCCGAGCCTAGACACAGTAAGGAAATACTGGGATGTCTGAATGCAATGCCTTTTATTTGTATTGATGAGGAGGATTAACACACTCAGCAACTTCGGTGACTTTTGCTTACCCCACTGAGAAGCAAGGGGCTTACGAGCATCTTTCTCCACACAGCACTGTTCTTTTGAGGGACACTGATACCTATGCAGCCACCTGACCTGGACAGTCAAGGATCAGCTGAGTTGGGAGTCTTGGGGTGTCTCATTTGGGGGACAGGGCCCTAAAAGCCCACCTCTAAAGATCCCACTGTGCCTGGTTCTGGGCAAAATTTCCTTGTTCAACTACTCACAGACAACACTAGCTCTGGCTCTCCTCTGTGGACCTGATCCTGGCAGAATGTTTTCTTTCTCAGAGTTGCTCTTTTTAAATCAATGATAGAATGACTCCATCAGAACACTAGACACCTCCCCAGATGGAACCTAAATTCAGTCAAACTGGGATGTGACTATCCAGAATCGTAATGGCAGGCAGCAAGCAGGAAGCCACCCTAAACCTCTATCCTAGCACAGCTGAGAACTCCCTATGAGAGGGTAGGAAAGAAAAGGGTGGGGTGGGGGAGAAAGGCATGTTTTCCAAACTTAACAACACTGTGGGGGCCCCAGGACTGCTGGCCTCTACAGCGCCCCTACTTCCCTTCCAGCTGCTCGTACAGCTTGGGCACATAGTCGTCCCACTCTGCTTGGTAACATGTGCCCGCCACCGGAGCTCCCAGGTTATACTTCTTGCGGAAGGTCTCCACCTTGAACTTGCCACGATTGTCTCCAGACTTGTTGGTGAGGACGGGCTCGTCGCAGCTCAGCTGTTGTTCCTGCTCGTATACCAGCCAGACATAGCGGTGGAGACCTGCAGGGGAGGAAAGTACCAGCCAGACAGTAAGTGTGCGGGTGCGCTCCAGTTGGGAACGTTCTTCCCTAACAATCACAAATCTTCAGCCTGGTTTTCCACACAGTACAACATAAACTGAGTGTAGTGGTGTACACCAGTAACCCTAGAACTTGGATCAGAACTACCCTGAAAATTCAAGGACAGCCTGGGCTACATGAAATCTGCCAAAATCGTATGATTCTTAACAGCTTTTTAAAAAGTTATTTACATGTATGAGGACATAGCAAGACATAGCTATGACAAGCATCAAACTGCTGTGAGCTGCAAGGCCTCACAGACTTGTAGCAACCTTACACAAGCTATCAGAGTACACCACGTCCATTCTGGAGGACTCCAGAGCAATTCCTAGACCTAGGACATCTATGCAAGCGCAATGAAGCGCAATGGAAACCCCTGCCTAGGAATACAGAAGGTGCGCAGTGGCTCTATTCATAACACCCACATCCTGGCTACAGCCCAAGTACCCAGCGAGAGGAAGGCTGAACCGTGCAGTACACTGTCACAGGGACTACTAATTAATGAAAGGAAATGAACTCGTCACCCAAGCAAGAATCAAGATAAGTCATACTGTGGCTGCTCACCAGGTAACACACCCCACCCATTCATTCTGCCCACAGAAACATGGGATCCAAAGCGACCTGTGGAGACCCCTATCAGAAAATGCTGAGCTCCAGGGGAGCGACAGGGACAAGACCATCTCTAAGAGCTTCAGGGTAACAAGAAAAGTCTCCATCTTCCTGGGGTGTCCAAATGTGTGTGCCTCAAATTCTCTGCCTGAAACCTCTGACCCACCAGTTTCTCAGGCAAGCTCAACCTTCCAAACACCGGAGAGCTGCTGGGGTTTTATTCTTCAACACAGAGCACAGCTCCGACTCCAGAGACTTGCTCTGCTCCCCAGTGTCTCTGGCAGCCTGTAATTGAATCACCTGCTTTTGTAGGTGCCCTGGAGAACCTTAAAGAGTCCCTGGGAAACTTATCTATTTTCTTATGAATACTGAGAGGCCTTTGAAGCATCTGGAAGCTTCTGGGCCTACGAATACAAGGTGAGCCATGAGCAATGGTCCTTGTCCTGACTGGACACTCATTATTCCAGTCACTTCTCTGCAGGACAATGCACAGAAGTTGGCATTCTGCCAAGTATCACCCACCACCGAGGTGGCCTTGTTCCAGTGAAAAGGAACAGCATATAACAAGTGACCAGTAGTAACTGTGTCTCCCACCAGCTTCAGGGGTGCTTATGAGACTTGGGGAGCATTGTGGGACTTGACTCTCATGTTCCATGTCAATACAAAACACAGAAAGAGTATGTGTGTGTGTTGTATATATGTGTGTGTGTTCAATGTGGCTCACTAAAGTCTTCCAAATCTTTTCAAAGTACCCAGCTACATTTTGGGGAGAAAGGGAGAGCTAGAGATATAAAAAGCAATCTTTTTTGCTTCCTGTTTACAGGATCAGAAAGTTCCAAGATGACTCAAAGCAAAGATTACATGGAGAGTAGAGAGGGCTCAACTTCATCTGGCCCACACAGAGCCCCCAGCAACCCACTCTAAGCCTCCTGCAACCCTTTCTGCCCTTTGTGCCCAGGACACTTGCCAGCCCAGTGACAGAGAGCTTGTCTAGTGTGTGAGGCCCTGGCTTTGATGTTTCAGATCCACCACAAATCATTTACAGACGTATCTCTCTAGGAGTCCAAGAAGTGGTTCTACAGAGGGCCTGCCCCATCAGAACCAAAGTTCTAGCGCCCACATCCTACAGCTAACTGCACCTGAAAGGACTTGCCTGAGGGGGAAAGCAAGCAGGCTTCTGTCATCCTCACAGTAAGGCTTGGAAAGAACCTGTGGCAGTCCCTGCCCCCTCCTGTCATCCTAACACTCACCCAGCCTCCTCTCCCAGCAAGCACCCCCCCACCCCCCAACACAGCCTTTACCTACCTGTGCCCTTGGGAGGCCCGGAGCCCACGTAATCTGAGAGGACAGTGCCACTGCTAATGTCATTGCCCTTCATGTTGACCACCAGGAAGTGGTGCCACTCCCTGCAGAGACAGAGGACAAGGAACTGTGAGCACCAGACACATAGCACATTCTCCATGCTGGGCCGCAACAGGCAGATGATACACAAGGAAGTCACAAGCAAGTGTGAAGGCTGCACACCAAGAGAACTTGTTCCTGGGGCTGAGGATGTGGCTCAGGTGGCCTCAGCCTGTCCTGCACGAGGTCCCGGGCTTTGTCCCCACTACTACCAAACAACTGTAACCCCAGGAGGCCTATGCATCCCTGTCTAGCAGCGACTTCCACCAGATTAAGCCATATCTGGATGATAGCCTCTCCCCATCTTTTCCCCAACTGGCCTGAATTTGGGGTCCTTCCTGCTGGGGGCATCCGGGTCTGTGAGGACCAGGGTGTAGAGTTTCCCAGGATCAAGGCCATCCCATGATATGCTGCTGGGCCTATTCATAACCTGTAGAAAGATAACAGTTTGGGGTTAAAAATCTAGAAACGCTCTCAAAACTCAACACTTTGCAATCTTATACTCCTAAAAGGTAAAATATGAAGGTTATTTTTTTTATTAATTTCTTTTACTAATGAGACAAAAAAATAGTTTGTAGTAGTTTCACCCATGCAGATCGGTGGTAATTCCCAAGTACAGCCTCTACTAAAAGCCTTAAGCTTGCGGTTGGAGAGAAAGCTCAGCCCCAAGAACTCTAGCGAAGGGTAGACATTTCCCTGCACTCCTGTCTGGAGGAGGGAAGGGGGGGTGTCTTAACTCCCTGCAACTCCAGCTCCAGGAGATCTGATGCCTCTTCCGACCTACACAGCTCCCTGCTCTCTCTCGCACATAGCCACACACTCACACATAATTAAAAATAAGACGAATCTTAAAAAGCAGAAGTCTACAAAATTTTTAAATAATAAAAGTTTAAAAAAAAAAAAGCCAGATGTGGTGCATGCCTTTAATGCTAGCACTACAGAGGCAAGCAAGCAGATCTCGGTGATTTCAAAGCCAGCCAGGGCTACAGAGCGAGACCCATGTCACACACACACACACACACACACACACACACACACACACGCCAGCCTCGACAACACTTCCCTCGTTATTAACAGGGACAGGAGTCTAACGGTGGCAATGGATCCTCCCCCACAATCTCATTGGGGTCCTGAGCTACCTAATGCCTTTAAATATGGTGGCCAACAGGCCACTTGGAGCCAGCTGAGGTGTAATCTGCCTTCAGAAAAGGAGAGCGCCCAAGGACACATACAAAGTTTGGGTCAATAGAGACTGGCCAGGGCTCCGGGTGGAAACTCCCAAGTCACCATCCCAAACCCTGAGCTCTAAATATCTACAGAGACCCAGTTTCTCTGAGCTTGGAACCGCTTTTGGGCGTCAGCATCCCACACCCACCGCCACCGCCACCCCCACGGGTAACACAGGTAATGGGAAGGCGCTAGCTCCGGGGTCCTTTAAAGTGCAGGCTGCTCCCCGGGGTGTGACTGCAAGCTCGGGACTTTAGAAGGTTACATAAGAGGCCTCCGGCTGCCGTGTGAAGCTTGTCCGATGGCGGGGGCTACAAAGGCTGAGCTCGAAGCCCTAGGCTCAAGGCCTACTCCGTGCCGCAGGTCCCCGGTCTCCCCGGCGGCGAGCCCACTTCGTACCTGGGTGGGCGTTAGCACTTTGCCCAGCTCGTCCACCTTCACCCCGGCATAGTCGACCCGCAGGGGGTGCTGGGGTGGCTCGTCTACCTCCTGCAGGCACAGCGGCCCGGCCCACTGGCTGATGTCGGCGGCCATGGCGATGGACAAACGGAAGACACGCGCACGCCGAGTCCCGAGAGCCGTTAATGTAGGGCGCTTGCGCAGTTGACTGCCGCCGCCGGACCAATCTCCAGTCAGGTCACGCCCCTTCCTTCTCTGATTGGTTGAGCCGGAGCTGGGCGGTCCGAGCGCCAGGGTCACTGCGAAGCTTCCCGGGTGGTGCCTGCAAGCCGGTACTCAGATTAAAGTTGCCGCGTATCCTTTGCATTTGAAGGACTCTTTGACCCATTTCGCAATTCCAGGTAATAAGGCCATGCTTTCTCCCTTGCATTTCTTCAAAGCCATCTGGTTTCTTCCCTGCGTTATCTTTTGTTATTGTTTTAAAAGTTCTTTAAATGCCAAGGAAATTAAACCTCCTGGAAATCAATCAATGTGTTGGGTTTTAACTGCTGAGTGCGGGTGACTCCAAAGCAGCGGTTCTGCAAGTTCTGCACAGATGATGGTCTCCCATCGCCCTAAATGCCCACACTGGAAACTGGCTTCAATTAACCTTCCAGCTGGTGTGCCTGTAAATTTGGGCAGAATTGCATGCACATGGTTGGGAGGAATGGCTGAATCTTGGTAGAGGCTTCAGTGACAACCCCGCCTCCTAGGAGTGAATGTTGACAGACTATAAGCCCTATCTTCACGATGCCTTCAAGTAGCAACCACTGAGATCCTGAAGGGCCGGAACAAGACCTTTTATGGACAGTGTGACTTTACAAGACAAAATAGAATTCAGGTTGCCAGTTGATAGCCTCAGAATGTGGGTATTTCCTGGGTGGCTCTCAGGTCATCCCAGGGGTCCTGAAAGAGAAATGGAAAGCGTGGTTGACAGCATCAGACTTCGGGAAGGTAAGCAAAGCTGGACCAGCCATCGCCAACTTTGCAGTTGGATACCAGCAGCCTCCAAAGACTAGAAGCGATCAGAAATGGATGGACATAGGTTTTTACAGTGTGTAGCTAATAGAATACAGAGGCACTCTACCCTCCAGGGACGATATGATCCCTGATTTGTTTGTTTGCTGGTTTGGGGTGTTGTTGTTTTGTTTTGTTGTTGTTTTGAAACGGTTTCTCTGTGTAGCCCTGGCTGTCCTGGAATCTGCTCTGTTGACCAGGCTGGCCTCACACTCAGAGCTCCAACTGCCTCTGCATCCTGAATGCTGGGATTAAAGACCTGTGCAACCACCACCCAACTCTCACGGATTTTTTTCATTTATTTATTAATTATATGTGTGTGGAGGGGATACTGGACGTGCTTGCCACAGGTCCAAGTATAGAGGTCAGAGAAAAATGGCGAGAGTCCTTGTCTCCTTCTATTGTACCACATGGTGCCAGGGATGGAACACAGGATTCTTGTAAGCTCCAGGAAAACCACTCAGATCAATCTCCCATGGATCAAATGGACCCCATCCAGATAGGTACCCCTGTCAATCAATAGCCTAAGCTCCCCACCTGTTGCACATTCCAGAGGGTGGGATTCCTCCCCAGTTCCCTGGTTTTGTGATTCCCCTCCCCCAACCACCAAGACCTTGGGCCTAAGTATTTCAAACTTCTGAACCTATTTACTTTCCCAGGAATTTGTTACAGGGTTGGGAATCTGACTAAAACAAAAATACTTCTCAAACCTGAATATTAGCTGGGCATGGTGACACGGGCCTTTAATTCCAGCCTTTGGGAGGCAGAGGCAAGCTGATCTCTCTCTGTGGCTTTTCAAGGCCAGCCTGGGCAAGTTCCAGGCTAGCCAGAGTTACATAGTGAGACCCTCCCTATCTTTCAAAAAACAAAAATAAAAATCCTAAAAACAAAAAGTAAAAATGTGCATTGAAACCAGACAGACAGGGCTGGAGAGATGGCTCAGTGGTTAAGAGCACCAACTGCTCTTTCAGAGGTCCTGAGTCCAATTCCCAGCAACTATATGGTGGCTCACAACCATCTGCAATGGGATCTGATGCCCTCTTCTGATGTGTCTGAAGACAGCTATAGTGTAGTTATAATAATAAATAAATCTTTGGGCTGGAGCGAGCAGGGACTGAGTGAGCGGGGTCTACCAGAGTGAGCAGAGGTCCTAAGTTCAATTCCCAACAACCAGATGAAGGCTCACAACCATCTGTACAGCTGCAGTGTGTACTCATATACATAAAATAAATAAATCTTTAAACAAACAAACAAACAACAACAAAAAAAAACATTTGATGCTCTTCCAGAAGACCTGGTTTTGATTTCCAGCATGTATAACCAACAGCTAACAGCTGACTATATCCAGCTCCAAAGAATCTGATGCCCTCTGCTGGCCCTCCACGCGCACACACACACACACACACACACACACACACACACAAAACAATGTTTTTTGAGCCAGTTGTGGAAGACTATATTTGCAACTTAGTTCCTAGTAAGCTCCAATAGGAGAAGCTTGATTCTAAGTCTAGCCTGGGCTATATACACTGTTTTTTTAAAAATGTAAAAATAACAGGGTTTTTTTTAGTTTTTCAATTATTTTCAAAGTGTGTGTGCATGTGGATGTGTGTATGTGAGTGTATGTGTGAGTGTGTGTGCACGCATGTGTGCATGCACAAGCATTTGTGATACCTGAGTAAACCAGAATAGGGCATGAGATTCCCTGGAGCTGGAGTTACAGCCAGTTGTGAACCTTCCAAAGTGGATGCTAGGAAGTGAACTCTCATCCTCTAAAAGAGCAGTGGATGCCTTAATTGGCCAGCCATCTTTCTGGCCCCTAAAATGTGTATTTTAAAGCAATTGCCTGATGTGAATGACTTGTGAATTGTATGGTCTGGAGTTAATTGTTGACTATAGAGGCTTCTCCTTCCCTTGCTTATTCAACAACTCAGGAAGCTGCTGAAGCTGCAAACCCAGCACAGAAGAGAGCCCAGGTGGCCTGCTGTGGGCAGAGTGTCCCACAGCTCAAGCTGTCTCCAGGATCTGGGACAGAGAGAGCATCAAGGAGGTGACATTTCCTTGCTTGAGCTAAGGAGCTGGGTACCCCTATTTGTGTGTGTGTGTGTGTGTGTGTGTGTGTGTGTGTGTGTGTGTGTGTGCATGCAGGAGCCTGTAAAGGCCATGAGGGAGTCAGATCTCCTAGAACCTGTCTATGAGAATCCTCATCTTTCCCCAGAACCAGAGTCATGCCCTAAATCTCCGGGTAAAGATGCAGTGGTAGCAGGGTGGGGAGTAGGGCCCAGGGAGCTTCTTGCCTAAGCACAGACAGAATACTATTCAGTGTGCTGTCAGTCAGTTGTGTGTTATCAAGAAGAAAGGGTTAGCTGGGCTCTGTGATCAGGTATTCCCATTGCTTTGGAGTCTGCGGTGACACAGCTCAATGTGGCAGACAGTGTGTATCAGGGCAGATGAACAGAGAGAGAGAGGACCAGGGTTACACAATCCCCTTCAAGGTGAAGCTACTAATGATATATGAGCTGTGGCCCCAGACTCTAGCACACTGGCCCCTGGGAGCCGTTTAAGGTAAAAGTGCCTGGTGGGGGGGGGGGGACAAGGTAGAGAGTCAGTGTTTGGCTTATTTGTTGCTCTTGCAAAGGACCTGGGTTTGGTTCTGAACACCCCAGTGACAGCTCATAACTCTCAAGAACTCCAGTTCCAGGAGATCTGCCTCCCTCTTAGGCCTTTTACATGCTCCTCCATGCACAAATGCATGCACACACAGTAGTGAATATTAAAATGAAAATTATAGCCGGGCGGTGGTGGCGCATGCCTTTAATCCCAGCACTTGGGAGGCAGAGACAGGGGGATTTCTGAGTTTGAGGCCAGCCTCTGTGATCTACAGAGTGAGTTCCAGGACAGCCAGGGCTATACAGAGAAACCCTGTCTCGAAAAACC
>NW_022196905.1:110652666-110653929 GCF_008632895.1 Mastomys coucha
AAAAAAAAAAAGAAATTGCCTTCTCGTTGGTCTCCTGGATTCCTACTTCTTGGGATTTACTGCACATGCGCACGCTCACGTGTGTGTGTGTGTGTGTGTGTGTGTGTGTGTGTGTGTGTGTGTGTGTGCGCGCGCGCGCGTGTTCTTAGTAATCTCAAAGCTGCTGAAAACACACCCCATACTCTCTCTGGCTTCTTTCAAATTTTTCTTTTAAAGAGTCAAGAAATGTATATATTTCTTTTTGAAACAGGAGCTTATGTAGCCCAGGCTAGCCTTAAACTGGCTATGCAGCTTAAGCTGGCCTAGAACTCTCAATCCTTGTCATATTTAGTTGGCTGTTCAGAGACTCAACATCTCAGCTCTGTACTGAGCTCAGTCTCCAGCCTCAGTTAACCCTTTAGAGCAGCAGATCTCAACTTGTGGATTGTGATCCTTCTGAGTGTCACATACCAGATATACTGCATGTTATAGTTTTACAAACAATAGCAAAATTACAGTTATAAAGTAGCAACAAAAATAATTTCGTGGTTGGGGTCACCACAACAGGAGGGACTGTATTAAAAGGTTACAGCCTTAGGAAGGCTGGGAGCCAGTGGCTTAGACAATTTCTTGAGAGGCCCTGGGTCAGCAGGGGACCCATCAGTGTCATGGCCAAACTGCTGAGTCACAAATACCAGGAGGTGACAGATCTTAAGGTGTTGTCTTAAGACTCAAAATTTGAGGTGATCATCCCACAGCAAGGGGACCTGTGCACCTTGCAGCCTGGTTCCATCCAGGCCATGAACTCCACAGAGGGAAGGCATTGATCCCGATACCCCCAACTCTTGTGCACTGAGTTATGTGGCCACCCCCAGATGCCTGCTTGTCTCTCTTTGGAATTTTTTTAAAAACTTATTATTCTTTTTATTTTAAGATTTTATTTGAGAGGAAGCTCCACTCCCTGGCACTCTAATATGCCCAGGATCAGAGGTGAGGAGGACACAACATCTGTCCCAACACCGGGAGTACCTGGGACCAACAGGACCAAGAACACAGGAACTCTGCCAACCTAGTGGCTCAGGTTTTTTCCAGTCTGTCTGAGCTGGTGCCCTAAGCAGACCTTGGGTGCAAGCTCTGCAGGCAGTCCCACAATACCCAGAGGAAGCTCCACTCCCAGGCACTCTAACACGCCCAGCATCAGAGGTTACCACGGACCGGGGTTTCTCGCGGGGGCCCCTTGTTCCGCGGGACGAGGGATTCTGACCAGGTGGACACGGGATAAGG
>NW_022196905.1:110659305-110667383 GCF_008632895.1 Mastomys coucha
AGGCAAGAGGCTGACTTTCCTTGAAGTTTTCGCCTCAAATACCGCCATCACGAAAGTGTGCGTGGCAAGAGGTGAGGAGGACACGACATCTGTTCGAATACTGGGAGTAACTGGGACCAGCAGGACTAGGCACACAGGAACTTTGCCAGCCCAGTGGCTCAGGTTCCTTCTGGTCCTACAACACCCAGAGGAAGCTCCACTCCCAGGGGCTCTAACACGCCCAGGTGAGGAGGATACAACATCTGTCCCAACACCAGGAGTAACTGGGACCAGCAGGACTCAGGCACACAGGAATTCTGCCAGCCCACTGGCTCCTGTTGCTTCTGGCCAGCCAGTGCTCTGAACATACCTTGGGTGCAAACTCTGCAGTCATTCCCAAAACACCTAGAGGAAGCTCCACTCCCAGGTGCTCTAACAAGCCCAGGGTCACAGGATCACAGAGATAGCTTGACTCTGAGGAGTTCTGACACAATCAGGAACACAGGAAAGACAGGCTCCAGTCAGATTTAGCAAGGGCGGGTAGCAGTAGAGATAACCAGATGATGCAGGGCAAGCATGAGAATATAAGCAACACAAACCAAGGTTACTTGGCATCATCAGAACCCAATACTCCCACCATTGCAAGTTCTGGACACACCATCACACCAGAAAAGCAAGATTCAGATATAAAATCACTTCTCATGATGATGATACAGGACTTTAAGAAAGACATAAGTAGCACCCTCAAAGAAATACAGGAGAACACAGGTAAACAGCTAGAAGCCCTTTAAGAGGAAACAGAAAAACCCCTTAAAGAACTACAGGAAAACACAATCAAACAGGTAAAGGAAATGAGCAAAACCATCCAGAATCTAAAAATGGAAATAGAAACAATAAGGAAATCAGAAAGAGAGACAACCCTGGAGATAGAAAACCTAGGAAAGAAATCAGGAGTCATACATAGATGCAAACATCACCAACAGAATACAAGAGATAGAAGAGAGAATCTCAGGGGTAAAAGACACCATAGAAAACATTGACACAACAGTCAAAGAAAATGCAAAAAGCAAAAAACTCCTAACCCAAAACATCCAGGAAATCCAGGGCACAATGAGAAGACCAAACCTAAGGAAAATAGGTATAGAGGAGAGTGAAGACTCCCAAGGTAATGGACCAGTAAATATCTTCAACAAAATTATAGAAGAAAACTTCCCTAAAGAAAGAGATGCCCATGAGCATACAAGAAGCCTACAGAACTCCAAATAGACTGGACCAGAAAAGAAATTCCTCCTGTCACATAATAATAAAAACACCAAATGCACTAAACAAAGATAGAATTTTAAAAGCAGTAAGGGGAAAAGGTCAAGTAACATATAAAGGCAGGCCTATCAGAATTATGGCAGACTTCTCACCAGAGACTATGAAAGCTAGAAGATCCTGGGCAGATGTCATACAGACCCTACAAGAACACAAATGCCAGCCCAGGCTACTATACTCAGCAAAACTCTCAATTACCATATATGGAAAAAACAAGATATTCCATGACAAAACAAAATTGACCCAATATCTTTCCACAAATCCAGCCCTATAAAGGATAATAGTTGGAAAAATCAACATAAGGATCAAAACTACACCCTAGAAGAAGCAAGAAAGTAATCTTTCAATAAATTCACACAAACCTAATTTCACTTCTTACAACAAAAACAATACAAAGTATCAATTACTTTTTCTTAATATCTTAATATGAAAATTAATATTACCAACATATCCTAATCAATTGAAATCCAAAAATATGAGGAATTAGAAATTTATTGACTGTCATCCAATGGTCTCTCTAATTTGGTAATTGGAGAAATAGGTCCAATATTGTACAATCCATACACACTTTCAGCTTGTTTGTTTGTGACAGTGTCTTGCTGTGTACAACATAATGGTCTTGAGATCTTGCTTCTCCTATCTCAGCCTCTCTATTAATTGTATTGTTTATGTTTTTACACTATACTATGGTTTTCAGAACAGCTTATATATTTTAAAAGTATTTATATACCCAAAAGAAATGTAGACAATTAAATTGGGAGGGGTTTTGTAAGAGAACAACAAAGAGTAAGACTGAATGCTTTGCTTGACGTTTGTAACTCTTCTATCAAGTTACCACAGTAAGAGCCAAGATTTTAAGCTCTACTAATATAAAACAAACAAACAAAAACACTCTACATATTTATGTCCATTTAAGAAAATATTAATATTTTCTTAATGTATTATTTTGAAATATACAGTTAATACATTTGGAGTTATTTAAAATGTATATTGAGGGGTTGGCGAGATGGCTCAGCAGGTAAGAGCACTGACTGCTCTTCCGAAGGTCCTGAGTTCGGATCCCAGCAACCACATGGTGGCTCAGAACCACCCATAATGAGATTGGACGCCCTCTTCTGGTTCGTCTGAAGACAGCTACAATGAAGACAGCTACAGTGAATTACGCCAGAGCTAGCAGGGCCAGAGCAAGAGAGGCTGGAGCAAGCAGGGCCGGCAGAGGTCCTGAGTTCAATTCCCAGCAGCCACACATATGATAGCTCATGGCCATCTGTACAGCTACAGTGTACTCATACACATAAAATAAATAAAATAAATCTTAAAAAAAATGTATATTGAAAAAAACATGTATTTTCAGTATTGTAGACAAGCATTTACAGAAGACTGTTAAATTGATTGTTGTTTTATATCAAACAACTTTAATAATACTCATTTTTATTGTTATAATATTTTATAAATTTTAAAGAATATTACAAAAAAGATAGGTATTGAAGGTGGGTCTCTGGGAGGAGTTGGGGTACAAAAGGAAAACAAGAATGTGATTTAACTGGGTGGTGGTGGTACACGCCTTTAATCCCAGCACTTGGGAGGCAGAGGCAGGCGGATTTCTGAGTTCGAGGCCAGCCTGGTCTACAGAGTGAGTTCCAGGACATCCAGAGCTATACAGAGAAACCCTGTCTCAAAAAACCAAAAAAAAAAAAAAAAAGGCAAGGTCTCACTATGTAGCCTTGGCTAGCCTGTAGGTCACTGTGTAGACCAGGCTAGCCTTGAACTCACAGAGCTTTATCTGCTTCTGTCTCTGGTTGGAAGGTGTGTACCACTACCATTCCTGGCTTCTTTGGATTTTTGAAGTTTGTTTATTTATTTATTTACTGGGAGTGGTGAGGTTGGGACAGAGGGCAGAGGACAACCTGAGGGAGTTGGTTCTGTGTTTTACTGTGTGTGGCATGGATCAAACAGGTTATCAGGCTTGGCAGCCTTTACTCATTGAGCCATCTTGCTGGCCCCTGATTTGGATTTTTTTTTTGAGAGACAGAGTCTTACTGTCTAGCCCAGGCTGATCTAGAACTCACAATCCTCCTGCGTCGGCCTCCTGATTGCTGTGATTACAGATAGCGAGCATCTGGCCTAGCCAGGGTTAAAACACTGGCCATGTGTAGCTGTTTGGCTTCCCTTACATTGCTGTGGGGTGTGAACTATGTCTTCCCCCCACTGCAGACATATCTTCTCCTCAATTGAAGGAGCAAAAATGTATGCCATAGTGGTGAACACAGATGCATGACTAATAGAAACTGCATATGCTATCGGCCACTTAGTTAAAAGCCTCGATCGAGACATTATTAAAACCTTTTGAATTTCCCAGAATGTCTGGGAATTATAGGAACACAGCAACCTTGGATTTACTGTGACCTCCTGGACTGGTTTAAAGAGGTGAGGGGAGACACTGTCATTGATATCTGCCAGAAGTTCAAGGTGAGTAAACAGAGACGCTGGGGAACATGTGAGAGCCCTGCCGGATCTTCAGAGAAATGACAAAGTCCTTAGGGAATGCTGAGTCAGATGGCTCCATCCATGGTCATTAGTTGCTTTAGAGTCCAAGGGTCCTCATCCTTCCTAATGCCTCGACCCTTTACTACAGTTCTTCATGCTGTGATGACCCCCCCAACCATGAAATTATTTTCATTGCTACTTCATAACTAACTTTGATACTGTTATGAATGGTAATGTAAATATCTGACATGCAGGATATCCGGTATGTGAACCCTAAGGGGTTGCGAATCTTGGATTTCTGGTTTTAGACACGTTTTTGATGATGTGGAGGGGTTGCTTCTGTGTTTCTCAGTGGGAGGAGGATTTTAGTTGAAAGATGGAAGATTTCCACGTACTCCTCTTTGGAGGGCCTGGGGAGAGGACTCGGAGCTGACACTGCACTCTGCTTTTCCAGAGGACCCAGCACCTACATCACATGGCTAATAAACTCCTGTGAGTCCAGCTCCAGACAGCCTGGCGTCCCCTCTGTTCTGGCCTTCCAGGCATCTACACACACACACACACACACACACACACACACACACACACACACACACAAGTAAAATCTTTAATTCTCTTGAGAGTCAATTAGGCAGATCACTCTGTATTCAGGTCTCATGGGGAACAATAGGTACGTCGTTTTTATGTAAAATTTTGGGGTCTAATGTCAGTGTTAATGGCAAATGAAGTGTGGTCTCTCAAACTACTTAAATTATTTCTCTTCTCCTTTCAGTGCCTACCCCCATCCAAAGGGACATTAAGAGACTTCTCGGAGCCAGGTATAGTTGCACAGACCTTTAATCCCAGCAGGTAGATATCTGTGAGTTCGAGGCTAACCTAGTCTACAGCATGAGTTCTAGGACAGCCAGAGCTATGTAGGGAGACCCTGTCTCAAACAAACAAACTCCAGTCTTATATCTAGTACTGGGTGTAACTGAGTGGTACAAGACTTACCTAGCATCTGTAATGGCCTGGATTCTGTCTCTGGCACTGCACTTAATTAAATAATTTAAAATTCTTGTGGTCTCACATATCCTGAATTGGCCTTGAACTTGGTGTGTAGCCAAGGTTAACCTGAACTTGAGATCCTCCTACCCCTACCTACAAAGTGTAGGGGCGGCACGGGGAGGGGGTGTCACTGGTGCCCCATTATCCTTGGCTTATACAATGCTGGAGATAGAAACCACAATGTTTGTCACCCAGGCTAAGCAAGTATTCTCCCTTCTGAGCGGCACCCCTGGCCAGATGTGGGCTTTTAAGTCTCTTCTCTGCAACCTGAAGCATTTGCTGGGATGTGGGGAGAAGACTGGCCTTGCACATGTCTGCTGGAGTAAATTTTTTCAGGGGCCTGGGGGGCAGAATTTGGTGGGATCTAGAGAGACTTCTGGCGTGCTGGCTTGTGTCCCCGGTACCATCTCTTCTGACAACCTGCCTGTGCCACATTGTGAATAGATATTTGGCCTTTGTCCTACTTCTTGGCACGTAACTCCTGAGGTCATTGGCCTCTCAATGTAACAAGTGGGTGGTGGTTGTTGTTTTGTTTTATCAATTCTGTTAGCTGGCTGGATTTCGGATGGAAGGTGGTCCCCAGAGAGACCAAAGCAATGTTAAGAGGGTGGGGCCTTTCATCCTCAGCTCCCTGTTGGGGGGGGGGAGAAGTGGAAGGTAATCAATTGTGTGTATGTGGAAGCTTCTATAAATAAATGATAGTGGTATAGTTCAGAAGGACTGAGAGAAGCCGACGTTGGGCAGTGCCTAGAGAGGGCGACGTTCTGCATTCCTTCCCACGTGCCTTGCCTCGTGTCTGTGTTCCCTCGGTGACATTCTTTAGAGAAGCAGTTCTGTGCCACTACACTGTAGTGAATGAACTGAGCCTGAAGTGGGTCTGTGGGAAGGTCAGAAGTGCTGAAGTACTGAAAGTCAGAAGCCGGGGCATCTCCACCTGCAGGTACCATTGGAACCACACAACCCTGAGTGACTGTGTGAGGAAAACAGTGTCACTGTCACTATGGAAATGCATGGGGACTTCACAAGAGCACCAGCGGAGCTCACGCAGGGTGGCGGGAAGAAGCCCCCAAATATGTTAAGCGCAAAGAGCAATAAGCAGAAGAACAGCAATGAATATGGTGGTGGGGGACCACCAAGAGGGAGGCCTTGGAGATAAAAAGACCTGCAGCTAAGCCTGGTAGCCTGGCTCAATCCTCCAAGGCCCACCTGGAGGAAGGAGAGAACTGGTTCTTGCAAGCTGTTCTCTGACCTCCACATTCAAGCTGTGACTTTGCAACCACAGTTTTCAAACAAACAAATTGCAATCTCTGAGTTCGAGGCCAGCCTGGTCTACAGAGCCAGTTCCAGGACAGCCGGGGCTATACAGGGAAAACCCTGTCTCAAAACAAGCAAAACAAAAACAAAAACCAAACAAAAAACCCAACCATGGGCTGGAGAGATAGCTCAGCAGTTAAGAGCACTGACTGCTCTTCCAGAAGTCCTGAATAAAATTCCCAGCAACCACATGGTAGCTTACAACCATCTGTAATGGGATCCAATGCACTCTTCTGGTGTGTCTGAAGACAGGTACAGTGTACTCATATAAATAAAAATAAATAAATAAAAAACCAACCAATTAACTAGCTACTAAATAAATGTAAAAAAAAATAAATAAATTGCTTCTCTCAAGTATTTGGTCCTAGCAATAAAAACCTAACACACTTTCTCACCCTTAGGAAGTAATCAATTAAAATAAGAAGAGGTATTTTAAGAAAGATCCCCAAAATCAGGGGTTGGGGGTGAATGCTTCTATTCCCCATGGCTGACACTGCGCAGAAGTCACTGTCTCCAGTATTTAAGGACAGGAGGGCGTTCGGTGAATTATCCAGAGGAATTCTTGCTTTGTGTTCCCAGCTCTCAACAGATCAGGGACCATGGGATAGATACATTTTAGACTATCAGAAGAAGCCTGGGCTGTGGGTGAGTCTTGGCTTTTCTCACGACCTGTGACCTTGAAAGAGACATTGAGTAAGTCTTGGCCTGCCCTGACTTCTCTGGACCGCAGTGGCTATTGGCTGAACTGAAATCTCTAAAATTCTTTTGAGTTTCTTGCATCTTGGCTGGATCATTATCAGACGGCCTTGGTGGAGGCATCCGAAGTCCGCTCAGGACTGAGAGCGCCACCTGGTGACCAAGTTTGTAAGTAAGCTCATCTCTTGGTTCTAGGTCCAGCAAGCATGGACAGTTGTTCTTTATCTCTGTTCCCCTCTTCCTCTTTGTCCGATGACTAGTCTTGGTTGTTAACTTCACACAGCTCAAACCTGAGAAGAGGGAATTTCGATTGAGGAACTGCCTCCATCTTACCGCACCTGGGTACATTTGTGGTGCTTTTTCTTGATTAACCGATGGATGTCAGAGGGCCTAGCCCACTGTGGGCGTTGCTATCCCTAGGCAGTGGGCCTAAGCAAAGCTAATATGGAGCAGAGTTCCTTGGCTTCTGTTTTAGGTTCCTTCATTGGCTTCTCTTTATGATGGACTTCAAAGCATAAGCTGAAAAAAGAATCCTTTCCTCCTTTGTTTGTCTCATCATAATGTTCACCATGGCAACCAAAGAAAAATGGAGCACTTTCTTTTTGTTGGTGGTTTTTGTTTTGAAACTGGTTAAGTAGCTTGTATTGGCCTCAAATTCCTCATCCTCCTGCCTCAACCTCCCAAGTGCTGGGAGGTAGGTGTATGCATCACATCCAGCTGAAACAACATGCTTTTTTTTTTTTTTTTTTTTGGTTTTTAGAAACAGGGGCTGTTCTGGAACTCACTCTATAGACCAGGCTGGCCTTGAACTCAGAAATCTGCCTGCCTCTGCCTCCCAAGTGCTGGGATTAAAGGCGTGTGCCACCACTGTCCAGCTGAAACAACATACTTTTAATTCCAGTTTAGACTTGCAGAAACTGGTTTTAGTTTCTTTGTTGTTTCCAGTGTGTTTTTTAACCTCCTTGAAATATGTTGTAAGTGTATCTTTTGTTGTTTTCTAAAAAAACTTATTTATGTGTGTGTCAGAAGGGGCATGGTCTGATCATTTGAAGCTGGAGTTACAGGCAGTTTCCGAGCTGCCGCTGTGAGTATTGGGAACCAAACTCCAGTCCTCTGAAAGAACATCTTAACCACGGAATCCAGTCTTGCCAGATGCATTTAAATTATTTTATCAGAGTCTTACAAATGCTACTAAGTTGCTACCTTAGCCCTTTAGAATTTGTTTTCTGTTGCTTTTG
>NW_022196905.1:110667393-110707469 GCF_008632895.1 Mastomys coucha
TTTTCAGTGTAGACAGACTGGCCTTGAAGTTATCTTTTGCTTCCTGAATGCAGGGATTTTAAAGGCATGTGACACCAAACAGAGCCTTTAAATTGTTATTTTTTAAGAATATTTTTATTTATTATGTATACAGCATTCTGCCTGCAGGTGGGAAGAGAGCATCAGATCCCATTCCAGATGGTTGTGAGCCACCATGTGGTTTCTGGGAACTGAACTCAGGACCTCCAGAAAAGCAGTCAGTGCTTTTAACCTCTGAGCCATCTCCCCAGCCCCTAAATTGTTATTTTGAAACAGGGCCTTGCAATGTAGCACGGGCTGTTCTCAAATTTGAACAACTACTGCCTTGGCCTCCTGAGAATCTGGAGTCACAGGGGTCACCACCACTCCAGCCCTGATAGCTTTGATAAGTCAAATACAAGGAAGAAAGAAAGGAGAAAAGAAAGAAAGAAAAAGAGAGAGAGGGAGAAGGAGGAGGGAGAAAAAATAGGTAGAGAGAAGAGAACAAACAAAAAAGAAACAAACAAACAAAAAAACCCAAATAATCAAAAAGCAGATTAAGAGTTCCTGCAATTAAGAGCTTATACTCGCTCCCAGCTGCTCAAATTCCTGTAACTCCCAGCTCAAGGGGATCAGACCACACCTCTGGCCTCTGTAGGCACTTACACACACACACACACACATACTTAAATATTAAAAAAAAATTTTTTTTAAAACAAAACCAAACTAAAAATTCATTACTCAATGAGGAAATACTAGACTCCAGCGAGTTCATTTTATAAATAGCTGTGAGGCTGTGACAGTTTGGGAGTTTATTTCCCCTCTCTGTGTCTCCTTTTCTTCATCTGGAGAATAGCAATGTGAACGCTGAGTGGAGTTGAAGTTGGAAGGTGCTGTTGTGCCCAGTAAGAGAAAATTCTATTTTTTTTTTTTCGAGACAGGGTTTCTCTGTGTAGCCCTGGCTGTCTTGGAACTCACTCTGTAGACCAGGCTAGCCTCGAACTCAGAAATCCACCTGCCTCTGCCTCCCAAGTGCTGGGATTAAAGGCGTGTGCCACCACTACCCAGCAAAATTCTACATTCTTGTCCTTGTCATTTTGTCTGTTACTGTGTCAGAAGACATGGCTTATAATGTAAAAGAATCACATTTGGCTCACAGTGCTGATGCTTGACCAGTACACGAGCATGGGTCAACTTCCAGAGGCTTCTCTACCCTGTCACACCTCCCAAAGCTGGAGGGAAGCCATTGTGTGTGGGGGGAGGGGAAAGTAGGGTTGGGGGCTGGGGCTCAGCCACTAGGGGGCGCTTCCTGGCACTGCAGGAACTGGGTCTGGAGCTACAACCATTCCAGCAAAGAAGGGAGTAGGAAGATCGGAAGTTCAAGGTCACCCCTACTATATTGATAGTTCAAGCTAGCTTGAGCCATAAATGGCAGGGAAGAGAATGGACGAATAGAGTGGGAAGGAACACATGCACACAGGAACAGACTCACCTAATATCAACTTACCCTCAAGCTAGCTAACTATACCTAAACCATGACTAATCTAATGACATAAGCTCCTCCCATTACAACGACACCGGGAAGAAAGGCTTCACTGTGGACACATGAAAGCCAAGGCTGCCGGGCAGTGGTGACGCATGCCTTTAATCTCAGCACTTGGGAGGCAGAGGCAGGCGGATTTCTGAGTTCGAGGCCAGCCTGGTCTACAGAGTGAGTTCCAGGACAGCCAGGGCTACACAGAGAAACCCTGTCTCGAAAAACCAAAAAAAAAAAAAAAAAGCCAAGGCTAACATCAGGGTCAAGATGCTTCCTCTGTAGGTTCCAACTTTGTGCATGGTCTCTCCCCTGAAAACAGGGTTTGTTGTTAGAGGCTGGTCCAGCCAGCCAGATTGCTTCTGGGGTTTCTAAAAATCACCTAAAATAAAAAATAAATATTAATGAAAAAAATGAACATAGTATTTTTTTAATAATTAATTTTTATTTTATGTACATTGGTGTTTTGACTGCATGTATGTTTGTGTGAGAGTGTTGGATCCCTGGACCAGTGCTAGGAATTGAACCTGGGTCCTCTGAAAGAACAGCCAGTGTTCTTAACTACTGAGCCATCTCTCCATACACATCTCTCTTTTTTTTTTTTTAAGATTTATTTATTATATATAAGCACACTGTAGCTGTCTTCAGATGTATCAGAAGAGGGCGTCAGATCTCATTACAGGTGGTTGTGAGCCACCATGTGGTTGCTGGGATTTGAACTCATGACCTTCTGAAGAGCATTCAGTGCTCTTCCCTGCTGAGCCATCTCACCAGCCCATACACATCTCTTTTAAGATTTATTTTTATGTGCATTAGTGTTTGGCCTGGTGCACTTCTATGAGGGTGTTAGATCCCCCTCGAACAGGAGTTATAGTTGTGAACTGTCAAGTGGGTGTTGGGAATTGAACTCCCATCCTCTGAAAGAGCAGCCAGCGCTCTTAACCACTGAGCCAACTTTCCAGCCCTAAGCTAGGATGTTTTTTGTTTGTCTGGTCTGTGTTTGTTTTTAGATTTCTTTATGTGTGGTTTTGTTTTGTCTCATTTTTTGTTTGTTTTTAAGACGGGGCCTCACTTTTTAGTTCTGGTTGACCTGGATCTCACTCTATAGACCAGACTTGTCTAGAACTCAGGGCGATTCCCCCTGCCTCTGCCTCCCAAGTGTTTATATTAAGCTATCTTTAAAAAGATTTTTGTCGAGGTTAAGTCCTGGCTCTGCCTCCCAGCCCCATGTTTCTAGGAATAAGACTCCGATTCAAATTATATTTACCTTGGCCATATGGCTAGTTAGCTAGGCTCTACTCTGACTAGATCATAACTGAAGATACCCAAGGGCTCTTCCAGAAAGTATTGTGAGTTTCTTGTTTTGTTTTGAATTCTTTCTAATAACTGTTTAGCAGTTTCCCATACAAGGCCAGACTGTTTTGCATAAAAACAACATTCTTCCCCTAGGCACAGATGCCTCCCTTTCGGCAGCCATTTACGCCTAGCCCTCTGCGGTTCAGGAGGACAGCTGTAGCCAAGCATTCGATTTGATTTTAGAGTGACTATGTATTGTAGTACCAAGGTCATGTCTCCCTTGATCTGATTGGGTTAGCTATGTTGTACCTGTTGGAGGAGTGGCGACTGTAGGGTGAGCTCCATTGGGGGGAGCGGGGGGCGGGGAAGGGGGCTAACATGGAATCTTTTGTTTAGGTATAAGAGGAAGTTCAGAAATTAAAAGACAGAGTAAAATGTGAGTAATTAGGAATAAAGAACAGATCTGGTGGCGGAGCCAGAGTGGGAGGAGACTAAAGCCTGTACATAGGAGAAGTCAGAGTGGGAGGGGACTAAAGCCCATACGTAGGAGGAGTCAGAGTGGGAGGGGACTAAAGTGAGAACACAGGAGGAGCTAGAGTGGGAGGGGACTAAAGTGAGTACACAGGAGGAGCTAGAGTGGGAGGGGACTAAAGCCCATGCATAGGAGCAGGTTGTGATTGAATTTTTGTCTGGTTCCTGTGCTTGGGGCCCCATCGCAAACCAGGTAGGATGTGTTGGTGTGGAAGCAGCATCTTAGGAGGAGAAGCGCATAGACCCCGTACTGAGATCTGCGAGTGGAGCCCTGCAGCAGCCAGGGAATGGACTTGGTCCTGAGAGCTGTTCAGCAGATCACAAAAGTCTCTAAGGCTTTTTAGAGCTGCTGAGACAGAGAGACAACCTCTCTGCTAACGGTTCTAGTGCTGAGTCCTGAAACAAGGTCCAGAGTGGTTCAAAGAGGGATGTTGGATGGAGTTGGATTCTCCACGTCAGAGGTCAGAACTGCTTTTACGGGTTTAGGGTGCAAATTTCTCTTTAAAGTGTCAAAAGGGACGCTACAGAAAGAGCAGCAGTTAGAGTACCTCCGAGGAGGGTCCATCCCCGGGGTCACCGTAAAATTCAACAGATGGCAAAGATCCAGATCAAAAAAATCAAGAGGTACTACTAACTGTGCAAACTTGTGAGAAACTTTAAGAGACAAAGTTAATATACGTTTTGCTTACTAAGGTTAAATGGAATTGTACAGCTGGCTAGACCATGTACACAGATACCAGAGTTTCTGGAGAAGGATAAGGTAACCGAATTAGCAGTTTGCTACATCGGACTCCTGCATAAGGAACAAGCACCTGCAAGCTTTGTAAAGGGAGTTAAAGTCATCACCTAACTGGCAATTTAAAAGAGAAGTAAAATACTACTGAGTCGGTTGTTCTTTGTTGTTGTTGCTGTTGTTTTTAATAGGATTACCTAGCAAGGTTCTCAAAGCCACCATTCAGATATGCAGAATAACTTCCCAAAGCTGGGAGTCTGATGACAGAATACCTGGCAGCCTCCTTTAATCAGGGAACGCTGGTGGTTAGGATGTGGACCCTGGAATTAGCTCTTGCTAAAAGAAACATTTGAAAGCCAGGGTAAAGGGCATTGGCAACTAGCACCCCAGCCTGCTGGCTGGCTTAGGTTCAAGTTTCCCCTGTTCACAACATCCTCATGTCTTTGGAGAGGCATTGAGGGCAGAGGAATTAATATCTGTCTCTGTTGTCTGAGACATTTAGGATATGGGTGCAGACTCTGAGAATCCACCCCATCACCTGAAATGTGAGTAGGAAGAAATTCATCTTCACCATAGATGAGGAAGCAGTCCTTTTTGGCTTGACCAGAGACAGGAACGGCAGGCCTCTGCAGGTCTTCTTTTCCCATGCATCCTTATCTGTCACGAGGGCAGCACAGGATTTATTCTGGTGGAGCTTTGCCCATCCAAGGGGAAGGGTCCTACTAGGATATGGGGACATCCTGCCATGCAAGTGCACTGTAAGTGTAGCCACTTTTACTCTGGCATTTTAATTTTTTATAAGCCATGTTTTCTGATATACCTAATTTTGAATATTATTTTTTTTAAAGATTTATTTATGTATATGAGTTCACCATTGCTCTCTACAGACATACCAGAAGAGGGCATCAGACCCCATTGCAGATGGTTGTGAGCCACCATGTGGTTGCTGGGAATTGAACTCAGGACCTCTAGAAGAGCAGACAGCGCTCCTAACCGCCGAGCTGAAAGGCTGGAGAATCTTAGAATTTAAAATGAGGGCATTTAATAGAAATGTATGTATAATGTGTAACCTTTACTTAAAGAAGGCATAGGAAGTCTCTGTGAGCCAGGAATGTGGAGTGGTCAGTTCCAGGAACAGGATAGCGGTCAGCTATTAAGAAGATAACATTGCCCAGAATAAGGAACTGGACAGCGGTCAGCCATTGAGAAGATAGCATTGACCAAACCACAGGATATTGGTCATCTAAGTAGTCCTAGGAGCGGTCAGCCATTAAGAAGATAGCATTGACCAAACCATATTCCTCTAGACAATGAGTGTACAGGATGACTTCCTTGTGACCTGACTCAGCTAGGTAGTGGGTTCCTTTAGAATTTTCCATTGTTCTCTTGTTATGTTTCCCTGGTAACCCTTTCACCCCCCCTAGTTTGTGGTTTTTTCCTTTAAATACCACTTACTCCCCGTGCTCGTGGTCGAACCCCTCTGGCCTGCCAGGCTAGGAGTTCGACCCCAGATCTGGAATAAACCTCATGTGATTACAGCAAGTTTGGTCTCTCGTGAGTCATTGGGTGGTCGTGTCATCCAGAGACTTGAGTACTCCCCAGTTCTGGGGGTCTCTCAGAGCCATCTCTCCAACCCCTGAATATTATATTATTATTATTATTATTATTATTATTATTATTATTATTATTATTATTATTATTATTTGCCGGGCAGGCTGTCTGCCCACAGAACCAGGGGAGAGGGAGAGAACCCTGTCAGGGCTGAGCGGGATGGTGAGTTGGGGCTGAACAGGATGGTGAGTGTTGAGTGTCGCCTGCGCCTGCTCGAATCTCCTGCCTCCAGAGAATAACCACCCCAAGCTGGGAGTCTGTCAAAGCAGGAACTCGTTTTATTGTATCAATCTTTTCTTTATAAAGGGCTGAGAGAGGAGGCGGAGTTTTCTGCTGAGGTGAGATGACTTAGGGGGAGGGGAAAGTTGATGAAGGGTATGGGGTGACTAACAAAGTTACTGTATGTCAGCAGGAGCTAGGCAAAGGCAGGCTTAAGCAGGTTGTGCTGAGTCACTCCAGTATGGAAGTGACTGAGACAGTTTACAAAACTTGAGCCAGGCTCAAGTTTGTCCTCAAGGCCCAAACTAGGGCCAAATAGAGCCCAACATCTATTTTTTTTTGTTTGTTTGTTTGTTTGTTTTTTTGTTTTTTAAAACAGGGTTTCTCTGTATAGCCCTGGCTGTCCTGGAACTTACTCCATAGACCAGACTGGCCTTGAACTCAGAAATCCACCTGCCTCTGCTTCCCAAGTGCTGCTGGGATTAAAGGCATGCACCACCCCCTGCCCAGCTTGAATATTATTTTTTACTTAAACAAGTTGACTTGAATTTGTTTTGAGTTACCTGCTTCAGACTTAACTTTGACAATGACAATATAGACAGAAGACTATGTAATGGCCAGGCAGCCATGACATACTTGGAGGCAGAGGCAGGTGGGTCTTTGTGAGTTCGAGGCCAGCCTGGTCTACAGAGGGAGTTCCAGGATGGCCAGGGCTAGACAGAAAGTCCCTGTCTTAAAAAAAAGAAAGAGAGAGAGAAAGACAGAAAGAAAGAAAGAAGACAAAAAGCAAACTATATAATGGGAGATATAGATTGGTCTCTCTCTCTTCTCTGTAAATGAATTACATTTGTAGTAAGTATCACTACAAACATAATTTGTAGCACATTGAAGAATTTGTTCATTTATAAGATGTCTGATCATTAACTTTTCTGAAGGTTAATTTGCTTTAATTTCTTTTTAGATTTTAATTTATTTAATGTATGTGAATACAATGTCGCTCTCTTCAGACATGCCAGAAGAGGACATCGGATCCCATTACAGATGGTTGTGAGCCACCATGTGGTTGATGGGAATTGAACTCAGGACCTCTGGAAGAACAGCCAGTGCTTTTAACCACTGAGCCATCTCTCCAGCCCTGATCATTAACTTTTATATCTTAATTTTTTTTTAAGTTTACAATAAGTTAGTAACTCTCATAAGATTAGGATTTTATAAGACAGGGTTTCTCTGTGTCATCCTGGCTGTCCTTGAACTCACTCTGTAAACCAGGCTGGGCTCAAACTCAGAGATCCACCTGCATTTGCTTCCCAAGTGCTAAGATTAAAGGTGTATGCAAAGTTATAATTTTGAATTGAAGCTCTTTTAGAATTAAAATAAACCTTAAACCACAGATACATTCCACGAAGAGACTGGGAACCTCATTTCCCACCTTTTTTTTTTTTTTTAAGATTTATTTATTTTATTTGTATGACTGTAGCTGTCTTCAGACACACCAGAAGAGGGCATCAGATCCCATTATAGATGGTTGTGAGCCACCATGTGGTTGCTGGGAATTGAACTCAGGACCTCTGGAGGAGCAGCCAGTGCTCTTAACCACTGAGTCATCTCTCCAGCCCCCTTCCCAAGCCTTTTATACTGTACTTTTATAAACATGACAGTCTTATATATATTTTTTTCCAAATAGCTAATGCTTAACAAAATTAGCAAAGACATAAACTGATTAGACTTACATCTTTAAGTCAGATTTTGTTAACATAAATAGACCATTATAATCTTAGGAATTTTATATTTTAGGAAATTAAGATTACCTGTATATGAACTTTTAACTATTAACTTTTTTGGTTGTTATAGGTTTTTTAAGTTAGCAAGAACCAAGTAGATAAGAGTATTTTGAGAACTAAACATTCGTAATTATACACATCTACTGTGCCCCTCCCCCAGCGGAGCATAGTGGCACAAGACTATTGTCCCATTACTTGAGAGGCAGAAGTAGGAGGAATTCTGAGTTATAGGCCAGCCTGGTGTCCATAGCAAGTTCAGGCTACATAGAGAAATACTGTCTCAAAACTAACAACAACTATACATAAAGAAAGAGCAATACACAAAAGTAACAAATAAACTAATCATTTGTAGTAATAAAATTTCCTACAGGGAGGTGTCAAGCAATAGCTGGGGCCTTCATGCAATATATATAATGGCTTTCTGGAGCCTTAACTCAATATATGTAACAGCTTTCCTCTTGTCATAGAGTTTTTTTTTTTTTTTTTTTTTTGGGGGGGGGGGTTGGTTTTTTGAGACAGGGTTTCTCTGTATACCCCTGGCTGTCCTGGAACTCACTCTATAGACCGGGCTGGCCTTGAACTTAGAAATCCACCTGCCTCTGCCTCCCAAATGCTGACATTAAAGGCGTGTGCCACCACTGCCTGGTACCTCTCCAGTTTTAGTGTTTAGCCTGCACACTCAGAAAACAGTGCGATTTCATATAATTAGGTCTTATTGCACAGACCCAGCTGGGACTGGATATTCTGGTGAAGGTCCTGTGACCTTACCTCTCTCCCCTTTTCTTGGGGGAATATTAACATTTAACAAGCCCAGCTGTAGTTATTTTAAGCAGGCCTAGCTCAAGTTCTGAAGATGGCAAGTGTTCAATTCAGAAAACATTGTACAATACCACCTTAATAAAAGGAGGTCACACGGAATGACACAATAAATTAATAATGATCTCTGTACATACTGTAAAACCATTCATTAGGCCTGGTAAGTTTCCAGGTAAACCTTACAGAAAACATAAGACAGCCTTTATAACTTATGTAGCATGTAGAGCATTTTTAAAAATCATAATCATTATTAAATTTATATGAACATCATCTAGCAATTTAGCTGAGGGATCCCTGTTAAAACTGTGATGTTGGAGTTATTGAGAGATTTTAGACAAAGGGTCCCTGTTATCCTTTTCCTGTCTGAGCATCCTGCTAGCTGGTTTTAATACAGACACCTTATACCATGAGGTAAACAAGAGAAGCTTCTACCGGGAACGGCTTACCTCTTACCGGTTCTCAAGAGGACATAATGTCTTTTTCCCTGGAGTGTTTTGTTGTTTTCTTTCCCTGTCACAGAGTCAGAGAGCCACCCTGATCTAGGAAGGAGGCCTTAGAGGAAACTTTGAAATAACATGCTTGGGTCTGAAGTAGGCAGGCCAAATCCCATTTCCAGAACATGCTTTGCAGCGAAGTAAAATAGCCTGTGGCAACGTTTCAGTATTACTCACACCCAAAAGACACAGACTGACCTCAGTGATCTAGATCTCCCCATAAGCAGTTTGTGTATTCTGTAGGTGTAGACAACCTGAAAAGCGCAATGACTAGCTGATAAATAGAAATAAAAGCAAGAGTATGCAGGGTTGGTGGGGCGGAAACAAAAGCCAGACTAAAGGCTTAAGGTAAAGACGGCCCTCAAACAAAAATACCACCATATCTCAGCGGGAACCGTCTTGGAGACATAGGAGAATTAGCGGGTATTAGGACCCGGTTCTAAGTGGAAGCTGAGTAGCAGGGACGAGATGAGTTAAAATGAGCTTGGGCGGGGCAAAGTTTACTTGAGGGCAGGGCCTCGAACCATTTGCCGTTTCCTGTATGAAAGATGTCTAGGTCTGCGAGAAAGTCAAACATTCCCAACTGAGGCCAGCAGTGGCCGACATCGAGGGAGTAATGCGGGCAGATTTGAGTGGATAATTGGATGCGTTTGGTGGGTTGGAGCTTGCTAAGACAGAGCTCTTAGAGCCCAAGTAAACAATTTGGTTTAATTTTGAAAGGACAGGCAGGTCTAGGGGGATGTCTTACCCTGCTGCCTGAGGATTCCCCGGGGGTTTAGGGAAAGAAGGAAATGTGCCCAAGTGTTGGCGAGGAGGGGGCTATCCCGTGCTCATAAGATTCAGCGGAGTCCGCAAAGTTAAACGTAGGAGGTTCCCTGAACCTACCTTCAAGGCTTTGTGATCCAAAGGAGAAACTCCTGGGGCTCCTAAGGAGTCCAATCAGGGCACCTCGGAGTCAGACTGATGGATGGTTGCTTTGTTCTGCAGAATTTTGGGGCATGGGTGGCCAAACTTTTGGCAGAGATCAAACTGTGAAAGGCCTCTCAGCTTGGAGATCAGAGAGTCTGGGAGGAACCGGTCAGAAGAAGGAACTGAGGAAGATGGGTGGAGAGAGCAGGGAAGAGAGGACTGGTCAAACTGGGTTTACACAGCACAGATAAAGCTCCAGGACCTGATATCTGTCTGTGGGCTTCCACTACCCATGGAGGCAGAGGGCACAAAGGACCTGAGGTCTCAGGTCAGATTGGTGGGCATTTAATTTATATAGTGAGCTTAGAAGGTGTCCATACCAGACCCCAGGGACTGGGGTTTGGCGACTGGGGGGAAATGGGGAAGGAGAGCTCTCTGTCGAAGGATGTAAGAAAATCTGTTACACCAGTAGTAAGAAAAGGAGGCAGAGAGGCCGCCAGACTCAGTTCAGCAGGCTAAGAAAGCTTTACTGGAGCAGAAAGGGACCAACCTTTCCCTGGGAAGCAAGCTGAGTGCATTTCTAGAGGTTGTTGGGGACCAGCTCTTTTGTGTGTATGAGTTGTTGACTGGGGAACAGATTGGGTTGTTTGCCAGAGAGGACATCTTGTTTCTGCAGGTGGAGCAGAACCATCAGACTGGGGCCAAGTTTGTCTTTATGGTAAGGGGCTATTGCCCAGGACAGCACACTCCAATCTAATGGCGGGAGGCTACTAAGCAACGCTAGGCAAGTGCTCTAACACTGAGCTACACCCCCAGCCCACTTGTTCCTTCTGCCGCCACAAATTAAGAGGAAGGTCAAACTGCTGTGCCTCAATCTGTAGTGAAATAACAACCACCTTGGCCACAGGTATATGCAAATAGGTGAAGTCTATTTAAAGTACAGGAGGGGGAGCCAAGATTCTCCCCCCTCCTCTGTGCAGCTCCCAGCAGGGGGTTCTCTCTGTGTCTCAGTCTCTCTTTGCCTGCCTCCCTCTCCCTCCCCACCCCCAACCTGGAGTTGTCACATCCAGACAAAGAGGAACTTTTCTAGCCTTGGGGTTCAGCATGGTGAATGTTACTTTATTATCTCCAAGAACCTGCCTGACTGCTCTCACCTGTTAGGGTACCTGGCTCATTCATCTCCCATCAGCCTCTGGGGGTCTGTTTCTCTGGGAAGCAGGTGGCCATCTTCCTGTTTCCTCTGAGAGGGGCAATTTCACTTTCTGGGAGCGTGGATCTTCTTTCCAAATCCCATGGGTCTTGGAGCCACAGAATGTCACCATCTTCGTCTCTGTTCCAGAAAGGCTGGGTTCTGGTTAAGAGCAAGCTCATTTAAGAACTCCGTTTTTCGCCTCACCCCACAAGCCTCTCTTCTTGGATGTTTGCCTGTTTATCTGCCTTATTTGTTTCTCCACAATCCAGGCAGGGGCGGCAGAAGCAGCAGCAGGATTCCACCTAGGCTGGTCCCCACTGGACTTCCTCCAAAGCCTTGGGGGACAGCTCTAGGTTGTTACTAAGACTCTCTCAGAGTCACCTCTAGGGACAGGAGGAGAAGTGAGGCAGAAATAATTGGCACAAAGGTGACTTGCCTGAGTTGTCAAAGACTCAGACTGAAGATGCAACCCCCATGAAGCAGCCAGAACCTCAGCCAATTCTTTCCTACCTTACTACCCTTACGGTACCTCCAGCCAGAGGAATGGTTTCAGTAACAGAACACCTGCCCATCAATCACGCAAGAGTCCCCGGCATTTATCCCCAGCAAACACAAGAAACAAATAGAAACCATGTAGCAGTTGGAGATTGGGCTCGAACTCTGGCTCTTCTACTTACTTCTTCTTTAATGGAGTCTCTTGGAATCCTCTGGAAAGTGAGAAAGAAGACACCCACCCCTCTGGGTAGCAAAGGATTGGATAACCAAAAGCATGAGAGAGACCTGGATCTAGACCATCTCCAACAGGCAGACAGACCTAGAAAAGGGCTGCTAATAGATGGGAATGTCTGCTGCTTTTTCTGCACTCCTGACCTGAGACAATAGCTTAGAGGTCTTTTCTTTTCTTTCTTTCTTTTTTTTTTTTTTTCTTCATGCCAGCGGGACCTCTTATAGCTGCTTTTGTTTCTGGGAAGCTTTTCCTGGGGAGATGCATCAACACACATCTCACCCCAGATAGGGAACCCACAACAGACCAAAGTCCAGACACCAATCAAGTCCAATTTGGTGAACCAATGAATTTTATTGGCGTTACTGGCTGGGAGTATGGCTGAGGGGTTACTTACAAGAGCAAAAATGACTCAGACAGATGTGTCACTAAAGCCCACCTGTACTGGCTGGTTTTGTGTGTCAACTTGACACAGGCTGGAGTTATCACAGAGAAAGGAGCCTCAGTTGAGGAAGTGCCTCCGTGTGATCCAGCTGTAAGGCATTTTCTCAATTAGTGATCAAGTGGGAGGGCCCAGCCCATTGTTGTGGTGCCATCCCTGGGTTCTATAAGAAAGCAGGCTCAGCAAGCCAGGGGAAGCAAGCCAGTAAAGTACCATCCCTCCATGGCCTCTGCATCAGCTCCTGCCTTCAAGTTCCTGCCCTGTGTGAATTCTAGTTGTGACTTCCTTCGGTGATGAACAAGGTAGAAGTGTAAGCTGAATAAATCCTTTCTTCCTGAACTTGCTTCTTGGTCATGATGTTTTGGGCAGGAATAGAAACCCTGACTAAGACACCACCCAAGCATGGGTGACAGCTCAGAAAGATGGAAACCTAAAACACACTGCACAGCCTGCAGGCAGCTCAACCGATTGGAGAGGGCTTTTCCCCAGATGCCTCAGTTGGTCTAAACCTCTTCCAGGAAACTTGGAGGTTTTTGCTTCGTGCAGCTAGTTGATCTGGCCTCAAGATTCTTGTTAACAGTTTGGCTTATCTGAGTTTTCTTTTTACAGTTTGGCTTTCCTTCACTAGGGGGTCTAGTGAATCTGCTCGGTTTCAGGGACTTCCTGAATCTAGTTTGAGTTGTTTTACCTTTCTGCTTAAAGAGCTTCCATTAAGCATGGAACCTTTCAATCTTGGAGAAACTGTTACACAACTGGTCAGATGTGTTCAAGGAGAGTCCAGAACATGTTTACCTGAAGCTGTGTTTACCTACTTGTTCCCCTTTCTTTGTCTAAGCTAATTATCCCAAAATTAGGGGAGGGAGGGAGGCTTGCCTTTCCCAAGCAGTTAAGACTTCGGAGTCACTGAACCACCCCACCACCACCGCTGCCATCTTGGCCCTGTGAAGACTCTCTCTCTCTGTGCCTTGCTCTCTTTCTTCCAGGTTACTTTCCTTTTTTTCTGCCTTCTGTGAGTTTAACCGCCCCCCACCCCTCGCCTTTTAATTCACTGACTGGTGGAAAAAACAAACAAGATTAGCCATGTGTAGCAGCCTAGGCAGATGAGCACCTGCCCCACAGCTCAAACTTAAAAAACAAACAAACAAAAACAAAAACCAAAACCTTTATTCTATTTTTACTTATGTACAGTAGTGTGTTACTACACCCATGCACATGTGGGTACCCTGGGAGACCAGAAGTGTGTGTGGGATCCCCTGGAGCTGGACCTACTGGCATTTGTGAGCTGCCTACTGTGGGGGCTGGCAACAAACTCAGGGTCTCTGCAAGAGCAGTGAGCACTCTTAGTAGACAAGTCATCTTTCAGCTCACAGTCCAAGTCCGTATTTGATTGTGGGATTTAGGGTCCCATCTCCAAGGAGAGATTCCTACAACAATGCTGTGTCTATCAAAATGTTTGCATAGTTTGGAGTAAGCAAAGATTTCATCCTTACAGCCACGCCCCCTAAGGGGTCTCTTATTGATGCCCCTGTCTTACCAAGGGAAGCCCCATTTGCTCAGCCCGTCTTCTTGGCATTTCCCAGGGCATTGATGTTTCCAAAAGGGTGGCTATTTCCTCTGTGTGATGCTCAAGCATACAGACCTATGTCCCCTTGGCCTTAGTCGTCCTGGAAAAAGTGACAACATTGGAACACAGTCACAGTCATGGACCTAGGGTCAGATAAGCAGAATCTAGTCCTGGTTTTACCAACAACCAACTTCGTCTTAGAGAGCAACCCCAGGGAGCCTAGCCCAGTAAAAAGGGCTTGAAAGGTGTCTCAGGTCCAAGGGTTGCAAGAACTCTGTGGTTTAGTCAGCAAGTTCCCCAGGCCTGTTCCGTTAAATTCCCCTCTCTGCTCACTATCAAGGTTCTAGAACTTTACAGAATCTTAGCCAAAATACTGCTGGACAATACTTCCACGATCAGATCAGTTTGTTGACTTAAGACTAGAAAGTTTGTCTGGCGCGCTCAAGTATCATCAAAACTAATTAACTTAGCCAGCCACAGTGGCAGGATGTACCTTTGAGGATTGCCTCATGATAGAAGACTGAATCAAATGCTGTGTCAAACTACCATGCACATTCATTTATTTAATATATACAGGGTGGCATCTAGGTGTGTGGCCCTAAAGATACCAACAGGAGGCAGGGGTCAATCCGGATAAACTCCCTTGTGTTTACTGATTTCTCTAGGAAGTCTTACCTTGGGACAATGGGGTTTTTAGTGATTTTTTTTAATTCCCATTTTAGCCTTTTCTCTATATTTTACTTTGGTTTTACGGTGCTGGAGGTGGAACCCAGGGCTGGGCTGGGCGCTATACCACTGTCATCCTCATCCCTCCCAATATTTTATAAACGCACAGAAAGGCTGGGAGAGCATGAGCAGAGGGACGTCCACCTCCCAGAGCCCAGTGAAGATTCCACCGCGATGACTACATCCTTGTTTTGAACACGAAGTTTTCTCTCTGAGCCGTTTCAAGGGCAGATCCTCCCGAGGGCCCAGCAGTGGCAGTGTCCACCAGGACGCAGAATCGGGATGTTAGAAAAGCTGAGCCCGGAAATGTGGCGCTCCGGGCTCTGCCAGGATGGGGGTGGGGGAGATCAAGAGGGTCAGGCGTGGGAGCACCTGAAGACGAAACTCACTCTTCCTGTGTGGTCTCGACCCAAGTTCATTCGAGAACCCAAGTCTCGTGGTTGCTTTTGGCCGGACGGTCGCGGGATCATCTTTCCCTGGGCTCTGAGCGATGGCGGCGCTGTGGCCCGCCCCTGCACCCGTGAATCCAGATGACAAGCGCGATAGAGCCGCAGGGCTGGGAGGGCGCCCGGTGCCCCGCAGCCCGCGCTCAGTGCACAGGCCCCGGAGCGAGTCCCACAGCGGCGGGCTAGCGCTCCGGGCCGCCTCCTCCTACGCCCCGCGGGACTGGGATCGTCGCACAAGGCCCTCCTCCCGGTCAAGGTGGAGGAAGTTGCCCGAGAGGCGGGAGGGGGCCAGAGCCTGTTGTTTTCCGCCAGCCGGGCGGGCTGGGCGCAGGGGCGGGGCGCGCGCCCCAGAGGCGATCCTCGGGGCTCTGCCGAAGCATCCTATCCGGGGCGCCCCTCACTGCGGGCTGGGGAGTCCCAGGAGCCCCGTGCACCCGGAGCCGCGCGCTTCCCCTGGAGTAGACCTCGGGAGCGATGGCCGGACTGCGCGTCCTGCTGTGCCTCGGGGCGTTGCTGGCCCGCCAGAGCTCCGCAGGTAAGGGACTTGCCACCCCCAACCCGGGGACCCGAAAGCCCCCGCGCTAATCGTGCGGCAGGGCCCACCGAGGGGCACGTGGAGGGGAAAGCGACGCTCTCCCCACCCCACCCCCGTTCCTTTTCGTTGCTAACTCTGTGTTCTGGCTTTGCCCGCGGCATCGGCGCACCACGCTGTAAGCTTCCATTTGCGTCCTCTCCCTCTCTCCCCGCCTCCCCCAGATTGGCCCGGCCTTACACCTGTAAATTGTGGAGTTGCTTCCTTACGCCCTCCCAGAGTGATTCTACCTGTGCCGACCCGAGCATTCCAAGCCGCGCCTTCTTCCTCTTCCATCCTTTTTCTCTTTTCCTCTAACTTTTTCTTTGGAAATCATTTCAGACTTGACCAAAAACTGCCCCCGCTAGGAGACATAGTTGGCGAGTGATCTTACGTCGCTTACCTACACCGCGTTGTTGCCGAAAATTACCGCGCGCGAGGGGTGGAGGGCGCGGGTGTGTTTAGCAAAACGTATAGATTGGAAAAGGATGTTTGGGTTTAACTCGCCCGCGAATTCCTGCAGAGTAGGAACGATCCGGGATTGGGTGGGGGAAGCAAACCCAGGTGGTGGGTAATTTCCAAATCCACCCCACCCACCTGCTAGCCTTGTGTAGATAGGAAGCAAGCTATTCAGTCATACCTGAGCTCCCTGGCTGCAAGCGGCAAAAGTTGTTTTTTATTTTTTTATTTTATTTTATTTTATTTTATTTTGGTTTTTGGTTTTTCGAATCAGGGTTTCTCTGTGTAGCCCTGGCTATCCTGGAACTCACTGAGTAGACCAGGCTGGCCTCGAACTCAGAAATCCACCTGCCTCTGCCTCCCAAGTGCTGGGAATAAAGGCCTGTGCCACCACTGCCCGGTGCGGCAAAAGTTCTTAACTCTTACGCTCATTGAATTTACTTAACTATTTTGCTTTCACAACTTACTTATTTACGTTTGGTTTTAGCTGTCGTGTAAAAATCAGTACCATTTCCCGTAAGCTAGGTTTGCCCGAATATATGGGGAGAAACTCTGAAGGTTTGACAACACAGGCTCTCCTACCAGGAGACTGGCCATCTGTGTTATCTAGGACATGTGACCCCAAATTTGTTCTACTTTTTCTTATTGCGTTATTCCCTGGTCTTTTTGGGCCATGGAATTTTAAACATTTTTTGTGGATGATGCATGTGTTCTAAGCAGTCCTCGGCTGTTAGCCACACCACCAACTCCAGTCATGGATGGTACCGGATGTGGACTTACATACTTGTAAGTGACCTTCTGCTGTAAGCGATGGAGCGGGAGTGAGGGGTCGCCCTCAGTCGTCTTCCTGGGCGTTCCCAGTTTGCTGGAATGAACTTGCTTTCTGAGTGTAGGATTCTTCCCACTTGGAGACCTTCCCTCTGGAAGTCCTGGACTCTGTAGTTCTCGGTGGCCTCAGATTTGCCATCCTGTCACCCAGCTTCCCTGCTGGGGCTATAGGCCTCAGCCACCAGCCCTGACTTTCTGCTCAGTAATTTTTAGGCCCAGACCCCCAGACCTGCTTTCCCTGTGTGCTAAGTGCCCAAGGGCTTGCTGGATAGTCATATTTCACTCTCTCTCTCTTTCAAGCGGAAAGGTGAGACAGGTATCTGTCTTCTGACTCAACTACTTTGTCACTGGTGCTTCAGCTTGTCACCTGGATGTGTGCTCCCGGCCATGCTTGGCGAGAGTTACTGGGCAGAGATTCCTTGAGATTACTCAAGCCGTGTAAATGAGGATAGCATCAAGATTGATCATCATGGGGCTGGAGATGTAGCCTGGTAGTGAGTGGCAGGCTTGAGCAGCATGAGGACCATGTTGTCCCTCCCCTCAACCCCCTTCCTGAGAGTGTGTATCTCTCCCTTGTTGCATAATGTGAATCTAGGTTGGGGCCACAACAAAGGGTACCCTGGACAATGGTGTCAAGTTGGCAAAAATGGTACTTTGTATTTAATTTTTTTATTACATTTTAATTTAATTCTCCGTGTGTGGGGTATATATGTACCGTGGCATGTGTGGTGGTTAAAGGACAACTTTGGGGAGGTAGTTCTTTTCCTTCTCCCATGTGGGTCCCAGGGATCAGGTTTCGTGGCAAGCACCTTTACCCTATAGGTAGGCTTTGTTATCTCACTCTGTCCAGTGTCTGAGATCCAAGTAAATCCTTCTGATGAAATGCACTGGAGACTGACTATCCCACTTCATAGGGACACTCGTAGAGCCTGATGTGGCATGTATTGGATCAGTGTGTATTGGAATTGACATATCTTCAGGGCTACCCTCTCCTTGTCCATGACAGACATTACCAATTGGTAACCGTTCTGTTCTCCAAGGCTGATGGCTTCAGCTGCATCCCTGACTAGATGGCCTAAGGTCATATTCAGCTTCAGTAGTTAGAAGCAGTGATATAGGCACAGCCAGGAGGAGATTGGCCAGGTCATTGTCTTCCTTGGAGATGATATAAGCTCAGGTTTCAAGATTATGCAGGAAGTCTGTTCCAGGCCAGAGGGTTAGGAAGGGGCAACAGTTAGTCTGAAGGATGCTCTGCTTAGCTCTAACTCTACAGTTCATCCTTTCCTTGGTGGAAGTTGCCAGGTGAGAACCAGCATTGGTAGGCAATGATTTGAAAATGATTCTTCCTCAGCCCCTCACCCCCACCCCTGCTTCCTTCCATTTTCCCTTTGGAGTCAGGATCTGTCTTCTTAGCTCAAGCCGGCTTTGAACTTGATCTTCCTTGCCTCTGCCTTCCAATTCCTGGGATTGTGACCTTGTGGCACCAGGCTCAGCTGTGGCAGACTTTTAAATTATCACTCTTACGTGTTTCATGCTGCTTGGGAGTGACTAGCATTAGTGGGTTCTCTACCTTACAGATATTGGCTTACCAACCCCCCCACCCCCCACCCTGTGGGGGTTTCTGGCTTTGAAAGCCTTTTGGAAGCAGTGTGACTAGGATGGGCAGAGACTTAGGACTTCTTGTGACTTTGTCCAATTTCTGTCTTTGGAAAGGAACCCTGTGGCTCAGACACCCCATGGCAAGGTCACCAAGAGGCAGGTGGCGGTTTCTTTTTGCTTATAACAGTTTTATTGAGGTATAATCTATATACCATAAAATCTACCCCTGGGCTGGGGATGTAGTTCAGTTGGTAGAAGGCTTGCCCTGGGCCCCCAGAACCCCATAAAACTGGGTGTGGTGGTGTTCCACACCCATCGTTTTGGCACTGAAGTAGATGCTAAAGAATCCGAATTCTATGGTTATCTATAGCTATGCAGTGAGTTCAAGGCCAGCTTTGGTTGCTTCAGATCCTGCCATAGTGAACTCTGAGAGAAAACAGATGAAAGCCACTCTGTTGGGCCAGTGACTTGGCTCAGTGGGCAGAGGAGTTTGCTGTAGACCTGGGTGACTTGAGTTCCATCCCTGAACAGCCTCTTCCATCCCCCTGTTGGCGGAAAGAGAGACCTAACTCCTGGAAGTTGTAACCTGACTTCCGCTTGTGTGTGCTACAGTGCATAGCATCTACCCCTGCTAATTAACTCCAGGACATTTTTATCATCCCACTGGTTTGTGTCCAAATCCCTGTCCGGTGGCCTCTCTAGAACTGGGTGTCGATTGTGGTGAGCGTCTCAGGAAAACCAGTGTATTTGTTTCTTGTTACCTACTAACCAACCCTGGTCAGCTGTCGTTTGCCCATTAGTCTCGAGCAGGGGTTGGAAACACCCCTTGCCCCCTCCCCACATGATCTCACACCTCTTCCCTAAGGGTTAGGATTCCACATGGATGTCACCACAGCTGGCTTTGATCTGGGTGTTTGACTTGGCTTTCTCCCTCTGCCTAGGACTCTGGCTCCTTTTGAGCCCATCCTGTGCCTACTTGTCTATCTGGTCCAACCCTGAGGTCTTGCCTGGCATACACCCAGGCAAGCTTAGGAGCCCTTCCTGTCTCCCTGTTCCTCACCTCTATCCTCCATAACGGTTTTGTGTCTGTGTTCTCACTAGCCTGGAAACTGGACAGTTGGTTCTCTCATTGGTCACCAGAAGATCCAGTATATGTTGTATGTACCCATTTCTGCTTAGAGTGCCCCAAAGTGATTAATCCCAGGGGGAAGGACACTAAGATATGACTCCCGACCCCCACCCCACCATCTGGATGTCTAAGCAACAAGACTGCTGCCTAATATTGTGGCCTAACAAATGGCCACCTGGAGAGAGAGGGTAATGCTTATTGCTCAGCAATGTTGGGGTGATTGGATAGGCAGCTCTGCTGATCTTGCCTGGGTTCTTACATGTCAGGGGGTCTGCCGAAAGGCTGATCTAGGGCACTTGTGCCTGGGACCTCTGAGAACCCTGGCTCTGCCCCATGCAGGGTTCATCCTTGCTCTGCAATTGGAGCTGTGCCTGTCCTTGTGGACAGCAGAGGATTAAAAGGGGCCATCGGATGATGTGGTGTCTCTGCCTTGTATGTGTATATGGGGGGAGGGGGGACCATTTCTGTTGCTGTGATTAACAAAATCAACTTAAAGAATTAGGAGGGTTTGTTTTGGTTCACAGTTCCCAAGGGGTGCTGCATGATAGAGAGGGCTAGCAGTGGGAGTCTGAAGCTATCCCCTCAGTGAATCCACCCGGAAGCAGAGAGAGAACTGGAAGTATGTCCTGGCTCCGTAAACCTGTAAAGCCTGTCTCCAGTGACTCACTTCCTCCAGCAAAGCCCCACCTCCTAACCTTCCCAAACAGTGCCACCAGTTAGTGGGGGGAGGAGTGGGATGGGGGGAGGGGCCTGGGGGAATGGTAACCCATGGGGGACATTTAACATTCAAACTATATCACTACTATTTGAAATGTTTGGTAAAATAGCTGAGGATTTAGCTCACTATTAGAGCACTTGGAGGCTCTGGGTTCAATGCCCAGCTGTGTATAAATTGGGCAGGGCGGTACAGCCTGTGATTCCAGAGTTTGGGAGGTAGAGACAAAAGGTCAGTGGTAGCACATGCTATGAGGTGAGTTCAAGGCAAGTCTGGGCTACTTGAGACTCTGTCGCACGCAAGCAAGCATGCATGCACACACGCAAGCACGCACGCAAGCATATGACAGGCTATTAGAAAGTAAAGTCTTGGGGTTGGGGATTTGGCTCAGTGGTAGAGCGCTTGCCTAGCAAGTACAAGGCCCTGGGTTCAGTCCTCAGCTCTGGAAAAAAAAAAAAAGAAAAAAGAAAAGAAAGAAAGTAAAGTCTTACTGTTCCCAAAGGGTTGTTGCCCATCAACCAAAAAAAAAAAAAGAGTTGACAGCTCAACCTTTCCTTTCCAGACTTAGAGGCAGTGGCTATTGGCGAAGTCCATGAGAATGTTACTCTACGCTGTGGCAGCAAGTCGGGACCCAGGGGTCTGGTGACCTGGTACCGGAATGACTCAGAGCCCGCCTTCCTGGCCTCCTCCAATTCCAGCCTCCCTCTGGCTGCACCCCGTTTCTCTCTAGAGGATGCAGGTGCCCTGCACATTGAGGCACTAAGACTGGAGGATGACGGCAACTACACCTGCCAGGAAGTTCTGAATGAGACCCACTGGTTCCCCGTGCGGCTTCGGGTGGCCAGTAAGTTGGACTGGTGGGGAAGGGCTTGGGGAGGGGGCAGTAAGAGCCTATGGAAGAAGTCACTGTCAGGAGTGGGCTTTAGTGACAGATGATTTCAGTCTGGGCAAGTTGGAGGCCAGCCTGGGCTACACAGACCCTGTCCGGGGGGGAGGTGGGGGGAGGTGGGGAACGACAGCCAAGGTTGTCTGTCCTCAACACATGTACACATACATGCTCACACGCCTGCCGACAAACACACAAGTGCCTCTGAAATCAAACAAGACCTGGTACTCCCAAAATACATCTGATGTGTTCTGAACTGTGGGAAGTCCTTCACTGTGTTTGTTGCAGTTTCTCCATGAAAACTGGAGGCAGGTTTTCTCATCTGTAGCAGAGTACCCCGGGATCTTCTGGATCTTACCTCTTCTTCCCTCCCAGACGGTCCTGAGCCACAGAGGCCGACCATTGCTCTGATGGAGACTTGGTCTCGTTTTCCTCATGGAGTGTGAGGGTGTTACAAGTTGAAAGGACCACGTTCCTGGGAGGGCCTGGTGCTGCCTGTTGTCAGTAGTAAGTTCTCAGGGCTAGACACCTGGCTCTGGTCTTGGCCAGGTTGGCTGTTGCTTTCTCAGCGTTTGGTTTTATCATCTGAAGTTCTGGGTCTCGGGTGGAGTTTTGCTGCATCCCATGCGCTGATAAGGGGAACTAGTACAGGGAACTCAACCTTGGCCGTGGGCCTGAGGTCTGCTGCTTAAGCAGGTCACTGGATTCCCATGGGGGAAAAAGCATCCCAAGGTCCCAGCAGTCTGGGTACATCCTGGTCTTTTCCTCTTCCCTTCTATGGGTCCCTCCTTTTTTTGGAAGTGGAAGGTCATAGTAGAGATATAGAGGGTCTGTTTGTAGATCAGACTGGCCTTGTATTCACAGAGATCTGCTTGCCTCTCTCTCCTGGGTGCTGGGATTAAAGGCATAGGCGGAATTCCCTCGCAACCAGCTCTTCCATTTATGAGACAAGGTCTTGCTATGTAGTCCCCACTGGCTATAGTTTACTAGTGTGTTTACCTAGCCAGAGTAAGGCCATGGCTTTGGATTTTTTATCAAAAAAAAAAAAATGGGAAAAAGAAGGAAAGAAAAATGAACATAGTTTGGGGTGATATCCCATCGCTGTAGAGAGGTGGGGAATAGCTGTGAATTCACCATCATCTTCGGCTACATAGCAAATTTGAGGCCAGGTTGAGCTACTTGAGATACCCATTTCAGAAAACCATAAAGCAAAGCACAGTGATAGTAAGTTCCTCACAGCAATCCTCCTGCCTCCCCAGGACTTGGGTCACAGGCACTGAGTCCCCTCTCCCAGTTTCCTTCCCCTGGATTGTCTTTGTCTTTTCATGTAAATGGCAGATAACTTGGTCACATGGCTCTCTTTCTTTAAGGAGAAAAGTTTGTGAGTGCTCTAACACGGCCTTGGGAATTAAGGAGGAAAAATCCCAAACTGTTCCAGGCTATACAAGTTCTTATCTATGAATGACCTAGGTCATCCAAGAAGTGTGCCACCCAGGCCGTGTCCAGCTGTGTCCACCAGGCTTGACTTACCTCCTGCACCTGGGGAGGAATTTAGCCCACCTGGTGTAGGATGTCATCAGTCACTCCCACCTAATGAATACATAGCCTACTGTGTGGTGTCTGAGGGTGAGGCAGAGGCTGGGGTGTGGCTCAGTGTGTAAAGTGTTTTTCTCCAGTGCATGAAGTTCTGGGTTCATCCCCAGAACCACAGTAGAGCTAACTGTGGTATTGCCCTCCCAGCATCCAGGAATTGGAGGGTAGGATTAGATTCCTTGGCTAGGGAAGTCATGGCCAGCCTGGGCTACATATGAGACCCCCATCCTTTTTTTTTTTTTTAAGATTTAATTTTTTAAAAGATTTATTTTTATGTGCATTGATGTTTTACCTGCACTTAAGTTTGTGCCAGGGTGCCAGATCCTTTGGAAATGGACAGTTGTGAGCTGCCATGTGGGTGCAGGGACTTGAAGCTTAGTCCTCTGGAGGAGCAGACACTGCTTTTAACTACTGAGCCATCTCCCCAGCCTTGAGACACCCCCCACCCTCTGAGTGTTTGTGTTTTCGGGTTTTGTTTGTTTGTTTGTTTTTCCTTTTTTGAGACAGAGTTTCTCTGTGTAGCCTAGGCTGTCCTGGAACTCACTCTATAGATCAGTCTGGCCTCGAACTCAGAGATCCGCCTGCCTTTGCCTCCCAAGTGCTGGGATTAAAGGTGTGCACCACCACCACCCAGCCAGACCTTGTCTTTAAAAAGTAAAAAATAGGACTGGTGAGGTGGCCACTGACCGCTCTTCCAGAGGTCCAGAGTTCAAATCCCAGCAACGACATGGTGGCTCACAACCATCTGTAATGAGATCTGATGCATTCTTCTGGTTTGTCTGAAGACAACTACAGTGTACTCATATATACCTAAAATAAATAAAATCAATCTTTAAAAAACAATAATGGGGCTGGAAAGGTGAATTGGCAGTTAAGAGCAGCAGCTGCTCTTGTAGAGGACTCAGGTTTGGTTCCCAGCCTTCCGTGGTGGCTCACAACCATCTATAACTGCAGTTCCAGGTGACCAGATAATGTACTAGGCATGCTCGTGGTGCACATACATCCATGTGGGGAAAACACCATAGATGTAAAGTAAAAGCAAGCAAACATTAAAATAAAGGCAAGATAGAATAGGGCCACAGTAGCCTTAGAATTTTGTTACCCTGTTCCTAAGTGTCTAGAAATCCTCTGGCCCATATTCTGGGCTTGGTATGGGGTGACCCAGCTTGCCCACAGTAAGGTTGGAAAGATGGCGAGGTTGGCTCCAGTGTTAACCAGTCCTGGAGCCTTAGTGTTTCTTGCAGTCTCTTCTTGGTGCTTTCTGCACATTTCTTATGCATTTGGGAGCTGAATAGTAGAGCCAAATGAGGATTCCAAGAAACAGCCTGTGAAAAACCTGTCAGATCTCATGCTTCCTGGTCAAGGCTGAGCTTGGGTCCCGTTTTCTCAGGCAGCTATGGTCACATCGGTCTGGATTGGTAAGAGGGCAATGCAGAAGCGGGCTTGTATCTGCTAAAGCCCCCTGGCCAACAGCTAGGGCTGGGGGCTTGGCCATGCTCCTATGCTCCTATGCTCCTGTGTAGCTGTCTTCAGTGAACTTCTGGTGTTTCAGGGAAGATCCATGCTCCCTGAATTAAACCTCCTGGAGAGAGGGGGGCAGTGGGCTCATGGAGGGGAGACCATTGACCCTACCAGAAGTTGAGGTACTTCTTGCTCAAGGTTTTATTAACTTGGGTTTGAAGTACACTTGGGTGCTTAGAAGAAGCAGAAGGGAGAGATTGGACTCTGGAAAGCCAGTTGACACACCAGGGAAAGTAGAATTTAAGGAGCTTTGGGTGTGGGGTCATGGATCCATAATCCCAGCTCCTTGGAGGAGGAAGCAGGAGAATCAGAAGTTCAAGGGCCGTCCTTGACTAGGATGCTAGTTTGGGGCCAGCCTGAGAAAACCAACACAACTAATAACAAAAGTATTAAGTAAGGGTTGAGTGTGGCTTAGTGGTGGACTACTGCTGCTGGCTGGCCTTACCAGTCCCTGGCTCAACCTGAAGCCTCAAAGCTGAACAAAAGACTCGAGCATCAACAGACAGGTTCCCAGCTGGTGAAAATGGTGTTTGCATTCTACAGTCTGAAGTTGGTTGGACCTGAGCCTTTCAGACTGGGGGGGGGGGGGGTTGTGTTCTGTCCTCCTGGGTGGAGTGAAAACCCCCAGAGGATCAAGAAGAGAGGCTCCATATAAGAGAGACTTCGCCCAGGGCTTCCAGGGAGCCATGACCTTGGAGCAGTGAACCTTTCAGGAGTTTTGTTGGGGGTTTCAATTTGATTTTGTTTAGAATTCCTTTTAAATAGTATTTTAACCTGGTTTGGTGGTGCACACCTTTAATCACAGCACTTGAGAGGCAGAGGCAGGAAGATAGCTGAGTCTAAAGCCAGCCTGGTCTGGGTAATGAGGTCTGGGGCAGCCAGGACTATACAAGGGTTGGGATGGACTGCCATCTAGCCTCACCAAGTGAGACCTTGTGTCAACACACACGGGATTGATTTTTATTTTATGTATATTCGTGTATGCCACAAACACACGGATGTCTCTGAAGACTGGAAAGAGCTTCAGGTTGGTGGCGCTGGACTTATAGGCAGTTGTGAGCCTTCTGGCATGGATGCTGGGAACAGAACCTAGATCCTCTGCGAGAGCCGCAAGCAAGCACCTTAAACTCCCAGCTGTCTCCCTAGTTCTGACTTTTTATTTTAAAACACACACACATATATATATATATATATATATATATATACACACACACACATACATATAAAACACATTTATATATATAAACATATATGTATATGTATGTATATATGTGTGTATGTGTATATATATATATATTTTTTAATGTGTGTGTGCGTATGGTGCTCGTGGGGAGGTCAGAGGACAGCTTGTGGGAGTCATTTCCCTCCTTCCAGTTTGTGGGTATCAAACTCAGGTTGTCAGACTTGGTGGCAAGCACCTTTACCTGCTGAGCCCTCTTGCTTACCCTCTTAAAATTTATTTATTTATTTTATGCTGGGGAGAGTAAGTATTTGCCTGTCAGAGGCAAGAAGATGGCTCTCAGGAATTCGTATTCAACTTCCTCAGGGTGGGCAGGGTTTCTCATTTGTCCAGCTGCACTGTGTACCATAGGGCTAGCCTCTCACTTCCCAGCGGTTCTCTTGTCTCTGTCTCCCGTGTTAGTCCTCTCACTTCCCAGCGGTTCTCTTGTCTCTGTCTCCCGTGTTAGTCCTCTCACTTCCCAGCGGTTCTCTTGTCTCTGTCTCCCGTGTTACTGTTTGGAGTGTTGGGAGACTCGCCCTACCACATCTGACTATTACATGAATTCTGAGAATTGGACTTTGGTTTTGAAGCCTGCGTGGCTGGTGTCTTTACCTGCTAAGCCAGCTCCCATCCTGTTTTGTTTTGTTTTGTTTTGTTTTCTTTATAATTCTTCTACCTGCCTCCTTTCCAATGCTTCTCAGCAGCAAACTCCACTTCCTAGGTGCTTTCTGGAGGTTCATACTGTCTAGGCTGGGCCACCAGGACCTGAGAGACCCGAGCTATGTGACCTGAGTCACATTACCTTTGCCAACTCCGGCGTTGGCTGCCAGTACCTCAGAACTCCAACTGAACCCTGTTTAGCTGGCCGGATGCCAATAGAAAACACACCCTGGGACCTGTTGAGCCACATACCTGACTGACTAGCCAGCTGAATGGGGCATTCAGGCACCTCCTAGGCCACCACTTAAGTCTCCCCTGAGACCCCTGGGGACAGTACGCAGTATAGTTGCCAAAGATCCACCTGACAAAGATGACTTGGCCAGGTACGTAAAACACATCTGTATAATCCCAGCACTTGGGAGATTGAAGCCAGAGTATCCCAGCTTTGAGGCTAGCCTGCGCTACTTAGTGAGGCCTAGGGGAACAAGTCACTTTAATTGAAGGGCTACATAGGAAAATCTTTGCATCCCACAAACGACATTTTTCTTTCCCACTGACCTATTTCTGGACTAAATTCCACAGTGGTAGATGAATTCCTTTGTCAAAGCTTCGTCCTTCCTGGGCTGTTTCTAAAAGAGTGCGCTCTGAGGCAAGGGGGCCCAGGAGATCATGCTAATATGAGCAGCATTGGGAATGCCAATAAGTGTCGCTTAATTGGCAAAGTAATAACATAGATAACATTTCTTTTCTTCCACTTCCTTTTAAAATACTTGTTTGTTTGTTTGTTCGTTCATTGCTTTTCAGCAGGATCTTGCTATGTAGCCCTGGCTGTACACTAAACTGGTCTTGACTTGACAGAGATCCACCTGCCTTTCAAGTGCTGGGATGAAAGGACTTTCTTCTTCTTTTCATGCTTCTATTCCTCTTCCTCCCCCTCCTCCTCTCTCTCCCCTTCTCTTCTTCCTTCCTTCTCCCTCCTCATTCTTTCTCCTCTCCTCCTCCCCTCTCCTTTCCATCTTCCTCCCCTTCTTCCTCTCCTCCTCCTCTTCCTTATCTCCTCCTCTCCTCTCCCTCCTTATCCTTTCTCTTCCTCTCCCTCCTCCTTTCCCTCCTCTTCTCCCTCTTCCTCCCCCTCTTCCTCCCCTTCTTCTTCCCCCTCTTCTTCTTCCCCCTCTTCTTCTTCCCCCTCTTCTTCTTCCCCCTCTTCTTCTTCCTCCTCCCCTCCTCATCCTCTTTTTCGTCCTCCCCAGCCTTTCCTCTCCCTCCTCTTCTCCTTCATCTTTCTTTTCCTCATCCGCTTCTTCCACCTCTTCCCTCCTCCTCTTTCTTTCCTTCTTCTCCTTCTCCTCCTCTCTCCCCTCCTTCTCTCCCTGCTCCCTCTTCCCATCCCCTCTGGTTTGTGGTGCTTGTCACTGAACCCAGTTCCTTGTGCGCAGTAAACACACACCACACCTCTGAACTGTTTCCCCATCAGGGAGATGCGTTTCTTTTACCAAAGGGAACTTAGATATTGGATGCACTGGATAATACTGTGCAGGGCATTTTGGGGGTCAAAAAAGTTCAGGGCTGGGTGGGGTGTAGTTCATTGGTAGGATGCTTTCTATGCAACATGTATGAGGCTGTCTGTTTAATTCCCATCACTGAAAAAGACAAAAAGAAGTTCAGAAGCAAAGGTGAACTAAGACAAGGTCCAGCCCTTTGTAGAGAGCTTTTGGCACACCAGATACCATTCAGAGTGTTCCATCATATAAACTCACTTGGCACTTGAAGGGCTCCAGTGGCCCTTTTGCTGTATATTGCCATTTCTCCCGTTTCACAGAGGGAGAAACTGAAGCTAAACAAGGATGAATAAGTCACCCTGAGCCACACAGCTGGAGTTTAAAGTCAGGCCTGGAATGATCATTATCTCTCTTTCAGTGTGATGTACAGGGGGAAGAGGGAGTTGTGGGCGGGTTGCAAGAACAGCCTCAGGTTCCAGATAGTCCAGGGCAACTCCCAGAAGCTCAGCACATCTAGTGAGTATAGAGAAAGCAAGCTCCCCCCCCCCGCCCCCCCGGGGAGAGTCCCCAGGCCAGCACACTCAGAAAGGCCTAAGCTCTCAGTAGGGTCTGGTCTGCCCTGTGCGAATTCCAGGACCTCTGAGGAAAGTGGATGTTCTGTAAGCAGGTGCCGTGCAGGCTCAGACCCAGTGAGCCATGATAACAGGTTCCGGGCATGGTAGATATGGTTCTTACATCATCTACATTTAGGTCCTTCTGGGGCCTCCATAGGAGATCAGTCTCAGGCCCAAAGTGTTACTTCTTTTTCTATGTCTACGTGCTTTTTTCTTGGAAGGGACTTTTTATAGCTAGGGGTGTTTTGTTTGTATGTTAGGTATGTGCAGTGTGTGTGTGTGTGTGTGTGTGTGCGCGCACACGCGCATGCATGTGTGCATGCCTGTGGAGGCTAGAAAAGGCTGACAGATCCCTGGAAGTGGAGTTAAGGATGGTTGTGAGGCCCAGTGTGGGTGCTGGGAGTAGAACCTGGGTTGTCTGCAAGAACAGCCAGTACTCATAACCACTGAGCCATAATTCTAGCCCCTTGGCAAGTTTTATATGCATGTATATGCATATGTATGTATATATGTATATATAAAACTTATTTATTTTTTACTTATTTTATGTGTATAGGTGTTCTGTGTGGAGGTCAGAAGAGGGCATCAGATCCTCTGGAATTATAGTTACAGTTGTGAGCTGTAACATTCATGCATATGGTCCTTTGGAAGAGTAGCCAGTACTCTTAACTGTTGAGCTGAGCTATGTTGCTAACCCCTAGGTTTTTTGTTTTTTTGTTTTTTTGTTTTTTTTTTTTTGGTTTGGTTTGGTTTTCTTGAGACAAGGTCTTACTATGTAGCCCTGGCTATCCTGGAACTCCCTTTGTAGACTAGGCTGGCTCACAGAGAACTGCCTGACTCTGCCCCATGCACCACCTTGCTTCGCAAGATTTATTTTGAAGTGTGTGTACATGTATGTGTGTATACATGCACATACCCGTGTATTTAGATACTCAGAGGAGCCTGTAGATGTCCTGGAGCTATGGCCAGTTGTGAGTCCCTGGCCATGGGTCCAGGAAACCTCTCTCTGGCCCTCTGAAAGAGCAGCAAGCACTTTTAACCTCAGAGATATTTCCAAGTCCATGCAGTATTTGGGTGCCAGCTCTTAGGAAATGGCAGCAGGAGGCCTGGAAGCTCTTCGGGGTTCAGCTGGGGATCAGCTCAGTTGCTAGAATGTTTACCTAGCATCCTGAAGCCTTACACAGCACCATGCAAACCAGGCACAAATCATAGGCCTGTGACCACAGCACTTGGAAGGTGGAGGCAGGGGTCGCAGAAGCTTAGGGTCATCCCCAGCTACAGAGTTTGAGGCCAGCCTGGGCTATACAAGGTCCTGTCACACATGTACACACACACACACAAAGTGGAAAGTATTTCCCCCCCAAGACTTTTTTTCTTTTATGTTTATGAGTATGCTGTAGCTGTCTTCAGACACACCAAAGAGAGCATCAGATCCCTTTACTGATGGTTGTGAGCTACCATGTGGTTGCTGGGAATTGAACTCAGGACCTCTGGAAGAGCAGTCAGTGCTCTTAACTGCTGAGCATCTCTCCAGCCTGGAAAGTTGGGTTTTTTTTTTTGTTTTGTTTTTTGTTTTTTGTTTTGTTTTTTCAAGACAGGCTTTCTCTGTATAGCCCTGACTGTCCTGGAACTCACTCTGTAGACCAGGCTGGCCTTGAACTCAGAAATCCGCCTGCCTCTGCCTCCCAAGTGCTGGGATTAAAGGCGTGCGCCACCACCGCTCGGCTTGTTTTGTTTTTTAAGGGAGTGCTAGCCTATCTTCAGCCAGTTTCATTTAACTGTCCAAGATCAAGTAAGCAGAGGTCCTCAGAACCAGCATAGCCTTGGCACATGGAGAGTGTCCATAGACTGTTTTTTTCTGGTTCCCTTAGCGCTGTGGAGGCACTCGAACCCCACCATGTCCATTCCTCCCCATCTTTGCTCCCCTGTCATTCGCAGGTGGCCCTACCCACGTTGAGGTTAACATCTCAACCACTGGCACCCTCCCCAACGGCACCCTGTACGCAGCCAGGGGCTCCCAGGTGGACTTCAACTGCTGCAGCTCTGCGCAGCCTCCGCCCGAGGTGGAGTGGTGGATCCAGACCCACAGCATGCCTGAGTTCTTAGGAAAGAACCTGTCGGCCAACAGCTTCACTCTGATGTTGATGTCTCAGAACCTCCAAGGCAACTACACCTGTTCAGCCACCAACGTGCTCAGCAGGAGACAGCGAAAGGTGACCACCGAGCTCCTGGTCTACTGTGCGTAAGCAGCACGCCCCTCTTAAACTGCGTCTGTGCATCTTCCTGTCTTCCTTTGAGCTTGCTTTCTCCTGCCTTGCACGGTTGCCTCTGCTCTGTGCCCTCAGTACGTTTTACTGCCCTGTTACTTTTCGGGGCTCTGTAATACTCTGTTACATGCCCGTGCCCAGATCCTAACATGCTTCATTGCCTTCTTCAACATATGTATACGTATGTGGACTGTCAGGCGAGGGTTATCCTTTCTAGAGCATGTTTTATCTAGAACATAGCAGAGACCTCTAAGCTGTAGAAGGAAACTAATACAGAACTTTTATACATTTACTAATTTTATATTATTTATATAAATTATTTATATAATTTATAAAATGATAAATTTTTAGTTTAATAATGTAATAATTTTTATTCATTTATAATTTTATACATGTAAATACATTTATTTTTAACTTTGGGAAAGTATTAACCTTTCAAGGTATGCAAAAACTGGTCATGGTGGCTTATCCCTGTAGTTCTAGCTCTTGGAAAGCTGAGGCAGGAGGACCATCATGAGTCTTAGAGGCCAGTTTTTGTTATGAAGTGGAAGATCCCTGAGAAACAACATCCAAGGTTGATCTCTAGCCTCACATGCACCTGAACACACATGTGGGCACACCACACACAAAGGCACAACTTTTTGGTGTTCAGTACCTTGGAGGTGGTGGTTAATCATCTGTACCTCGCAGCTTTCTGGTACCCTAATCAATGGCCTGACACTTTTCTGGAAAGGAAAGGTCACTTTGGCCTCACAGCTGTAAAGGTTGCCATCAGTGACTGGTTGGCCTTGTTGCTTCGGGCCGGTAGCATGTCATGACCTGAGCATATGGCAAAGGGACCCGTTCCCTTTACAGCTGGGTGCAAGAGAGGGGGACAGGAAGAGGAAGTGGCCAGGGTCCCCTAATCCCCTTTGATGACCTAAAACCCCTCACCAACGTCCCATCTCTTATGGTCTCTACCACCTAACAGCAGTTCCAGACCGGGGATGTGAGACCCCAGAGCTAATTGCAGATGAGTGGCCTCATCCATAGGAAGCCTCAGCCCCATTGGATAGCTGCTCCACGCTCTGCTCTTGAGCTCCAACAACCTTGATCCCTGGGTTTGTGTATTCTGGAAATTTCTTCCCTTTTGTCACATTTTTTTTATTTTTTTGTGTGCATTTACGAGGGCACGTGTGTGCTATGTGGAAGTCAGAAGTACTCTAGGGATCAAACTCAGCTGATCAGGCGTAGCCACAAGCACCTTTTGCCTGCTGAGCCATCTCACCAGCCCCTCTGTCTACTGACTCTCCTGGTTTTTATTTTTTTGTTTGTTTGTTTGTTTAGTTTGCCTGCCTGTATGTAATTGCACTGTGGGCATGCCTGCTGCTCAGGAGGGCTAGAAGAGGACTCTAGATCCCCTGAAACTAGAATTACTGATGGTTGTCAGCTGCCATGTGGGTGCTGGGAATCGAACCCTGGTCCTCCGCAAGAGCAACCTGTGTTCTGAACTACTGAGCCATCTCTCTAGCTCACTGTGTTTTTTATCTCCAATGCCTTTTGGTCCTAGTTTAATTCTTTGTAGTTGTTGCTTTGTCTCTTTTTAAACAGGGTTTCTCCATGCAGCCCTGGCTGTCCTGAAACTTGCTCTGTAGACCAGGCTGCCCTTGAACTCAGAGATCCACCTGCCTCTGTCTTCTGGGTGCTGGGATTAAAGGTGTGTGCCACCACTGCCAGTCTCAGGATTTTTTGAAAGTTAATTTTGTAAGTGTATGATATGCAGGTGGGTGGAGGTCAGAGGCTAACTTGAAGGAGTTGGTTCTCTGCTTCCAGTGTGGACTGCAGGCATTAGAGTTAGCTAGTGAGCCTTGCGTGGAGAACATTGTTAACTCACTGAGCCATCTCACACTCTCTGCCTTCCTCTTCATCCTTTCCCTCTTCCTCCTCAACAGTGTCTCTGTATCCCAGGGTATCCTTGAATCAGAAAAGTAGCCAGAGCTTCTAATCCTCCTGCCTCTGCCTCCCCAATGTACAGACGAGTTCCACCACAACCATTTTGTGGGGTGCTGGGGATTGAGCCCATGGCATTGTGTGTGTTAGGCAAAACATGTACTATTTTAGCTACGCCGTCCTCCCCACCCCAGCCCGATAGGGACTTTCTGAAGGCAGATTAGGTGGCCTTAATGCCTCTCTCTGAGACCCTGGTTCTGTAGCACATGCACAGAGAGACACACACAGATACACAGGCAGGCAGACACAGATATACACACAGACGTACATATACAGACATAGACACAGATAGGTACACAGATAGGTACACAGACATATACACATATAGACACAGACACACACTCAGACAAACAGAAACATCCCCCTACACACCCACACACCTATAGACAGAACATCTGCCCATACACATACCACACACACAGACACAGGTGCGTGCGCGCACACACAGACACGTGCACACACACACACACAGACACACACACATACCCTGCTGTCTGACTCAGAGTCTGAGATGAACTGCACCCTCCTCCACTCTTTTGCAGGGCCCCCTTCATCAGTTCCTCAGTGCTCGGTGGAGGTGTCTTCAGAATCGGCTACCCTGGAACTCACCTGTAACTGGGATGGGGGGTACCCTGATCCGACCTTCCTGTGGACTGAGGAACCTGGAGGAACGATCCTGGGGAATTCAAAGCTGCAAACACTGAGCCCGTCACAGCTGTCGGAGGGCAAGAAGTTCAAATGCGTTGGGAACCACATACTGGGACCCGAGTCTGGAGCCAGCTGCGTGGTACAGATCTGTGAGTCTGGCTTGCTTTGTCCAGGGGTTGGGGTTCACCTGCCTGCCTTTCTTCTCAAAGAACCGTTTGATGGTAGTCCTGGGAGAGAAAGTCAGTGTTGGAGTACCCAGAATTCCTCCCGCTTGTCCTTGTACTTCTCGGCTATTGCCTTCGATGTTTAAAGACGCCCAGCTCAGATTCTTTATCTCAGCAGACACTGGCTGTGTGCCTGTGCCCTCAGTTTCAGTCATGCAGCCTGGCATGCCAATCAGGACAGATCGGATGCTTCTGTTAGTCCTTTTTATTATGTAGCAGAGGATTCCTCCCCACCAAACTCAGTAGCTTAAACATTTGTTGCCTGCGGATTTCTGGTGGGGTGTGATTGTGTGTCTCTTTGACAGAATGTAAAGTGATGGGGTTTGGGATCTCAGCCAGAAGACTTGGACGTTCAGGTGCTGAAATCATGAAAGATTCTCTTCCCTAGGTGCTCATGCACGTGGGTTGGGAACTGTCTCCTTCCCACATGGTAAAGCCCTGGGTGGGGATGCCAGAGTGTCCTCCTGTGGACCTACCCTCCCAGTTTGGTGATCTGCACGCCTTTAATCCCAGCACTTGGGAGGCAGAGGCAGGCGGATTTCTGAGTTCGAGGCCAGCCTGGTCTACAGAGTGAGTTCCAGGACAGCCAGGGATACACAGAGAAACCCTGTCTCAAAAAACAAAACAAAACAAAACAAAACAAAAAAAGGTGACCCTTTGTAGAACCAAGTCTCAGGAGTCAATTGGTCTGTCTTCTTGGTTTTGTGCCAGAGATGAGACCCTAGCTCTCACACAACACATAGTAAGTAGGTTGTCCCTGCACTGACCTCCCCTAGCCCAAGATCCTGTCTCTTGAGAGATAAAAAGGAAATTAGGGCTGAGAGCAGAGCATGACATGCTCACCCACAGCAAGGCCACGGATTCTATGCTCGAGTCCGACTGTGCCCCCACAAAAGGGGGCGGGGGCTTACTAGATTGCCAAGTTGGTTCTGAGTCCCTGGGTTCAAGTGACCCTTTAGCCTCAGCCTCCAAAATAGTGGGACCACGGACAAAGAGCCACTGTGGTCCACTGCAGCCATCTCAAAGTGGCCTGCAGGTCAGTTTGTTGAAGAATTTGTGAAGGGCCACCCTGGCAGCCCATCATAGGAAGGTCCTCACACCCGTGCTCACTTGCGGATCTCCACAGGTCCCTACATCTTCTGGATCCTTTCTTCCTATCTTACTACTTCTGCTCAGATAAACTCTTGAGTGGATATGTGCCGTGATGGTCAAGTGCGTGTGACAGTTTGTGTATGTGACTTGTTATACCTGTATGTCTGTGCACCACATTAGTGCTCAGTGCCCTTGGAGGCCAGAAGAGGGCCTTGGATCCCCTGGAAGAAGAGTTAGAGATGGTTGTAAGTTGCCATGTGGGTGCTGGGAACTGAACCCAGGTCCTATGCAGGAATATAAATGCCCTTGTCTTGGTTAGGGTTTCTATTATTGTGGTGAAACACCATGACCAAAGACAAGGGCTTATTTGGCTTACATTTCCATATCACTGTCGTAGAAGTAACTCAGGACAGAAACTCAAGCAGGGCAGGAACCCGGAGGTAGGAGCTGACGCGGAAGCCATGGAGGGGTGCTGCTTATAAGGCTTGCTTCCTATTGTTTGCTCAACCTGCTTTCTTTCTTTTTGTTTTTTTCCAGACAGGAACTCTCTGTGTAGCCCTGGCTGTCCTGGAACTCACTCTGTAGACCAGGCTGGCTTCGAACTCAGAAATTCTCCTGCCTCTGCCTCCCAAGTGCTGGGATTAAAGGCATGCGCCCTCCTCAGCCTGCTTTCTTATAAAACCCAGGACCACCAGCCCAAGGATGGTACTACCCACAGTGGGCGGGGCCTTCTGCCTTATCAATCACTAATTAAGAAAACACTCTATAGACTTGCATAGCATGCAGCCCATCTTATTGAGGCATTTTCTCAATCGAGGCTCTCACTTTCCTGTGACTCCAGCTTGTGTCAGAGTCCACGTAGAATTAGCCAGGATAGCTCTTAACTGTTATCAGTCATCTCTTCAGCTCCGTGGGTGATGAAGAGTACGTGTGCCCTGCTTGTCAGATCTAGTCACGAGTGCTACATCTGTTTCAGGGCTAGGGATAAGTCCCCAGTGGAGCTCATTTAAGGAAAAAGCAGCCATTTCTGAAACTCTGCTTTGAGAGTCTCAAAATATCAGCATACCTATGAATGAGGCTTGCCACTGGCTTCAGGACCCAGGAGATCTGGGTTCCCCACAGAGAGGGAAGGAAGGCCATCCCACTCTGAGGAAGGATATCTTTCCTGAGTGTCCCGAGCTGCCTCAGGCTTAGGCAGTTCTCTTCTGTTGACCTTTTCCCCAAACTTGGAGGCTCTACCTACCCTTTTGACCCCTTCCCTCCTCCTCTCCCCTTCCTTCTTCCCCCTCTCTTCTCAGAGTACCAGGTCTGACACCCTAGCTTTTCCTTTGAGACCACAGTTGAGAGAGTTGTCTCATTTTACCAGGCAGGATCCCAGAGAGTCGCAGTTTGGAAAACCCTTCCAGGCAACTTCCTAGCCCGGTGGTTCTCAACCTGTGAGTCTAGACACTTCTGTGGGTCACATATCCTGCATATCAGATATTTATATCATGATTCATAACTAGGAAAAATGTAGGTATGAGGTAGCAATGAAAGTAATTTTACGGTTGGGGGTGACCACAACATGAAGAATGGTATTAGAAGCGTCCGTGCATTAGGAAGGTTGAGACCCACTGTCCTAGCCCATCCCAGAAGAGTATGCCTTAGAGAGAGCTCCTTGTGCCAAGGACAAATGGATTACTTCGGGCCCTCGGTGCCTCTCTCATCTGACTCAGGCAGATGACCCCACAGTGTTCTGTGGCTTTTCTTGGGAAGATGAAAACAAGCATCTCTTCATCCCGGCTAGGGCCCTGGTGAGATAAGATCCACCTGAGTCCAGCTTTGGTGATCCACTGAGCTTACTGGGGCTTCTTGCAGGAAAATGAGGGGCCTCTCAGGGGAGCACAGCATGGTGACCCAAGTACAGAAACCCCATGCTGCTGTGACTATCTGAGTTTTTTATCTCCCCTCCTTCCTCATGCTAGGAGTATTTAGAGGAAAAAAACTGTGCTGCAGGAGGCCACAGCATGGCATTGTAAATTATCCAGGGCAGCTCTGTGGTAGAAGGACTAGTGCTCCACTGTAGGAGCCTAGGTCCTGGTCCCTAGAGCCTGTGTACGTTATTCTGGATTATCGGGTGGTCCCAGTGTCGTCCTGTGCGTCCTTATAAGAGAGGGGTGGGAGGTCAGAATCAGCAGGTAATGGGATCACAGAAAGAAGATATTAAAGGGATGTGAGGTAGGACGTGGAGCCAAGGATTGCAGAAGATGTAGGGCATGATTGCACATGCCTGTAATCCCGCTACTTGTGAGGCAGAGGCAGATAGTTTGTATTTGTGAGTTCCAGGCTAGCCTGTTCTAAATGGTTAAATTTCAGGCTAGCCTAGACTACATAGTGATATCCCTGTCTCAAACTAAACAAAAGACAAAACCAAGAACGAGTAAAAGAGGGGCCAAAGAGATGGCTCATGAAGGACTGAAGCCTATTGTAAGGTTTCAGTTTCCAGGTCCCTTGTAAAGCTAGTTCCAGAGAGATCTCATGCCTCTGACCTTATGGGTGCATATCCATCCCCCACCCCCATGTTTACCACATACATGTAATTAAAAATAAAAATACATACTCAAAAAGAGGAAGGAAATCTGAGTGTGGAGGCAAGGAGGCTCAGGAGTTCAAGGCCAGCCTCAGCTACATAGCAAGTTCAAAGGACAGCCTGAGCTACACGAAACCTCCCTCAAAAAAAAGAAAAACAGAAGGAACCACCTGTCTCCCTGGAGCATGCAAAAGGAGCCAGCTTTGTTAGCGCCCTGACTTCCAGCCCCCTAAGATCATAGAACTTACGTCAGAACTGTCATGTTCACAGTCCTAGAACATGCCTTTAAGCCATTGGTCCTTGTTGGCCTGTGTGTCAGTGTTTAACATGGCCGGCCTACTTGCATTACTTTATGTCTGTCTTTGTGTGTGTGTGTGTGTGTGTGTGTGTGTGTGTGTGTGTGACCAAATGTCATAGTGCAAGCATAGAGATCAGAGGATAACTTTCCTGGTGTAACTTCTCTCTTGCCACGTGGGTCTCAGGGATCCAGCTCAGGACCTCGGACTTGGCCACAAGCCCTTTTACTCACTGAGCTCTCTCATTGGCCCGTGTACTTTTACATAGATGTGTAACAGGCTAGGTGACACGGCCTGGTACTTGGGTCTCGGGGTCCATAGTCATCAGTCTATTTGGTTTCACTCAGAAGTGTAATGGTGTTGCATGGAAAGTCTCCCGTCCTCTGTGTTTTCTTAGTCCTAGGGAAAGTGGGACAGGAGGTCACCCTATGCCCTACCTGAGCAACTCACTTGGCTTCCCTCTGTGCCTCGGTTTCCTTCTCTGCAAAATGGGAATAATGTCAAGGTACTTTTGAGAGTGAGTTAGCCTCATTTGCATATAGTTAGGTCCTGTGCACAGTAAGTACTTGATAGACATTAAACTTCACTCTGTAGGACCTTCATCTGTGGGAATCACAAGCATTGTTGGTTTTTGTTTGTTTGTTTTTTGTTTTGTTTTACTGGGAAAGGATAGGCCCTGGCTTGACTCTTCCTGAAACATTTGTTTCTGTCTTCCCCCTTCTGACCACCAGCAAGCCCCTTACTGGCATCCCAGCCCATGAAAACTTGCTTCGTGGGGGGCAACGTGACACTCACCTGCCAAGTGACGGGAGCCAACCCACCTGCAAGGATCCAGTGGCTGAGGAACCTCACACAGCCAGAGACAGCCATCCAGCCCAGCAGCCGCTATGTCATTACCCAGCAGGGCCAAAGCTCCTCTCTTACCATCCATAACTGCTCCCAGGACCTGGATGGAGGCTTTTACTTCTGCCGGGCCGAGAACCCCATTGGTGTGAGGGCGGTAGACATCTGGCTGAGTGTGAAAGGTAGGTGCTCAGGGAGGCCCCAAAGGTTAAGAACCTTTAGAGCACCTGGTACCACCAAGGGCGTGGCTTTGGGGCTTCCCTTTGTGGGCCATGACCAACTGAAGATGGTATATGATTTACCTGTGGTTTGACAGGGTGCCTGAGAAAATTAGTGTCTAATCCTGGGAGTACCAATATATGCCTGGGACATAAAAAATTACACATTTTACTTATCAAAGGATATGTACTAGAACACATATGTACATGCATGCATATATGCTGACACATGTGTAGTGAAATTAGTGAATTATAACAAGAAAGTTCTCTGCTGTCCCACTTACAACGAATATGGTACTCCTTATGGGGATCAGGGAAAAAATTTTATATCTTTACAGTTGTTTTTAAAAGATTTATGTATTACTTTAAATAAGTACACTATAGCTGTCTTCAGACACACCAGAAGAGGGCATCAGATATCATGACAGGTGGTTGTGAGTCACCATGTGGTTGCTGGGATTTGAACTCAGGACCTTTGGAAGAGTGGTTGATACTCTTTACCTGCTGAGCCATCTCGGCCGCCCATCTTGACAGTTCTTAAGACATAAGAACTCTGGATTACATCTCTCTCACCTCATAAACTGGGCATGGTGGCACCAGCTTCCAGTCCTAGCACTCAGGAGGTAGAGGTCAGCTCTGCTACATAGAAAGTTTGTTAAGGTGGCAGATTCCTGTAATTCTGAGCTGGGGATGTCAACTATAAACTCAGTATCAGTCAACTCTGAATGATGTCGAAGATGCTCTGTGCCCTACAGTGTGAAATACCCCAAATTTAATTCTCTTTACTTATTTGTTAAGGTCATCTCAGCTCTGTAGAGAGTTTGAGACCAGTCTGGGCTGCAGACCCTGTCTGCAAACAAGAAAGGAGGAATGAGGAGCTGGAAGGAGAGAGGGAGGGAGGCAGGGAGGGAGGGTAGTTCCCTTACACCAGAGCTGCTGCTTAAACATTTCTCATTTTTTCAGGGCCCCAGGTGTGAAAATATATAAAACTTCTTTTTGTTTTTGTTTTTTTATTGTTTTGTTTTTGAGACAGGGTTTCTCTGTGTAGCCTGGCTGTCTTGGAACTCACTCTGTAGACCAGGCTGGCCTCGAACTCAGAAATCTGCCTGCCTCTGCCTCCCAAGCGCTGGGATTAAAGGCATGTGCCACCACTGCCCTGCTTTACATAAAACTTAAGGTACACAAATCAAACATTTATTGGTGATAAATCATAACGCAATTTTTTTCTTTTGGAAAACATTTTTGGGATATACATACACTTTGATCGTTCTTTAAATATGAAAGCAAATCGGCCTACTGAGATAGACACATGTTTACTTTTACACAGAGAATTAAATTGTGGCCTGGCGAGATGGATCTGTGAGTAGTTGCCAGGTCTGACTGCCTGAGTTGGATCTCCGGGACCCACGTGGTAGAAGGAGAGATCCGACCACCTCACAGTGTCCTCTAACCCAAATGCACATGTTATGACATGCATGCACAAACACGCGAGCACAAACACAACCACATGCAATGGAGAGAATTAAATTGGAGGAGTGTTTTCTACTGCAGGCCACAGAGTGTCTTTGATATTGTGCAGTGTTGACTGGTATTTTGATTTTTTTTTTTTTTTTTTTTTT
>NW_022196905.1:110707571-110759228 GCF_008632895.1 Mastomys coucha
TGTCTGCCACTACGCCTGGCTTTCTCCTGTTTCTTCTGACGGTTTAACATTCTCCGCTACGGTTAAGGATTTAATTCAGATTTGGTTTTTGTGGGTGGTCTGTGGTTAGATCAAGTTTCTTTCCTTCCTTTTGCCCCTCCCTTGTTGCCTAAGTTGGAGCCAGCTCCATCTCCCCTGCTTCCTTTGTTCACTCTTGTGACAATATCAAGCTCTCTCCAGCCTGTTTTCCATTTGAGACAGGGTCTTGATGTATATATAGCTCTGGTCAGGCTGGAACCTCCTCTGTAGACCAGGCTGGCCTTGAACCTCCTTTTGCCTCAGGTTTGTGTCACCACTCAAGATACCATATATTTTTCTACGTGTGGCCAACACCTAAATTTTCTGTTCTGTCCAGGCAGTGGTGGTGCACACCTTTGATCCTCACCCTCCAGAGGCAGAGGTGGGCAGATCTCTGTGAGTTCAGGCTAGCTTTGTTTCAGGACAGCCAGAGCTACACAGAGAAACTTGTCTCAAAAAACCTAAATAAATAGCTCTGTCCTGTGCAGCTCTGTGTACCAGGCACTGTCTGTGGGGATCATGGAGCTCTGACGTGGCCTGGCCTGAATTGCCAAAGAGTTGCAGCTTCGAAAGTCTCAGGAGAGAAAAGGCAGATAGATGCTTTCTCTTGGCTCAAACTGAGAAGTTAGGGATGCCTCATCTGCATGTGGAAGGACTTCAGGTGTGGTCCCTATGGGACTGATTGTCACAGTCCTCTCAGTGGGATGTTCCAGGACAGGACCCTGGTCCGGAGTAGATTTAAACACCTACTGTTCTCAATCATAAGAATTGCTGGGTGCCTTAGGGTTTACTGCTGTGAACAGACACCATGACCAAGGCAACTCTCATAAGGACAACATTTAATTGGGGCTGGCTTACAGGTTCAGAGGTTCAGTCCATTATCATCAAGACAGGAGCATGGCAGCATCCAGGCAGGCATGGTGTAAGCAGAGCTGAGAGTTCTACATCTTCATCTGAAGTCTGCCAGCAGAATACTAGCTTCTAGGCAGCTAGGACTAGGGTATTAAAAGCCCACAGTGACACACCTACTCCAACAAGACTACACCTACTCCAACAAGACCACACCTACTCCAACAAGACCACACCTACTCCAATAAGACCACACCTCCAAATAGTGCCACTCCCTGGGCCAAGCATCTTCAAACCATCACACTGGGGTTCCTGAATTCATCTTACCTGGTTTTCTGTGTGGTGGCACAGTCTACTGCCCCACAGTCCTGGTCCATTGATCACCATGTTTACTGTGGTACCAATTCCCACTTTCACTGGGGCCTTGGATCACACAGAGTTCCTCAGTTCTGCAGTGTATATAGATGTTACATGCTTCGTCTGACTCTATGAATTCTATCTGCCTGAGGTTGATCTTAGAGAGGTTCTGTGGACATGAAACCATGATGAGACAAGAAAAAGATGGCAGGCAGTGGTGGTATACACCTTTAGTCCCAGTACTTGGGAGGCAGAGGCAGGTGGATTTCAGAGATTGAGGCCAGCCTGGTCTACAGAGTGAGTTCCAGGCCAGCCAGGGCTACACAGAGAAACCTTAAAAAAAAAAAAGAGGTGGATGCAGGAAGAAAAAAGAAAAAGAAAAAGATGGATTTGGGCTAAAGAGGGGAGGTTTGGGGCGACCAATCAAAAGGGCTCATGACGTGGTGATCTCTTCATAGAACCTCTGAACATCGGGGGCATTGTGGGCACTGTGGTGAGCCTCCTCCTGCTGGGACTGGCCATTGTTTCAGGCCTCATGCTGTATTACAGCCCTGCTTTCTGCTGGAAGGGTAAGAGTTCTGTGCTTCTTTTTCAAGCTTAAAAAAAAAAAAGAAAAAGCTGTGGGTAGGGCTGGAGAGGTGGCAAAGCAGTTAAGAGCATTGGCTACTCTCAGAATCAGGGTTTGATTCCCGGCACCCACGTGCTGGCTCTCAACTGTCTGTAACCTCAGTTCCAGGGGATCCCAGCCCATCGTTTGGTGTCCTTGAACACTGGGCTTGCATGTGGTACACAGACCTACCTGCAGGCGAAATTTAAAAAGCCATGGGTGGGAAGAAAACCCTCTGTCCAGCTTCTACCTAGTACCCCACCCTCTAAAGCTTTGTAAAACTATGCTTGATAATGAGGTACTTAAGTATGTCCCCAAGCAGTTAGAATGTTTCTTAGATGGTCATGCTTTGTCAGTGTTAGTCATGCCTTTATAATTTGCTCTGTACATGTATGTGTTGTGTGCACAGCAGTGTGTGGTTGTGTGCCCATCCATGTGTGACCATGCAGAGGCTAGAACACGATCTTGGTTGTCTTCCTCTCTTCCTCACCTTTACTGGCTCTGGACAGGGATGCTTTACTCCTTTAGCTGGGCTGGCTGGCTAGCAATGGCCTAGGCTCCACGGGGTCTCACACCCCTAATGATGGAGTCTCAGGTACATAGAGCTATATCTGGCTTCTTAGGCATTTGACTTTGATCTCAGGAGCTTAGGCTATTGAGTTATCTCCTCAGCCATTGGTGGTTTGATTGAAAACTCTTGAAACTGAACCAGTGTATCCGGTGCTTACCTCTCTCTTCTTTTTCTTTCTTTCAGCAGGGAGCACATTCAGGTGAGTGTTTGGGGATTCTAATCCAAAGACTTTTCCCATCATTCCTTGTCATTGCTGTTCTTATTCCTGCTGGGATCAAACTATGTGCCTGACCCTGGGCCAGGAGCTTCCTGAGGCTTTGTGGGAAAACCTCCATCTTGATGATGTCGTGGGGTGGGAGTGGCATATGTGTTTCACAGAGGAGGTAGAGACCCAGTGGAGTGATTTCTGCAGGTAAATTGAGGCAGGTAGAAGGGTCTGTCCTCTGACCCAGGTCTGAAGGATTCCAGAGTCCTGTGACCCTTTATAATGGGAACCTCCAGGAGGGGCACACTGAAACACTTGGGCTCTGAATACACTCCAGTCAGGTTACTCGGGCGTTGGCTTCTAGTTCATTTTCTGAGAGTTAAAAGGAAGTCCAAGTCGCTAGAATGCTTTGGAAGACAAGTCTAAGCATGCCCCACCCCCACAGGAAAATTCAGCAAGGGAAAAAGTAAACAAGTGGAATTTGTATATTTTATTTCCCCAAGGTGATATTGAGCAGTAGAGAGAATTCTTCTTTATGATCCACGAACAATTAGTTCCTTATTCTTTCATTTTTCCCAATGGGATCTTACTGTTCTAGAGCCTTCTTTCCTGGGAAACCATTTTGCCATTCTTGTGAAGGGCCATTGTTCAGGCAAATTTGTCATTCTCATGCTTATTATTCACAGGTAATACCAATGAGGCCTTGTGGGAAGCGGCTAGGAACCATGGCCCCTAGGCCCCAGTTGCTGATCCCAAGTCTTTTGTACAGGGTCGAGGGACTGAGGTGAATATTTTATATATCAAAGCAGACCTGGCCTCCAGGTTCTCCCAGCATCCCTCAGTCCCTACCTGGCATACCCTGCCCCCAACACTGAACTTTCCAGCCCAGGGGCTGGGTTGCCCTTCCCCCAGATGCTCTTCCCTATATAATCCAGGCATTTTGATCTTTTTCTCTCCCCTCCCCTCCCCTCTTCTCTTCTTTCCTCTCTAGGTATACCCTCCCTTTCTCTTTCTCTCCCCTTAACTCCCCAGTGACAACTGCCCTGGCCTTAATCCTTGGGGCCAGTGAACGCACCCACTAGAGAACAGCTTCCCCAATAAACCTGCCTTAATATAGTCTAATGTGGCTTGGATTGGCTCATTTCACGGGCAGTGGAAAAATAGCCTACCAGGTATTCTCAATCCTCTGAGCCTCCATCCTTCCATCCGTTTCACAGAGTGGTATGAGGGGGGTGAATTGTGAATGTGGTGCTCCTGGGCCTTGTAGTCAGCTGGAAATACATCATTCCTTCCTTGAGCCCATGGCTGGGCAAGGCAGGCTGCATGCACCTGTGGAAAGGCAAGAGCAGTTCCATGCCAGGATGATGGACGGGGGCCCTCTTGCAGTTTGAGGAAGAGAAGATCTTACTGGAGGATCAGGAGAGATCTGTAGGACTGAGACAGAAATAAGGCCATTTGAGGAAAGAACTTGGTATTTGTTTTATTTTGGGGGGGTTGGTTGGTTGGTTTGTTGGTTTGTTTGTTGAGACTGGTTCTTAGGTATTCTGAGTTGGCCTCAAACTCACTATGGTAGCCAAAGATGACCTCAAACTTCTGATCTTCCTGCATCCACCTCCCAAGTGCTGGAATTGCAAGCACACTCTACCATGCATACATACATACTAGGCGAACACTCCAGCTGCTGAGCTACACTTCCAGCCTGGGATGCAGCATTTATATACATTCCACATTGAAAAATACTGTACTAGATGCCTGGGACAACACAGTAGGGACAGCATGTGAACAGATACCCACAAAAGACAAGGCTACCATCTCTCTCACCATCCGTGCGTGCCTAAGTGCGTGCCTAAGTCTCATTGAGAAGTTACATCTCACTGTCACAAGTAAGCTGTGCCAAGTGCATGAAGAATTTCCCATAGTCATAAGGGGATTACAAGGAGACCCATGTGGTCTCTTCAGTGGGGCTCAAGTTGAGACAGACAAGATGACTTCCTGATTATTTTTTCTCCTTTGGAAATTAGGGGACAGGACACGGGTGACATCATGGTTTTGGTGGATTCAGAAGAGGAGGAGGAAGAAGAGGAGGAGGAGGACAAGAAAGATGTTGCTGAAGAGGTGGAGCAGGAGACAAACGAGACAGAGGAGTTGCCGAAAGAGATAAGCAAGCATGGACACATTCACAGGGTGACTGCCCTGGTCAACGGGAACTTAGACTGCATGGGGAATGGATTCCAGGAGTTTCAGGGTAAGTCTGCCTCCCTTCCAGACCCTTAAATCTGTATAGCCAGCTTTCCTGGAAGGTGCCTCTAATTAACAGGGGCAATTTCTTAAAGCCTAGGCAAGTTAGCTGACTCAGGTTTAGTCTAGAACCCAAGACTCCATGCTAGGTTGAGTGTTCCATTCCCAAAAACCTAAACTATAAAACATTTAAGTGTCAGTGTATGCCACAAGACTGATGCTTCAACAAACTTCAACTGTGTGTCATGCATGAGATTATTTAAAATATTGTATAACATGGGGCTGGCAAGATGGCTCAATGGGTAAAGGTTCTTGCTGCCAAGCCTGATGACCTGAGTTCAGCCCCTGGTGGAAAGAGTGAATACGCTCCCCAAAGTTGTTTTCTGACTTCCACCTACCCCCACTACATAAACAAACAATAAAATATCTTATACTATCACCTACACATGAGACCTACTTAAGGAAACTCTGAAATAAACATAGAGTTCATGTTTATTTAGATTTGGGTCCCACCACATGGACTGTCATTCTCTAAATGCAGATTACCAGCAGTCTAAAGTCCACATCACCTCTGGTCCCAAGCATTTGGGTAAGATAATCAACACGTGTTAACTACCAGCATAGAGAAGAAATCATCCAACGAAGTCCATGGGGAAGGCATAGTACAGGGATTGTTGGATTAGGAAAGAAAGCCCTGTATGGTCTGTGAATGCTTGGGCAGCCTCCTAAGGCTAGCAGGCTAAGCACATTAAATATAAGGGGGAAATTTAAATGGAAGTAAAATGTACCCAGTGCTAAGAGAAAGCCCTAGGAGAAGTGTGCTAAAGGGGGGATTTGATTATCTGATGGTTGGCAGATTTAAAAATCCTGAGGTCAGGTGGTGGTGGCACATACCTTTAGTCCTAGCACTTGGGAGGCAAAGGCAGACAGATAGACCTCTGAGATGGAGCACGTTCCAGGGCAGACAGGGGTATATAGAGAAACCCTGTGTCAAGCAAACAATCAAGAATAGGAGCTGGAAGGAAGATGAGAGCTAGGAGGGGTGCTTTAGTCTGGACCAGCTTTGTGGAAGAGGTGGCTTGGAGCCAAGTCTAGAAGGGCAGTTGAGTTTGAATGAGTAGAGAGAAGAGAGAACATTTCTGGTCTTGAGTCAGGAGCATGATGGGTGACAAGCATCAGGCATTCTAGATTCTGCTCAGAACTGGGTATAGTAGCAGAAGCCAGTGCTTGGGACGTGGAAGCGAGAGGATCAGCAGTTGAGTTATCCTTGGCGAGTTTGGGGCCAGCCTGGGCTACTTGAGACCCTGTCTCAAAGAGGGGATTGTTGTACGTCCTTCATGAAATCCTGTTCTTGTGGCTTATGAGTCACCAAGATGACAGGAGACAGAAGGTGGACACTTCCCCTGCTACTCTGAGATCAGCCAGTTCCATCTCTTTCACCCCTAACAGATGACAGTGATGAGCAGCAAAGCGACATTGTTCAAGAGGAAGACAAGCCAGTTTGATGAAGTGGATGATCTACTGTCAATGCTATCTTGCAAGTTCAGTCCGTTTGAGCCGCCCTCTCGCTGCACTGCCCTGGGGAGCTTGTGTTAGGGACTGCTGGGGTCCCTGCAGGGCAAGACACTGCATCTCCCACTGATTTCATTTGGTGTGAGTCACCTCAGCAGTGTGAAATGCACTGAGAAGGAATAGCTGGTGTGGGGCAAAGGCTGCAGGGGTGTCTGAGGGGCTACTTGGCCGTGACACCTGGCTCTACCTGGTGATTTACTGTGACATACACTGATTGAGGGCTGGGGTGGGAGTTGGGGGGGGACTTGGTACCTGTGCACTGTGCCACTAGTCAAGGTTTCTAGCCAGCTTACCCAACATGAATATGGAGGCAGGGCTTTTTAATCACTGTTGAGGTGAGGAACCAGGCACCTTCCTGGCAGAGGGGAGGTACCAGCTACCAGAAGGCGGTTGGATTGGGCCTGAGGCTTGAATTCTTTGTTTTGCATCTGTTTTCCTATCTAGAACACCCGTGAAGCAGTACCAACTTTCCAAGCTCCTGAGAGATGAAGGAGATAATTTGGGGTGTAGGAGTGCCTAGCGAGGGGTTCCACAGAGCTACTGCAGGGGCCTTCATTGTAGACTCTCAGCTCCGCCCACCCCAACTATGCTTTTTCCCCTAGAGAGGGATGTACCTTTCCTTGTAGCCTTCACTGGGTACAAACAGTGCTGTGTATGGTTATAAAAGCCTTCTACATGATGGACCTAAGGCTTCTCTTTCCTTATGTCTCCTGTGTAAGCAAGAGGAGCATTTCCTAACAGAGCATCCATCCCTCTGGCTCAGTAATGGCAGTGGCTGCTCTTCAGAGGACCTGGTCTCAATTTGTATCACTTGATACGAACTGGACAGACAGTCCACTTGGACTCAATGTCTGTGTCTTGGAAATGGGAGTATGTGTTTCTATCCTACTTATTGGACAGTAAGTTTCAAAAGAAAATAGTGGGTGGTGACTTTAGCTTGAGACACTAGGTTCTGGGGATTTTTATTTTATTTTATTTTTTAAATTTCATCTAAACATTCTGAAGTCAGGGATCTTCTAAGGGTGCAATAGGTCTGTGCTAACCATGAAAATCTGACTTGAAATTTGCACTCTGTACTTGTGTATATCTCTTGGGCACATCCTGCCCAAACAGGACAAGATCTAAGGCTTTAAGGACTTCCTAACACTGGGGCCCAAGATATCCTGAGGAGCTGGTTAACCGAAGTACCTGCACAATTTGGGAGGGGCTGTCTGTTCTCTTTGAATGTAGGGACTAGAGTGAAGAAACCACTCCCCATGTGGCCCTTCTTGAGCTCAGGGCAAGAGGAGTCCACCTGGCTGTGAATTGGAGCTCTTGGGAATGGCTGTGACATGCAATTTTATTGCTCCCCAGTGCCTCAGGTACTGGATCACTCACTCCATTCTCTGTCATTTCACAGTGGGATACTCAGGTGTCTTCAGTTCTGTGAGCTGGTCTTTCCTTTGAGGCCTGATGACAGAGTTCCTGAGTTTGGCTGCAACTCAGTGGCAACTTTAAAAGAGAAGTTAGATGGGAAGTTGCTACTTGGGAACATGGTGAATGTTTCGTGAGATCGCTTGGTGCTTCCCATTGTGTGCACACCTGGCAATAGGAAATATTTGAGGGTTTTTCCACTAGCAAATGGGAGCTTCGAGGGCTTGATGCTAAATGCTGTTCTCAAGCCCTGGCCAGTTATTACTGTCCCTTCTATCAGTTTGTGTGCACATTTATAAAATGGCAGTTCAGTTAAGAGTCCAGGCACCAAAGGGCTTTGTTTTAAGGCTTTGTGAAAAACTGGAGCCCACACCCTCTTCCCCTTAATGCAATCCATACCCAGCTCTCAAGGCATATGTGTTAAATGCCAAAGTACAATTTGTGCATTGGTCTTTAAAAAAAAAAAAATTCTTATCTGCATGTATTAACTGGTGAGATCCACTTGCTAGAACTAGGAAGAAAACCACTTCATGGTTGTTTTTTTGTTTTTGGTGTTTTTGAGACAGGGTTTCTCTGTGTAGTCCTGGCTGTCCTGGAACTCACTCTGTAGACCAGGCTGGCCTCGAACTCAGAAATCTGCCTGCCTCTGCCTCCCAAGTGCTGGGATTAAAGGCGTGCGCCACCACCGCCCGGCATGGTTGTTTTAATCACATTGATTTCCCTCAAAACCCAATAGTCATGGGAGACAGGCTCTGCATTGCTGTGGCTTTGGCACTAGCTCCATTTCTCAGTCATAGAAGGAAGCATATAGGAAGTGTCATCCTCACTGGGGTACAGCTTTTGGACAGTAAGTGCCAATCAAATTTCTCACCACAGGACTGGCTACCAGCTGCAAAAAAAAAAAAAAAACCTGCAGGTGGTTCAACGTGGTTGACCTTACCATTTCATAGGGGAAATTAGTTCTGAGGTTATACATTTTTAAGACTTTGGAATAAAGTTACTTTTTTAAACATATATTTCAATGGTCTTGATTTATGCCTTACCAGTGGATGTAAAAAACGGGGGTTCAGACTTTGTGCCTGTAATCCCCACACTTGGGAAGCTGAGGCAGGACTACTGTGGGCTTGATTAAGTCCAGCCTAGGCTACAGAATGAGACTTTGTCTAAAGAAACAATCAGCGGGGCTGGTGAGATGGCTTAGTGGGTAAGAGCACTGACTGCTCTTCCAGAGGTCCTGAGTTCAAATCCCAGCAACCACATGGTGGCTCACAACCACCTGTAACGAGATCTGACATCCTCTTCTGGTGTGTCTGAAAACAGCTACAGTATCCTTCCTTATGATAATAAAGGGATTTTTTTTTTAAAAAAAGAAACAAACAATCAGCACTAGCTAGCTAGCAAGGTGACTCAGCCTGTAAAGGTATTTACTTCCAAGCTTAAATTCAATCTCTGGGACCCACTTACTCCCAAAAGTTGTCTCCTGGTGTCCATATGCATGCCACGGGATCCCTCAACTAGCTGCACACACACACAAGATATAAATAAATGGACATTTTAAAAACCCTTTAGAAAAAAAGAGCTGAAAAGGTGGTTTTATTTTGTTCCCATTACCACTTGAATTGTGCACACTGAATGCATAAGTACAGAAAAGTGTGTAGCTCACCAATAGAGTGTTTATTAACTACATGTGGGTTCAGTTTCCAGCACTTCAAATAGAAACAAAACCAACCATCAAAAATGAGACCCTGAAGACAGCAGGAAACAGACATTTGGGAGATGAAGCACAGAAAGGAGGGGCTAGAGGGATGGATGGCTCAGTAATGGCAATAGCTGTTCTTCAGAGGACCTGGGCTCAATTTCCATTGCCCACACAGGACAGCTCACATTATTTGTCGATCAGTTCCAGGGAATCCAATGTCCTCTTCTAGTCTCTTAGAGACCCTTAAAGTATGGGCAGATATATGTGCAGACAAAACCACTCAGACAAACAAATACACACACACTCCTAGTGGTGACACTCTAGGGACAATACCATTGGCCTCCACAATATATTCAAAGAACACTGAAGAGAAAAATGGTAGAGGTGGGGGAAACAGCACACTAAAAAGAACTGGAAAGGGTGGAAAATAAGTCTGGGAATTGGGAATCTAAGGAGATCGGGGAGAACATCAGAAGTAAAATGGGAACCCAGGGGCTGAGGGTGGGGAATAAGCTATGTTAAAAATAAATATGCCTTTAGATATCGAGTGTGAAAGGGGGGGGACTGTTAAGTAAAAATGGTCGAGAAAGGGGACAGGCAAGTAGAAAACTTTAGTGTATGTATGTGTGTGTGTGTGTGGGGGGGGTCCTCAAAACAGACAACTTGGTATAAACTGTGGGTGTATTGTAGGAGACCTGAGGAGAACTGGGTCATAGAATAGTGTGCCTGGACTAAAAGCTAAGTGGAAGATAGAAGCATACAAAACAAGAATGTGGAGCAAGGTTTCGTTCAGGCTCACAAAACAGGGACGAGCAATGACTAAACCCATCACTTTTCCTTCCCTGGCTCCACATTAGAAAGAGATCCATGACTCAAAGGGAAGGAAATAGGGAGATTGAACTTTGAGAAAACAGTCCAGGGAACTGTTTTCTGGGAACAGGAAAAGGGGCTGGATCAACCTTGAGTGTGCCAGCGGTGTGGTGACAGGAGACTACCGGGGGATTACAGAGCCCATGAGAAACTCCGAATATAGGAACGACTACGGGAACTAAAGCAACTACTAAAACCCCCTTTTCTCCTACCCTGGCTCCAAGTTTAATCCACCTGACAACAGGACCAGGACCCGAGGAACCAGCATCTGAGGAAACCCAGAGAAAAATCCCAGGGTGTGTGTTTGTGTGTGTGTGTGTGTGGGGGGGTTAACCTTGACCTCACCTCCCCTTGGCCTTTCCTGCCTTTCCAACATCCCTCCCGCTGAGGCTGTTGTCAAGGCCATCATTCCAGCTCCCACATGATCCCTAGTTCCCAGCACCCCAGCATCATGACCCCAGCAGCTTACCTGAGCCCCTTAGTTTCTCCACACCACTCCCAGCTCTTGCCCCACCCCTCACCTTTACTCGCTCGAATTCTAGGCTTCCACTTTAGATGCTCTCGGAGGCCCCCAACCCAATCCTGCCCGGACTCGGGTTTTATTCCCGCGTCCCATCAGGCTCACGTCTCCTTAGCCCTCCCCACGTGCCCCGTCCCAGAGTCCCCTCAGTCTCACGTTCCCTCAGCCCCGTGTTCCCGTAGCCTGGTGTTCCCACCGACTCGAGTTTCCCCACTCACGCCCTCTCAGCCCGGGGCTCCCCTGCCAGGCCAATGTTCCACCCCCACCCCACCCCCCGCCTCGCGTCCCCTCGGCCTTGCGTTCCCCTCAGCCTGGCGTTCCCCTGGCCTCGCGTCTCATCAGTGCGGCATTTCCCCGGCTCCGGGTCCCCCTCAGCACCGTTTCCCGTCGGCACGGCGTTTCCTCCGCCCCGCGTCCCTTCAGTCCAGTGTTCCCCCGCCTCCGGTCCCCTCGGCCCGGCGTTCCCCCCACCTCCCGTTCCCTCGGCCCAGCGTTCCCCCGCAGCTCCGCGTTCCCCGACTCACCCCGCCGCCCCCGCAACCCTGCGTTCCCCTGCGCGCTCCCCGCCCCGGCCCCGCCCCCCACCGGCCGCCATGTGACGGGAAGCAGCTGATGGCCTCTGCGGGCGGCGGCGGCGGCGGCGGGCGCGGCCGCGGCGGGGCGGGGGCGGGCGGCGCGGGTGCGGAATGAAGGCCCGCGGCCCTGGGGGCTGAGGCGCCCGCCGCCTAGGGCGGGCTGCACGTCCTCATGGAGGCCGGAGGTGAGTGGGGCCGCGGCGGGGCGGCAACCGAGGCGGGAGCGCAGCTTTGTTTCACTTTCGATGTCAGCGGCGCCCGCCTGCCTCCGGTCGCCGCAGGCACAGGAGAGGGCGGGCGGCCGCATTCTCGGAGCCCACCAGGATGGCGCCAGGCCCGGGTCGCCTGCGCCGTGGCCGGGCTTCTGGCCTCAGCGCCCGCCGCTGCTCGGTAGTAGCGGCAGCCGCTGGGTGGGTGCCTGGGAACCGGGTGGGGCCCCGGACGCTGCCCCCGGGTGACACGTAGGACCCGACACCCTAGTGGGTGAGGTCCAGTCCTGGCCCTGCCCTTGTCCACAGCTGTCACCACGAAAGCTGAAAGTGAGAGCACGGGATGAACTTGCTGGCCGCCTGAAAAGCGCAGAGATGCTAGGGATGGCTAGACTTGCAGCCCCTCGGGGCTTCTCCCTGAAGGGCTTCTTGTCCCTGCGTCCTGATCACGGAATAGTGGCGTGGGTTGGGGGCCGGGGAGGGAGATGCTGTCGCCAGACTCCAGGGTCCTCAAATACCGGAGCTTAAAGGCAGTTTCCGTCGGGGAATTTTAGACATCAAGGCCTAGGGCTCAGACTTGTTCCAGGGAAGTTGAAGCTTCCCCTAGGTCTGGAGGACTCGGATGCACCCGAGGGCTTGCAGTGCCGGGTGGGTTGTTGGAAAGGCTGGTATTCCCTGGGGTGGTGTCCCCTTTGCATTTAGGAAATGACATTTCTTTGTTTGCAGGGGCCAGGCTTTCAGGGAAAGGTGTCGCAGCAGCTCTTCTTCCCGGGTTTCCATCTAGATTAAATCCTTTCAGTATTTTCCCCATAGAATTCTGTTTAAATGGCCCCTACTGTTTTCTTCTGTGACTCTTTTATAGCTTCCGTTCTCATTTCCATTGATGCCTCAAAGTTGTATCTCAAAGCAATCTGTGACCAGACTCCTTTTTTTAACCGGAATCTGTTCCAGTGCAGAGTTTTTTCCTAGTGATTGACGGCTGTGTTGTAGGGGTGCGGGCAGAGCTGTTGGGATTTGCCAAGCTACTATTAAAAAGTCCAGACACTAGGCCAGAGTTTTACCCTCTTTTCAAACTGAATAATGTCTTTTGTAAAGGGGTTACAATAGAAAACAGTAGAATAGTCGTTATAATTAATTTATTCATTCAACAAATATTTATTGAGTATCTGGTATGTGCCAGGTGTCCTCTAGGTCTTTGCTGGCCCATAGAAATATGATAGCAATATGTAATTTAAACATAGACACAATAAAAAAGAGAAACAGTTGATATTAAAAAGGATAACATCTAAAATATTTCAAATTGATTCACTTATGTGATGAAACAAAAGTTATAGGAATGTTTTGGGTACTGAAGAATTTTTCTGTGTGGGCGTTTTAGCTGCCAGTATGTCTGCACCACGTGGTGCATGCAGTGCCTGTGGGGGCCAGAAGAGGGCGTCGGAGCCTCTATACCAGGTTACATACAGATGGTTGTGAGCCACCAGGTGGTTCTGGGAATGGAACAGCAAAAACCGGCTAATATGCAATAACAGCTGAGCCATTCTGCTGAGACTTTACAGTGTGATGTGTACTTTATAATTTTTAAGAACTATTCTTAGATTTACTTTTTTATATTTTATGTGTGTGAGTGTTTTGCCTGTTCATATGTCTGTGCACCATGAATGTAACTGGTGCCTCCAGAGGCCAGAAGAAGGCATCAGATCACCTGAAACAGGAGTTCCAGACAGTTGTGAGCTACCATTTGGGTGCTGGAAATCAAGCACAGGCTCTCTGCTAGTGTGACAAGTGCCTTTAACTGCTGAGCCATCTCTCCAGTTCCATGTGTTGTATTCGTAAAGATTTATTTGTGTATTTCATGCATGTGAGTACACTGTAGCTGTCTTCAGACACACCAGAAGGTGGCATCGGATCCCATTACAGATGGTTGTGAGCCACCACGTGGGTGCTGGGAATTGAACTCAGGACCTCTGGAAGAACAGTCAGTGCTCTTAATCACTGAGCCATCTCTCCAGCCCGTATTATATTATTAATAGACCTGCCACAGTTCAGAGGCTCAGTAACTGCTTGTGGCTGGTGACTAGTGACAGACAGGCAAGGTGGTTTGAGGAGGAAATAGACCCCAGATGCATGCTAACCACAAATGCAACCCAGAATCCCCTAGGGTAAAGAAAGCTAAATGACTAAAGCTAAAGGACAGTGACTTAGTCACTGTTATGAGTTAGGAATGTTGCCAAGAAGGTGACATGGACACAGAGCCCTGCTTATTATGATGGAGCAGCCAGTCAAAACTCTCCAAGCTGGGCTGGAGAGGTGGCTCAGCTGTTAAAGGCTAGGCTCACAACCAAAAATATAAGTGTTTGGTTCCCAACCCCCACGGCTGTCTCTCCAGCCACAAAAAAAAAAAAAAAAAAAAAAAAAAAAAAAAAAAAAGAAAGAAAAAAGAAAAGACCTCTCCAAGCTGATGGCATGGCCTAGCAATGCAAAGGCCCCTGGCAGGAGGAAAGGTTACCAAGCTTGCTGCCATCCATGTTCCTGCCTCCACCTCTGTTAAAGGGGGTCTCCTTGTGCAGAAGAGGCTTTGATAATTCTCCTTCCCTTCTGCCTACTGTCCATATCCCTTGTTTAGTTGGGAAACCTGGAAGGTTAGGGAAATTTTGGTCAAAGGTTACAGAACCTCATCTAGCTAGGGTAATGACTACAGTTAATAACAGTTATGTACTTGGAAATTGCTGACAGGTTTTTAAGAGAGTCGTCTATGAGAAAAATTCAAAGCATGTGAAGGAGTGCATACGCTCATTAGCTTAACTGAGCCCTCCACTCCCTGTATGTTAGCTTTTCCACTATCCATACTTCACCCGGTGTCCAGAAAGTATGCAGTGCATATTAATTTAACAAAGCCCTGACCCAGCCCCGGAGGGTAGTGCAGGTACAGCCTCAGATGAAGCTGGATCTTCCCAGTTCTGCTTGGTTTGTTTTGATGTTCTGCACTAATTATGGTTTTGTTTTCCAGTAGCCAAGTTTAGTTTGGGCCCAGACTCCAGGAGACAGGACTGGTTTCTTCTTTTAGAATCTAGATTCCTGACCTGAAATAGCAAAAGATGAAACCCCCAAATCCCAGAAATAGAGTGTGAATTCTGGGTAGGGCTAGGGTGTGAGAACTCCTCGTGAATGATGGCTAGCACAGGCATCTTGGTAGTCTAATGAGCTCCACTTCCTGTGTATTTAAGAGGTATTGCCTGTCCGTTTGTCACAGGTATCTCCTGATAGCCTGACAGCTTGCATTGGGAACAAATATACAAAATTTGCTGCTATGAGCAGACTTCTTAGTGCTTGGGGTGGGGCCAGGGGGGGTGGTAGGGAGTGGTAATGACCTCAGAGTTCTAGAAAGGAATTAATGAGGAATTGTGTGTGCATGCCTTTAATCCCAGCACTTGGGGGGCAGAGGCAGGCAGATTTCTGAGTTCGAGGCCAGCCTGGTCTACAAAGTGAGTTCCAAGACACTCAGGGCTATACAGAGAAATCCTTTCTTGAAAAAAACAAAACAAACAAAAAGGAAAATAAATGAGGAATTGTGAAGTCACTGGATTAGGGGCTGAAGGGAGTTGTCCTTTGAGCCAGACACAATGAAGATAAGGTGCAGCCATGAAGAGGCGTTCCTGTGAAAGGAACAGGGGACTGTGGTGCAAAGTCCTGAGGTTGGAACTCACTGAGCTTAGTCAGATGGGAGAGAGCAGGGGCCTGGTACTGCAGGAGCTGAGGGCAGAATCAGGGTAAGAGAGACTACAAGCTAAGAAGGAAGAGCGGATGAGAGGAGCCAGAGCAAAGCCCAGAGAGCAGTGAGAAGACTGCCTAGAAGGCCAGGCAACAGGTGCTGCTGGAGAGATTCAAGTAGGAGCCATTGGGATGGAAAGGAAGGTTTGCTGAGGCTTTGGGAGACAGACTTGAAGGAACTTGACAGTGAATTTGGCCTGGGCAGTGAAAGAAGCAAAGGCTGAGCCCTTTTATTTTGTGTAGAGTGCCATCATATCAGAAGAGTGGCCAGTGTGTGTGTGTGTGTGGGAGGAAGTGAGTCAGGTGTAAGTGTACCAGGATGGACGCAGTTTTCCCAGCCTTATCATGTTGACACAGAGGCCAGAACATGTTCATATCCACAAAGCAATGCTCATGCAGACATGTATTTGCATAGATGAGAGGATTCCAGATGCCAGCACACACACATCTCTGGCAGGAGCCATTTGAGTTTCTCTCTATATACAGCAGTGTAGGCTTAATGTATTAAAACTTATATCTCCATTCATTTCAAGCAATAAATATTTTCTTTATAAAGCCAAGATATGATGCACTAAGATTCTATTTGAAGTTTTAATTTCTAGCAACATATTTTATGAACTAAGATGTATCTGTTGGTTTAGTGAGATCGCTTAATGGGTTTTCAAAGCATTTGCCACAAAAATTGGTTTAGTCCTTCAAATTCATGGTAGAAGGAGAGAACTGGCTCCTGAAAACTGTCCTCAGACCTCTTCCTACACATGCCCTGTGACATTTGTTTATGCCACACATACACAATCATGTAAATCCTTAAAGAGATACAAATGCTTTCCTATTATATACATAGTAGAAAATGTGTGTTTTATATGTGAATCATCACCTTCTGCTTCACCAAGATCATGCTAACCTTGGATTGCATGGATTATATGACAGATCATTTCCCCAACAGTGAAATGACTCAGTTCAAGCCAGGACTATATTAAAGGCAGGTTTGTTGGGAAGCTGCCCTCCAGTGGGTGAATTCACTGGCCCCAAGGATTGAGGCTATGGGGAGGGGTGAGGGAGGAGACAGATAGACAGACAGACAGACAGACAGACAGACACACACACACACACACACACACACACACACACACACACACACACAGACCCAAATGCCTGGATTATATAGGGAAGGGCAGTTATTATCTAGGGCAAGAGCAGGCCAGCTCCTGGGCTTTCAAGTTCAAGGATGGGGGCAGTGTATGCCAGGTAGGAACTGAAGGATGCTGGGAGAACCTGGAGGCCAGGTCTGCTTTGACATGTAAAACATGCATCTCAGTCCCTTGTTCTGGGGGGTGTGGAAACCAAAAGGTATGTGCACCTAAAAAGGGTGCTGTTCCTCTAACTAGGAGAAGTTCCTCCTTGTAAGGTGTATAAACATAAGAAGATACATAAAAGGAGGCTTTGAAATAGATGAAATATAGCTTGTTAAAATTACTTTCTGAGGAGTCCTGGAGAGGTAACTCAGTAAAGAGCATTGGCTGCTCTCTTAGAGGACCTGGGTTCAATTCCCAGCACCCACATGGTGGCTTAAGTTCCAGAGAATCCAACTCCCTTTTCTTGATTTTATGGACACTGCATACATATGGTATCAATGTACATACAGGCAAAACCTCATACACATAACTTTTAGGAAACACATTATTTTCACAGAGAGTATTAAATCCCAGAACTGCTGAAGTGGGATGTGCATAAAAGGTTAAAACTTCTCATTCTTCAGGCTCTGACTTACAAGTCAGCCATGGCATTTAGACGACCTGTGGTTGGGTTGAACAAACACTGTCTACTCTTAGGAGATAGAAGGAGCTCTCAGAGAGGGAGGCTCGGTCATCTTGGTGGTTCGGAAGATGCTCAAGTGCCGGCCTACAGTTTGGGCTTCTTTCCTTATAATAGTAGGAAGCTGGGGGCTGCCTGTCAGTAGATTAAGTGCAATTCTTAGAGAATGAATGGGATGTGTTGGGAAAGAGGCTTAGACTGTGCAGGGCAGCATGGTAGGAAGCTGCTTACTGGGGAGCTTAGTGCTGGGGTGTGGCTATAGACCTGGCTCAGGCAGCTGGGGGCCCTGGGATGTATTTGCTGTGCCTTTTCAGCTTTGGTGGGGTCCCTGGGAACAAAAGAATGAATTAGTAGTCACTTAGATCAGGTTAAACCAAGGCTAAGAAGACTGTGTGAAGTAGGAAGTAGAGCCATTAAGTCTGTTCTAGAAGGAAGTGAGGAGGTGTGTGGGCATGAGAAGGAGCCCTTGAATTGAAGACATCAGGTTCCTTTTGAGGGGTACCTTAAGAGCATTCCTGGCAGACACAGTCGCCTCTCACTTTCTTCTTCTTACACATTCACAGGAAAAGGAGACTTCATTCACCAAGTCCACCACCACACCAAGGTTGCTCTGAGTCACACTGTGGGGAGGGTGGCCACTGAGTAACCACAGTGGAATGTAGCCTGTGGCTACTGTTACTGCCCTAGGTCATTTACCGACAACTCTTTCTCTCAGTCTTGGGCAGACAGCAGCTTCCCTAGTCTGGTGTTAGGCTGGGAGAGTGTGTTTTGAAGTATGATCTCTCCTTTCCCAGAGGAACCACTGCTGCTGGCTGAACTCAAGCCTGGGCGCCCCCACCAGTTTGATTGGAAGTCAAGCTGTGAGACCTGGAGTGTGGCTTTCTCTCCAGATGGTTCCTGGTTCGCCTGGTCTCAAGGACACTGCGTGGTCAAGCTGGTCCCCTGGCCCTTAGAGGAACAGTTGTAAGTCCTCTTTCTACCATGGGGAAGGAAGGGAGTCCATGGCGGGGAACTGGGTACTTTCCCAGGCTGTTTCCTGCTCTTTGGGAGTCTTTTCCAAGGTTAGGTGGGCAAAGAAGGTCTGAACACTTGAGGGCATGATCGTGAGGACCCAAGGCCCCACATTCTGGACACAGGGAACTGGGTCCGTAGAGAGTGTGTTGGCCTCATACTGAATCTTTGAACAGCTTTATTGAGCTAGAACTGATACCACATGCAGTTAGTTTGTCCGTGTGAAGTATATAATGCTAGCTGTGCCCCATGATCTTGTAATCAGTACTAGGGAGATGGAGGCAAGAGGACCACCAGGTGAAGGATAGCCTGCACTAGATGTGACTCTGCCTCAAAAGAAAATCTCTGAAGAGTGTACAGTGCAGCGTTTGCACAGAGCTGTGCACTTGCTACCGGAATCAGTTCTAGAGCACTGCCACTTCCTCAGAGAGCTAGACTGGTCTCCATTGTCCTCCATGGCTTTGACCACAACTACTGTGTCTTGTGCCCCAACTGTGGGCTCACCTGTCCAGGGCTTTTTTTTTTTTTTTAAATAAGATTTATTTCTTTTATGTAAGTACATTTTATTTATTTTATGTAAGTAGCTGTCTTCAGACACCCCAGAAGAGGGCATCAGATCTCATTACAGGTGGTTGTAAGCCACCATGTAGTTGCTAGGATTTGAACTCATGACTTCTGGAAGAGCAGTCAGTGCTTTTACCTGCTGAGCCATCTCTCCAGCCCTCTGTCCAGGACTTTTTACTGGGATATTTCTGCACAGGACTCTCTTAACACAGCTCCAAATAGTACCTGGCAGTGTGTGCGTGCGTGCGTGTGTGCGTGCATGTGTGCGTGTGCGTGTGTGTGTGTGTGTGTGTGTGTGTGTGTGTGTGTGTGTTTCCTGCACAATGACATAGTACTAGTGTAGATGCCAGACTCAGTTGACAGGTTTTATATTTTATTTTATCTGCTCTGAATGTTTTTGGACATATCTTCCTAGGCCTGTGCATCCAGTGTTAGACTGAGGGAGTGAACGCTGTTTTTCAAAGTAGTGGTAAAGTTATATGTGACTCCAATAGGGTCTGAAATTTGAGGCTTCCTTGAAACACTTGACACTGGTCCTCACTTTGTTCCTGCCTGGCACTCCTGGTTAGAGGTGGGGTCTGATTTGTATTTCCTTCCTGCTACCTGCTGAGCCTTTTCCTGTGCTAGTGGATCTGAGTCCTTCCTTCAGAGGGTTCCACCTCCTCAGATCTCTGGCCTTTTCTAACTGGGTCTTTGTTTCCTTCCTGTTTGTTTTTTTCCTTGGTTTTCTAACCTAGTTTGTAGTTTCCGCTACCAGTGTTTCTCCTGGTGGATGTGTCTTCCTTCTGTCCTGAGGTATTCATTTATTCAGTTGAGTCTGGATTTCTTAATTTACTCAGCCTGTATGCATGCATGCATTGTAAATCTTCTTCATTTGGCACTGCACAGAGGCAGAGAATCCAGAAGTACATCAAGCTTGTACGTCAATGCCAGGCTCCTGGCATTTCTCATCAGTAATGCTTAGGTACATTTCGTGGGAAGCTGTTGCCTTGATACTGGTAATGCCACCAAGAGCCCTGATTGTCCTAGGACGGCCAGGCACTGCTAGAGAGGAAGGTGTGAGTTACACAGTCTGGAACCACTTCCTGGAACCTAATTCCCAGGAATCCTTGGATTGTCCAAAGAGGGGGCCTCTGAGGTGACTGGTGGTAGGCTACCTCCTGTGTGGCTTCACCCTGAAAAGTGAGTTGGATGAGTTTCTTCTCTAACAGGAAGGGAAGGTCAAGGTCACTCTCTATGAATGTGTTACATTTTGTAAATAGAGCTAGAGACTCTTTGTATCTGGGTTTGCGTCTAGGGTCGGCTTATTGTCTGAAGAGTCTTTTTGTTGTTGTTATTTTCCTCTAGAGTACTCTTACTCTCAGTTGCATACATCATTGCAGGCAAATACAGCCCTCTTTTGATAACCAAAAACTTGGGGAAGGCTGTTTGAATGTTAGGTTTTTTTCCTGTATCATTTACCAAAACAAGAAATGTATTCACTAGTATGTTAATGAGAAATTACTGGTTTGGGGAGATAGCACGGGTTTTGAAGAACAATAATCCTGTGCAGTGTAAGCAGATGACTTCTTTTTAAAAGTAGTCAGGCATGGCACTGCCCCTGGAACTACAACTGCTAGTGAGGCTGAGGCAGGGCAAGGCACTGGGATAGGATGCAGCTCAGTCACAGTATTACACAAGATAGGCATGTACAGTAGAGCAATATGTGTGATAGGATCCATGGGACTTTCAGAAGTGAGTACACAGCTGTTCCTAGTGACTTGTTTACTGTGGTTAAAGTCTGGTTGGACAGTGAGTTGTAATGTCCTGTGCTGGACCTTGGACCAGGCCTCTGTAAGTGCTCTGTCACACAGCTATGGCCCCAAGCTGAGTAGTTCTCATTATTTATTTCTGGATCTCCTATTGTGTCTTGCATTTCATAAGTTAACGTAATTGGTGCTGGCACCATTATATTCTTGCTGGGGTATCTGACCTTGTCTGCTTGTTTATTCATGTATTGGTACAACAGGTGACCCAACCTAGGACCTTGCCTATGTGAGAAAGGTACTCTATAACTGAGCTACACCCCAGCCCAGAATAGTTATGCATTTGGTTTTCTGAGACAGGGTCTCTCTGTGTGGCTCTTATTATCCTGGAACTTGGTATATAGACCAGGCTGGCCTTAGACTCCCAGAAATCCAAGTGCTGGGATTAGAGGTGTGAGTCCCCACACCCAGCTATTGGACATTTTTTTAAAAATGCTATTAGCCAGGCATGGTGAAGCATGCCTTTAGTCAGAGCACTCAGTAGGCAGAGGTAGGTGGGATACTCAGTGAGTTCCAAGACAGTCAGAGTTACACAGCAGAGTCCTGTTCCCGCCCTATTCTATTAGAAAATCCTTCTGTTAGTGAGTGGTACCTGCCATCCACCAATATTCATGCACACCACTTTTAAGAATAAAGATTGGTTTTAAAGGTTTATTTATTATATATAAGTACACTGTAGCTGTCTTCAGACACACCAGAAGAGGGCATCAGATCCCATTACAGATGATTGTGAGCCACCATGTAGTTGTTAGGATTTGAACTCATGACTTCTAGAAGAGCAGTCAGTGCTCTTAACCACTGAGCCCTCTCTCCAGCCCAAGAATACAGATTTGAAAAACAAAATGTGTGCGTGCATGTGCCTGCACAAACGTGGAAGGCAAAGGACAACTTGCAGGTGTTAGTTCTTTTCCACCTTTTGGGTCCCAGGCATCAAGCTTGGGCTGTCACCTTGACAGCAGCTTCTGAGCTGCTGAGCCATTTCATCTGCCCCAAACTTGAAAATTTTTAATTCAAATGAAGTCAGTTTGTGCTAATTTGAGCAGTGGTTCTCAACCTTCCTAATGCTACCACTCTTTAATACAGTTCCTCATGTTGTGGTGACCCTAAAATTATTTTCACAGCTACTTCATAACTGTAACTTTGCTACTGTTATGAGTTGTAATATAAATCTCTGTGTTTTCCAGTGGTCTAAGGCCACCCCTGTGAAAGGGTTGTTTGACACCCCCCCCCCAGGGGATTCGAGGAACACGTTGAAAACCACTGCTAGAGCCTCCTATTCCATTAGCACCTTCTTCTAAGTGTCCACCTTGCCCTCCCTGCAGTGTATCTGTCTCTCCTGTGACACACTCAGTAGCATCCTCAGGCACCCAGAGCATTTTCTGTGTGTTGGGCTAGGATGTGCTTGCTGAGAACTCCTCTGACCTTGTGACCTAGTGAAGTAAATTGCACTAAAGCAGCGACTTCAATGAAGGCCTGTGACACTTACCCATGCTTTAGTCAATGAAGAGCCTGTTCATGACAGTGAGACTGTACTGCTTGTGATGTTGTGACTGTCATAGTTTATGTAGGCCACTTTAGGATCCCCAAGGACAAACTGCAGAGTTCTCAAGAACATAGCCCTTTGTTGAGCCATGGATGACTTGACTTTTCTAGAAAGACCCAATATTAAATGAAACAATCCATAAGTACTCCTCATTCATCCCTTTGAGTGAAGTGGTAAGATGCACCCTTCATTCAGATACGGAAGCAATAAAAAAGCTAGAGGTTCTAAGCTGTTCCATCCTTTCCATGGCTGCTCCTTTTTCCTTTCTGAGATAAGGTCTCTTTATGTGGTCCAGACTGGTCTCAAACTACTGATCCTCCTGCCTGGCCTTGTAGGTGCTAGGATTACAGGTGTGCAGGACTACACACCTAGCTCTGTGGCCCCCTTTTTTGCTGTTTTGTTTTGTTTGTTTGTTTGTTTGTTTGTTTTGAGACAGGGTTTCTCTCTGTAGCCCTGGCTAGCCTGGAACTCGCTCTGTAGAGCAGGCTGGTATCAAACTCAGATCTGCCTGCTACTGCCTCCCAATCACTGGTATTAACAGTGTGTCTTTTGTGGCCTGCCTTTCCCAAGATGAGAAACTCTGGTCCCTGTGTCAGGGTCAGGCATGTGTGGGCAGTATGGACAGGGCAGTGACAGGTGTGGATTGGTCAGGACCCATGACAGAGACCTAATGATGAGAAGAGGCCAATGGGTAGTTTGATCTCAGTGTCTACACCCCAGCATGAGTTGCTTCATACCTGGAACCTGAATTCACATGGTAGAGGAGGGACCTGAACCACTAACTCTGGTGAGCACACCAGAGTTCTGTGTGGCCTTGTCCTGCAGCCCACCAGTGCTGTTTTTATCTAGAATAGTAATCTCTTCACAGGTAATGGCTCCCGAGGCTGTGTGGGCCAGGTCTGTCCTCCTGTCCAGCTCCTTCAGTATCGTGCACAGAAATAAGGGGGCCAGGGTTCCAACAAAACCTCTATCTTCAAAATCCCAGTCAGTGGTTGGGGATGGATGGCATATCTCTAACCTCAGCTCTTAGGAGGCAGAGACAGTCAGATCTCTGTGAGCTCCAGGCTAGCCAGGACTATATGGTAAGACCCTGTCTCCAAAAAAACAAACAAATCCTGTCATTTTCTACAACACTGGTAAAATAGAAGACATTCTAAGGAGTAATATAAAGTAGGCATAAAGACACAGCATATGACCTTTTCCTATGTGGAATCTGAAGCAGAACTCCACAGCCTGGAGTTCAGTGCTGGCTACCAAGGGTTAGAGTGGCGAATGGATGGATGTTGGTAGTGCTGGAGCCCTGGTGGGCAGCAGGGTGAGTTCTGTGACTCTGGGATCCCCTTGGAAGGTGTACCAGGAGAAGTTTCCCGATGCTCTGTAGTAGCAGGTGTGAGGAGAAGTTTTGGAGGCATTTACCCTTTGTCTCTGTACATCACACACACACACACACCAGCACGTAGTACACTGTCAGTATAGACAGTTTCCATCAACATACGTTGACTTGTAAGATATGACAAGTTACAGAATTGTTGGAGCAAAAGCAGAAACGGCCAGCCTGGGTGTGTGTGCTGCTGACCTCCAGTGTAGGCTGGAGAATCTGCGTTCTCCAGATGAGTTTGTTGCCATTTTAGAATGTATTGCACTATGTAGTTGACAGCAATGGGGTTTAATGCAATGTTTTAGAGCAAGTGACTATAAAGCAGTGCAGGCACATGCGCTGTTGGGAATAGGATCTCTCATGGAGTAAAGCTGAGCTTGCCTGGGGATCTGGGGTCCTTATCTGGTTTCCTCCAATTGAGTATACAAAAACAATCAACATAGTCCAGAAAAGTGAGGCTTATTGTCTGCTGGTCAGGTATACTTTGGGAATGGTAAACTTGTGCTTTCAGGCCAAACCCCAGAGCCGTCTACTTAACCTGTGCCATTGTGACCATACTGGGCACAGTGGTGGACAGGGCTTTGGGCTTTGGGCTTGGGGCCTGAGCTTCACTTTCCTGGCCTTGTCTCCCAGGGGAGTGGGAGAGGTCAGGGCTGAGATTTGAGATTCCCAAGGGCAGTGTCCTGTGAGCTGTGCTGTGGTTGACTATTCTGCGGATGGGTCCCAAGCTAGATGTCCTGTCAAGGAGGTAGGTGGAGGAGGCCCAGCATCACCTGGACTGTAGTGCATGAGGGCAGCCTCATTATGCACCACATGGGCTTTAGTGGCAAGAGAGGGTTCACTTCAGTCTTCTTTGGTGTACCTGAGCTGGAGATAAGCCTGATGGGCAGGAGCAGCAGAGAAAAAGTACTCAGGTTCTACTTTGTCTGTCCTGCTTCCAAACATACACTGTGCATTACACACATTCCCATGGGGAAACGTGCTTGCTTCTCTCTAGGACCAAAACCCAAGAGAACTTTCTGAGCAAGCACATGGCTCCCTGGAGCCTCTGTGCTCTACTTACCCCACAAGGCTGGTTACCCCACTTCAGGCTGATGCAAGTCGGATGAGCCAAAGAAGTAAAGCCCATGTCCCATGAATTTCAAAAGGAATTGAAGCCATTCCAGAGTTCATCAAATGCCAGAAGTAGCTTCTAGGAATTGAGAGTCTGGCTGGCAAGGTGGTTGACATGTTATAACTGTAGATTCATTCAGAAATGTCTGCTTTGCCCAGTATCCCTAAAGGATTCGAAGCCAAAAGCCGAAGCAGCAAGAATGATTCAAAAGGACGGGGCAATCTGAAGGAGAAGACGCTGGACTGTGGCCAGATTGTGTGGGGGTTGGCCTTCAGCCCGTGGCCCTCTCCACCAAGCAGGAAACTCTGGGCTCGTCACCATCCCCAGGCGCCTGATGTCTCTTGCCTGATCCTGGCCACAGGTCTCAATGATGGACAGATCAAAATCTGGGAGGTACAGACAGGTACGTCTTTCTGGCTAGTACTAGGTCCAGGGCAGTGTGCTCTTTCTTGATTTATGGTCAGATCCCACCCACTGCCAGCTGGCTGATGAGTGGGCACCAGCCAGCGAGCCTGCCTTCACTTTACACTGACCTGTTCCCTCCAGGACTTCTGCTTCTGAATCTTTCTGGCCACCAAGATGTCGTGAGAGATCTGAGCTTCACACCCAGTGGCAGTTTGATTTTGGTCTCTGCATCCCGGGATAAGACTCTTCGAATTTGGGACCTGAATAAACACGGTAGGGGGCAGGGGCTGAGCTACTTGGTCCTGTGCTGACTGCTGCCTTCATCTCAGCAGGGCCATTTCATGTCTGAGCTGCCTTCCTCCTCCATTTCAGCCAACAAGGCTTTCTGAGGTGTTCTTGTAGCCACCCTGTGGCCTCAAAGTACTGAGCTAAAGGTGTTTTTAATATCAGAGTTCACTGCACAGCTGTCCTGCGGGGGAAGACTCTAAGACCCTCTCAGGGTCAGCACCAACACCCAAGTGCTTGTACCTCATACATAAGCTGCCATAGTATCTTCCCAGAACCCACATCTTCCTAAGGGCTGACTCTAGAGGACTCACAGTCCCTAGTGTGGCGTAAATGCTCTGAGAACAGTGACTATATCTCATTTAGGCACTACTGACAAGATTAGATTCAATACAGACAGACTTTCTTAACATTTAACTTACTATTATTTGTCCCAGATGTGTGGGGCCATTGCCTGCATATGGAGGCCAGAGGACAGCTTCCAGGAGTGAGTGCTCGCCTCCTGTCCATCTGGGAAAATGATGGCCATAAACTCCTCTTCCCTCTCACCATTCAAGGGCCACAGCAGAGCTGTGTGGGACTGTGCAGTACACAACTTGTACAAGCAGAATGCTGTAAAACTGACCGCCTGCAGTGAGACAGTTACTCTAGGCTGAGATCTACTTCAGAAAGACACCTGCATCTTTTTTTTAAAGATTTATTTATTTTATGTATATCAGTACACTGTAGCTGATAGATGTAGCTGTGTACAGATAGATGGCTGTGAGCTTTCATGTGGTTGTTGGGAATTGAATTCTTTTTTTTGTTTTTGTTTTTGTTTTTGTTTTTGTTTTTTTTTTTTTGAGACAGGGTTTCTCTGTGTAGTCCTGGCTGTCCTGGAGCTCACTCTGTAGACCAGGCTGGTCTTGAACTCAGAAATCCGCCTGCCTCTGCTTCCCAAGTGCTGGGATTAAAGGTGTGCGCCACCACCACCTGGCAAGAATTGAATTCTTAAGACCTCTGCTCACTCTAGTCAACCTCGCTTGCTCTGATCAGCCCCGTTCACTCCAGTCAACTCTGCTTGCTCAGTCTCTGCTCGCTCCAGCCCAAAGATTTATTTATTATTATACATAAATACACTGTAGCTGTCTTCAGACACACCAGAAGAGGGCGTAAGATCTCATTAGAGGTGGTTGTCAGCCACCATGTGGTTGCTGGGATTTGAACTCAGGACCTTCGGAAGAGCAGTCAGTGCTCTTACCAGCTGAGCCATCTCGCCAGCCCCAACACCTGCACTTCTTTCTGGAAGCCCCCAACTAGACTGCTTTCAGACCAAGGGCTCCTGGCCAAAGGAGGCAGGCACTGTCCTCCAGAGAATACTGCAGTGTCTGGAGAGGTTGGAAATGGCTTCTCATGGGATGCTGGTCAGCATCTGGAATACACAGGCTAGCTCATGAGGGAGCCTTGAAACCTGTTCTGGATCACATACACCTAGGGGCAACTGCACTTACAAATATTCAGAATGTGCTTTCCTCCGATCAATGCACATTGATCCGCAGCCAGCCCACATACCCATGAACACAGACTGCACACATGTGGCTTTATTGTGACTGACCATAGGTTGAAAAACAATTTTTTTGAGGGATGTCCAGGCTGGCAAGATATCTCAGTGGTAAGTGAATTTGCTACTAAGCATGATGATCTGAGTTAGTTCCATCTCCAAAACCCATATGGTAGAGAGAAGAAATGGCAAAGGAGGCAGTCCTACAAGAGGCAAATTCCCCAACAGTGAGACTGGGCCAGTGCCACGCTGTAGTGGCTGGCCTGTCCCCCATATGGGGCATTTCTCCTACCTTCTTAGCAATGAGAATGCTGATCAGTGCCCTAGTAGCTTGGACTTCATGGTACATGTCACAGCTCTGAGGCCTTGTCAGCAGACATCTGCTTCTGTGCTGGAGGCTGGAAATCTTAAGACCAAGGGGCTAGCCCATGGCTGATGACAAGGAGCTCACTCCAGCTCATAGATGGCTATATCACAAGACACCCAGGGCTCTCTAGGTTTGCTTTCACTACTCCCATTCTTGAGGGCTCCCTACTCATAACCAATTTAATTTCTTAAAAGACCCCATTCCAAATGCCATCTCTTAGAGATGATGTTTGTATCCTATGAGTTTTGGGGCTCTCCATAGTCTATGGCATCTTGTAGATAAACAGTTACAGAGGTATTTAGAGTGTCCTCACCCAAACTCCTTGATCACTGCCTCCACCCTGCCCCCCAGTGGTTTCTGTCTGGTATAGGAGCTTGAAACCAAGCAGATGAAGATAGGTCTGCTAGCAAGGACCTGTAGCAGTCTACACCCACCTGACTTAGAGACACTACAGCTAAGATGCCCACCAGTACCAGACCTGCTGTACTTTTAAGACAGGGTCTCTCTATGTATTCCTGGGTGTCCTGGAACTCTCTGCATAGACCAAATTGGCCTTTGACTCACAGATCTCCTGCCTCTACCTTACAAGTGCTGGGATTAAGAGCTTAAACCACTATCCCTAGCTCTATCTCCATCATATTTCATGCTGGGTGTGTATGAAATGGCTTAGCCTAGGTTGGCCCTGGACTTCATTGGAAGTTTTCCTCGCCAAATGCCTGAGCACCCCTGATGGGAAGGTTTGAGGGGAGACTCAGCAAATCCCTTGCTAATGAGAGTGGACTGAGTGGGGATGACTGACCATGGGTAGAACAAAGTGGACTGGGGGGAGGCGTCTCTTTTGTTTTTAAGGTTTATGTATATTTAATGAGAATGTATGCACATCGTTCATAGAGGCCAAAAGGAGGTGTCAGATTCCTTGGAATTGGAGTTAAAGATGGGTGTAAGCTGCCATATGGATGCTGGGAACCATAACTAGGTCCTCTACAAATGCAGCAAGTATCTCTGAGCCAGCTCTCCAGTAGGGCTTTCCAACAAGCGAGGACAAGATACGTTTGTTACCGGGTACCAGGCCTTGTCCTACTAACCTGACTAAGCATAATCCACATACCCATGAACACAGGCTACACACACGTGGCTTTATTATGATTGACCATAGGTTGAAAAACAATTTTTTTGGAGGATGTCCAAGTTATGACAGATAGGTTACCAAAGAAGCATAGCCGACTTTGACAGACTAATCACTTACAGCCACATGTACTCAAGAATCTGTGAGTTCTTTCTTGTGTTTTTTGCTAAGCTTTCCATAATATGTTCTGCTCTTTCCTGCCTTCCCTTGCTTACATCTTTCACACATCCCTTGAAATTGGTAACCCCTGTCAAGAACCCAGGATGTATCCATCCACAGTGTCTGCTTGGGAACACACTCCTGAACAAGCACACATTGGGTTTTGAGGTCATTTCATAAGAATAGAATTGTATTCCTCATCTTTTCTCCTGTATATTGCAGTTTTCACTAAGCAATACCCCATGTGAGGAAGTTTCTATTCCTTCTGAACCACAGGCTGGGCATATGCCTTCCCTCATTGATTCAAGCATTCTCATGTGGGGCCAGCCTTGGGGTTTGGGAACGGAAAGTCCAGGCCTGAGAAGATGATGCACAGCACCCTTCATACCCTGAGCGCACAGCATAGTGGCACTCGCAAGCAGGTCTGACCTCAGAGCGCCTCTGATGCCTCTGATGACTGCTAGCGTGCTTGAACAGACTTCCGTATGGCACTTTGAGAGGCTGTCCAGCCTGGATAGGTATGAGTACTTATGGTGCTAGGTTCTTAAAAAGATTGTCCACTGAGCTGTGCACTCTTGCTATCCTCACCTGCAGACTAGAGGAAGCTGCAGGGGATGAGCACCCTTAGCTTTTCTGCTGCTGCATTTGTAGATTGTAGGGGTTTCCTTTTCCCTTTGATTTCCAAGTGTTTGTCACAGTTCTTGCCCTGCACTAGAAAGTGGGTCTTTTGCTGAGCTGAGACCTAGAAGGCTTTGCTGGTCTTTTATTTTGAGGGCTGATCGCCTTCTGTTCTTGTCTGGCAGGTAAGCAGATCCAGGTGTTATCCGGCCATCTGCAGTGGGTTTACTGCTGCTCCATCTCCCCTGACTGCAGCATGCTGTGCTCTGCAGCTGGTGAGAAGTCGGTAAGCCTCCAGTGTGTGCCTGTGCACGGCATGTGTGTGTGTGTGTGCTTGAGCCACAGTCCATCTGCCAGTGTGTCCCAGCAGAGGCGGGTTGGCGGGCTCCGGCCCTACACAGCACTCAGGAAGCTGAAGAGTGAACATGGCCGTGGAGAGGAGGATGTGGGAGTGAGTGCTTCATCTCTGGAGGAGGTTCCTTTTCCAAAATGGTGAAGTGCAGTGTTTTCAGACCTTTTCTTCCCTGTTGGAGTCTAGGATTTTAAAAACTACAGCCCACACCCAGACCTGAATTTGAATTTCTTCAGTTTGACTCCATGTGATTAGAATTCCAGTCCAAACCCTGACAAGAGCAGTGCTTGTCTGTTGTGTTCTAAAGATATTGGAGCCCGGGCAGTCTGGAGAGGTAGCTTCTCTTCTGCTTGTGTAAACTCACTGATCTTAGATGTGACAGATTTGAAGGGGTCACTATTTGGCATAGCTCAGGAACTTGGTCATGGAAGTGAAGCACTTTCCTTTTCTTTTTTGGAGACGGTAGTATAACCGAGGCTGACCCTGAACACCTGATCCTCCTACCTGCACCCCCCAGGCCCATTTTATGCAGTGCTGAGATGGAACTCGGGGCTTTGTGAAGTGTTTGGCAAGCTCTCTACTACTAACTGAGCCATATCTCCACCCTCAAAGAGTTTTGTAAAGATAAAATAGGAAATCCTATTTTGATGATTCTCATCAAGGTTTAAAGTTACAAGCTAGGTCAGATGCAGTCATGGGCCAGATTGCCAGGATTCTTAATCAAGATGTTGGAAGTCTGGGAAAGGTGTTGCTGTTTGCTACACTGGATCTAGCTCATATCTGATCCTATGCTTGGCTTCAAGTGGAACAAGCTGTCTTGTCAACTCCTTTAGGTGCTTATTTAAACCTGCATAAAAGCCGGGCAGTGGTGGCACATGCCTTTAATCCCAGCACTTGGGAGGCAGAGACGGGGATTTCTGAGTTCGAGGCCAGCCTGGTCTACAGAGTGAGTTTCAGGACAGCCAAGGCTATACAGAGAAACCCTGTCTCGAAAAACAGAAAAACCAACCAACCAACCAAAAACCCTGCATAAACAGTCCTAGGAAGGTTGTAGAAACAGAGAACTTGACTTTCTCTGGCTGAGGGGCAGCATCAGGCTTTCTCTTCCTGTCACTGGTGTCTAAACGCCTTATCTCTGCCCCTCACCAGACACATTTCTGTCCTGTTGCAGGTCTTTCTATGGAGCATGCGGTCCTACACACTAATCCGGAAACTAGAAGGCCACCAAAGCAGTGTTGTCTCCTGTGATTTCTCTCCTGATTCTGCCTTGCTTGTTACAGCTTCGTATGATACCAGTGTGATTATGTGGGACCCCTACACCGGCGAGAGGCTGAGGTCACTTCAGTAAGGACCTTGTGGGGTTATGTGTGTTTTCTTGGAGTCTGGGACGAGGAGCAGCTTGGATGGAAGAGCAGTTGGCTCAGTGCTTTTCTGTTTTGAGCTCTCTTCAAGTAGTACAAAACCAGTGGCTGTTTCTACCCATTAGCTGTAGTACCATGTCCAGAGTGACTCTTGGCAGAGCTGGTATCTCCAGGATAAATTCTCCTGCCCTCACAAGCTTGCTCCACTTTCTCCTCCATTTCTGTTGCTTCAGAAGCAAATAATAGTAGTTCTATAATTATCACAGATCAGCCTGAAAAGTCGGTTTTCACTGTGGCATTTAAGTGGACCTGACCTACTTTACGTAAGGAAATTAGCACTAGGAAGTGTTGTGAACCCTTCTGACATCTCGAGACACTTGGGGCATTCAAGGGACCTTGTTTTCTAGTGTGCAGTTGCTACAGTTTTACACAAGTACAGGCCAGAGCATTTGTTGTGCTGCCTGCAGGTGAGGATTCTGGGGGAGGGAAGCCAGCATTCCAGACCTACTGTTAATTTGCTTTGTAGTCACACTCAGCTTGAACCTGCCATGGATGACAGTGATGTCCACATGAGCTCCCTGAGGTCTGTGTGCTTCTCACCTGAAGGCTTATATCTTGCTACAGTGGCAGATGACAGGTAAGGAGCATGAGCTTAGAGCTAGCTGCCTTCGAGCTGACCCCTAGCCCAGCTCACAGGTACACTTCTCTCTCACCCAGGCTCCTCAGGATCTGGGCTCTGGAACTGAAGGCTCCAGTTGCCTTTGCTCCTATGACCAATGGTCTCTGCTGCACATTCTTCCCACATGGTGGAGTTATTGCCACAGGGTATGTATATGCATTGAACAGATGGGCAGCAGTGTCTCATGTATACCATGAACAAAGTGTCTAGAACAGTAATGTCATCTATAGATGTTAGTAATCAATGTAAATGCAAGGAGAGACCTGTATGTGGTCCATGTTACCTGAATGGCCAATTCCACAAGGAGGCATAAGATAATGTCATGCCGTTTTTTATACAGGAAGTCTACAGCTGAGGTCACCTTACAGATCACATCTGTACTTGGTACATGGCTGTTATTGTGTGAGCTCAGGGCCTTCTCATGCTAGGCTCTTGTCATCAAAGGTGTTTTTGTTGTTTTGGACAGTCTCAAAACTCAATAGTCTTGAGTTCCTGGGTTTGGGTTCTCATCCCACTTTTAATCTTATGAAGCAGCTGGGACCACAGTCATGGGTCACACCCTGGCTTCTAGGAGTCCTACTAAATAGCAGTCATTACCCAGCAGTTTGCAGCTTTTCCCAGTCAGGGCCTACTTCAGCTTCTGGAGTCTCCATTTCAGGTCAACCCAGAACCACCACTGTCCATTATAATGAAAGTAGCTCTCTGGGGCTGCTAAGCACTGGTCTCTGTTGTTTCAGGACAAGAGATGGCCATGTCCAGTTCTGGACAGCTCCCCGGGTCCTGTCCTCACTGAAGCACTTATGCAGGAAAGCCCTCCGAAGTTTCCTGACGACGTATCAAGTCCTAGCACTGCCAATTCCCAAGAAGATGAAAGAGTTCCTCACGTACAGGACTTTGTAGCAGTGCCAGCTACCCCATCTCCTGCAGCAGAAGCAGTACCAGGGACTGGCTAGGATGGAGCCAGGCTGGACCAGTGTGGACCTTTGTCCCACGGCATGTGCAAGTAGGTCTGAGTGACCCCACGTCTGTGGTGCCGGCCTTACCTCGTCTTCATCCGTGGTGAGCAGCCTTTGTCAGTCTAGTTGTTTGAAGCCAAGTGCAGTTGTGGATGTTTGGGTCATAAAGGCAAGCAGGCTCCAAGCTTCTCTGGTGGCAGCCAAGTCCACATTCCCTTAACTGGGAAGTACCTACCACATAGGGTAGTGCCTGCTGCCTATTTCCAGTTGGCAGCTGCAAGGTTTGAAGTTCCTCCATTCTGGTCAGAGGAACTTTGGTATTTGGTTCCTTACTCAGCTGCACATGGACTGGCTGTGCTCCTCACCAATACACTAGTACTGGCTTTTATTTTCCTGTAAACAGTGGTGTGCATGTGTAGGAAATGACAAGCGAGTATATCAGATCATATGAGGAAGTGTTCCTCAAGTGCATGACGGTCAGATGGCCATTTATCAGCATATTTATTTGTATTTTCTCAGCAGATATTAAGGTACAACTGTGTTTTCTCAATTGTCTCTAAGAACCAGAGTTCTTAAGTGGCCCAGTTGTGGAGCCAAGTCTCAGAGTTGTGTGGAGTCAGTGCTGACATCACTGGCTTGTGCTGTCACGTGTGTTTGTCTCTGCTGCTTGACCTCACGGGATTTACCCTCCAGTTCAACTGCCCAAAACAGATAGCCCCTTCCAAGCACCGTTCTTTGTTAGCGGTAGCAGCTACCTATTCAAGACGCCTCACACAAAATCTGCCTTAGGAAAGTTAATATATTTTAAATTATTTTAAAAGAAACTGAACATCTTATTCTTTGGCCTTTCTTAATTGATGCTTTATGGAGGCAGTGTTAACATTGTATAGTGTGTGCATAAGAGGAGAGGAGTCTCCTCTATTTGAAGAACATTGCAAAATGAGGCTTTTATTGAAGGGAGAAAAGAGAAAAAGAAAAAAAGAAAAAAAAAGCCTGTTTCTGTTCTTTTTTTTCTCATTAAGAAGCAAAACAATCTTTAAACTAAATACAAAAGGAGAGCGGGACACCAGCGGCTACTCCGCCACATGGCCAAGATGCTGCTTCCAGCACAGGCCAGTTGGCTGCAACTTCAGACACAGCTTGCAACTTGGGGAGCAAGCTCTCCATGGACAAGAAAATAGATTTCTCCCTTTGACAGCCCATGCTGAAAACATCTTCCCCAGATGCACCTTACCTATTGTGCACCAGGTGCCCCCCAGTGGCCCCTCAGCTAGCCCAAGGGAAGTCTGGTTCCAAGGTAACAAGTCTGACTATAAGTCTATGCCTCCAAGGAACAGCCTCCAAGGAGCTTGCTCTGACACCAGCCTTAACAGAAATGCAAGCGGGCAGGCCAACATGGTTAGAACACTGGACACACACTTTATTCTTCCTGTGAAGGACTTGGTATGAACACACCCCAGTAGCACAGCAGGAATGTTTGCAGTGCCCCATCCCTCCCCAACAAGTGAGGTGTGCACTCTGAAGGTGAGTTGTGTTGTAGTTTCTTTCCTATTTGCACAATAGAATTTGGAACTCGCTGGCAAGCCTTCTAAGAGTGGAAAAGATCACTGCTTTGTTTCTGAACCTGGGTCTCTCATTAGGCTGGTCTGCAGCTGCTTTGTAATGCTGCCTCAGCTTCCTGGGTCCTGAGGTTAGAGGCATGTTAGCAATTTGGGCAGAAGACTGATTTTGAAATTTTGTAACAAAATATTTGATCAGAAACCCTACTAGCACCCATTTAGAGTTGAAAGACATGGAAAAATGTTCAGTTTCAGTATTGCGATGCAGCCAATTTGTCATCCCAGCGACTGATAGTGAAGACTTTAAAGCGGCCCTCACCATGGGGGCAGGGCATTTTCCCCTATCAAAGACAAGCAGTGTGAATCACTATGGATTATAGTTGCTCTATAGATCCAAACAGCCACAGAGAGCACTACCTAAATGCCTAGGGAGAGACTTTTGTGACTGGTTTTATCCAATGGCCCGGGGCAATATGTCTTCTGTCCTCCAGTCATGGATGGGTCTGAGGCAGGGGCCAGGCTTCAGAGCTTCTAGGCCTCTGCAACTATCAGGTCTCTGGTAACTTGAAAAGCAGCAATGAGGGAGCTCAGCTGTATCTTCTCACTGGTGCCAACAGAAAGTCTGTACCTGGGGATAACAATCCCAAGTTGAGTATAAAGCACACCCTAGGCTCTGCCTATGAGGGTGAGAGTGTGGGAGCTGCTGTAGCCTGTAGAGAGGCACTGGAGCTGAAAGATCCACCCTGGTTAGCACTCTGGTCTGTGTCCTCCAACTTTCTTCTCCCCAACACTCACTCACTCAGCCACTTGGTTGAAGCTGCCATGGACAAATTAGAAACCCAACACTAGCAGGTTCTGAGTTGCACTCGGCACTCCATCTCCTCCACAACAGGGCAGGACTGCTATAAGGAACTCTGCAGATTCTCCTCTGGCTGTGGCATTGCAGCAGAGGGCTGGAGGTTCATGGCAGGACAGTAAAGCAGGACACCAAGAGCTCATCTTGTCACTTTTAAATGCCTAGCCACTGAAAGCAAAATCACTCCCAACACAGTGATAGGAAATGACCTACTTTATCTACATGAGCTAGTGACAGCCTATTGGAGCTTGTGATACTAGTATTTGGTTGGAGCCTAGTGTGCTGACCACTTAAATGACAGCTGCCAGCATCACTGGGGAGTAATGACAGTATATAATGAGCTGGGCAAAGTGAAATGAGTGAGTCTGTTTGTTATTCTCCACTGGGCTCCTGTATGTCACATTGCCTTAATAAGCAGAGGAGCTGGCCATCTCCAGATGACCTGCATGCCCAGTGTGAGGAGAGCTAAAGCCTCAGCTCAGGCAGGGGACCGCTCTGTGCTCGCCATCTTCTGCACTACTGTCCTGTGCTCTGGACGCAGCACATAGCCTTCTCCACAGTACACTTGGCACTACCCCAAACCACACTGCCCCATGTGTGAATGGCACACAAGCTGAAACTAAAAAGCTGACAACAGGAGAGGGGACAACCAAAGAACTGAAACTGGAAAAACACTCACTCAATGTCTGCCATTTTGGTCAATAAATGTATCCGAACTGAAGATGGAAAGTCAACTAAGAGAAAGACAGAAAGAGATGAGTGAGATCACCTTGCCCACACGGGACTTCTGACAACCCCTAGTATCCCTCAGACCCACTGCATGCAGGTCACCAATGAGCTAAGCATGGTGTAGGCCCCACTGCTTTTTATCACACATGTGCTGGGTGCAGCTCAGGAAGTGTTCCATCTCCTATGCTACCAAAAAGACCCCACAAACATACACATGGCCCCGTCCCCAGTGGTCATAGAACATGAATAAATCAACATTGTCCATAATGGGTGATAGCTAAATACGAACCAGAAAGCTCGTTACCCCGTTTTGAGGTCAAACTTAAGCAAAAGATTCCACACAGGCTCACAGTACTGGGGACCTGAGAGGCTCTCCATTTGGAGGTGTCTGCTGGGAGGAAAGTTTCCAAAGGCTGGCATTCCCTCCCCGCACTGTGAACCATCTGAGTCATTCGGGGTGATTCCCAGGTTCTGCCCATGCTCAGACTGATTCCTGAAATAAGGCAGGAAACAGAAACTTTTTTTTTTTTTTCGAGACAGGGTTTCTCTGTGTAGCCCTGGCTGTCCTGGAACTCATTCTGTAGACTCCAGGCTGGCCTCAAACTCAGAAATCCACCTGCCTCTGCCTCCCTAGTGCTGGAATCAAAGGCTTGCACCACCACTGCCTGGCCAGAAACAGGAACTTAAAGGCAGCTTCCTGGAGACTACCTGGTTTACAGGTATACACTTTTCCCCTTTGTGGGATGTATCTTAGAATGTGACTTAGAGGCTAAAGAGCAGTTCATTGGTCTGATGCATGCTTAGGAAGCGTCAGTCCTAGATGCAGACCCCAGAAATAATGTCTGTGGAGATAGCCCAGTGGTAGACCACGTGCCTCATATGTACAAAGGCCCTGGATTCAAATCTGTGGTGTGGGAAGCTTATAACAAGAATGAAAAATAGAGCGGGGCAGTGGTGGTACATGCCTTTAACCCCAGCACTTGGGAGGCAGAGGCAGGTGGATTTCTGAGTTCAAGGACAGCCAGTGCTATACAGAGAAACCCTCTCTCAAAAACCAACAACAACAACAAAAGAATGAAAAATATAGTACTTTGCCTTGAAAAAAGAGCCTCTACTACTGGTTCATTTCCACTTACCCTAGCAGTTCCAGATAATAAAAAATGTTTTGGACAAAGCCATTCAGAGCTGCTCAAGATTAAGGGTCAGTTACTCTTATCCTCTTTCTGCTCAGGAGCAAAGGCCTCACACTTTCTATAGCCATCCCACAGCTGCGCCTCCTCTCCAGTTACCTCTGTGCACAAACAAGTGAACCTCGGTCAGGATGTCATGCAGCGCCAAGCCCTTCAGAGTCTTCAGCTCCATGATATCTAGGGAGGAGCAGCTAAGGTGAGGGAACTAGTCCAGAACATGCTGTGGGGAGGCTTCCACACCAGCCCCTGGTGGTGACCTGGAAGTTGGGCCCTTCATCCCAGTAAAGCTGCAGCAGGCCCAATTCTAACTCTACCCATGTTATCTTCAGTAAAGCTTTTCTAAAAAGTATAGCCCTTGTCTCAGAGAGCAGAGCAAACAGCTCCTCAAAGGATCACAGCCACCTGTAACTTTTCATCACTGCAGAACAAGGCAATGAGTCCACTTTAACGACTATGAATGGAGAAGCTACATAGAGCCTCACTCACTTAGGCTAGAGCCACTGAAGAGAAGGGCACTCTGCCTGGGGATACCTGTTCCCCACAAGTTGAAACCTGTCACCTGGGAGGTCTAGGTGTTAGCTGCAGCCTAGGCTTCTGGCCACCCTGAGGCCTGAACCGAGCAGCAATCGCCAGAAAGGATACTTTTGTAGGCAGTGGTGAAGTCTTGATTCAGCATCCAGTCCAGAATGTTGGCAATGTCCGTCTTGAGTGGGTGTCCGGTGCAGGTGTAGACAGTCTCCTCTGTCACCTTCCCAAAGGCCATATTGGTACTCTGCAGGAAGAGGGCCCAGGAGCTGTCAGCAGCTGCCCTGTCGCAGTGACATGGCACAGGTCAAGGACAGTGGGAATCTTGAACTCTTCACAGTGGAAAGGGCTGCCTTCCACTGCGAATGCTACTGCATGCTGTGGAGGTGCAGCACCCTCCCACAGCTTAGAGCAGCATCAAGCCTTCCCATTGGAACACACAGGCAAGGAGCTGGTGCACGGCAAGGTGAATCTTACTAGGTTCATGAATGTGTGGATTAGCTAGCTGGCTTTCTTGTAAAACTATTTTGAAGCAATGGTTTGAAGTGCCTGCAGTGTGATCATACCTGCAGAATGTTCAAAGCCCTTCGCATGTCTCCACTGGACAGAGTGACAAGGGCCTTCATTCCATCTTCACTTATATCCACACTAAAAGGAAACAGGCAAAAGAGTTAACTAAAGTCCTCTCCGCAAACAGCACAAGCTTCATCAACCATGTGAACCCTCAATGATGAAGCTCAAAAGGAAAACATCAAAAAATGGGGAGGTGACAGCACTGAACATCTAAGCTACTTGTGCTTGGGAACATGTGTCACATGAGTGGCCAGGCCCCAGCCAGAGTTTGACTATGGACCAAGGCTTTAAGGAAATGGCTGCCGAGACATTTCGGGGAAGAGGATATAGCTTGGCATCTGATCACCCAGAATGGATGTCTCAGAGCCTTCCCTTCTAGCCAGCTGGCAGCATCTACAAAAAGGGACTCAGCAACAGTCAGTTCCCATGACAAAAGAGAGGGGACAGCCTGCAGGAATATAGGTGGAGGTCAAAAACAATCAAAAGGGCTCAAGGGGCAGAACATCCAGGGACCGCTGGAAATGACAGCAGCCAGCAAGCCCCAAGATTTTCCCTCGGACTCAGCATTCCACCCAACCTCCCTGCCACTCAATCCCCAAACCCTCCCTCTTCCTTCTTGTAAAGCAAACTCACTTCTCTTCTTGTACTACATGTTCCAGTCGAGGAACCATGAGCTCGGGTGTCAGAGGTCCAAATCGGAACCTCGTGCACCGTGACTGCAAGGCAGGGATGATCTTGGACAGGTAGTTACAGATGAGGCAAAACCTGGTGTTTTCCGTGAACTTCTCGATCACTGGGAGAGAAACCAAACACTTCACATAAGAGGACCCAGGGAAGGCTTAACGATACTAAGTGAGAACGCTGCCTGTAGGGGTACAGGGTATTTGGGGCAGGAACAGGTTCAGCTCAGCCACCATGCTGTGTAGATCTCACTCTATATGAAGCCCACGCTGGGCTCAAACTTCAGGTGATCTACCTGCTTCCATTTCTGGGGTAGTTGGATTACTGGCATGAGTCACCACACCCAGCTTGCAAAGCTAGTAGACGTAGCATTAGAGTGCACAATGCATCTTTTTATCATCTGCCACAACTCTAGCACTTTGCCATCTCCTCCTCCTCAAGATTGGCCCCAGTCTATCCAAGACCTCCCCATCCCTTTGCACATGATGCTGTCTGATATTGTTGAGACCCGCCTTGTCTGGGCAAGGAGGAGGCTGTATGCACACTTCCCTGCAACCCAAGCCTGAAAGTCTAGGAGGATTTAGGGAGCAACAGCTAGCACTGAGAAATGCACAGGACACCAGTGTTCCCACACAGATCTGTCTACACTAATAGTCACTCGGCAGAACAAACACGGAACAGAGCCAGCCCTAGATAAGATGACAGAGGCTCTCCATTCTGAGGGTGCTATAGAGCAGCCTTGTCTGCATCATTGGGACTAAGAGGTGCCTCCTGATGGGAAGGTAACCTCATACCCAGAACTTCTGGCCTTCGGTACACTCCTTGGCCAACTCGTCAGATGGGAGAGCAAACCTCACCTCGTCTCAAGGCATTCTGGGCATCTTGAGTCATGGCATCAGCTTCATCCAGGATCACAAGCTTAAACCCTTTCCTAGGAGAACAAAGGCATGTAGAAGTTTTCTCGGCTTCCATCTTTCTCAGCATCCACACCTACCTGTCAAGCTTTCATCCCTTAGAAGTGACAGGTAATTTCCTACAGTTGTTAAGTCTTCCTTACTCACAGTATCCCATTGTTAACTGCTCGCTTGTGGGGTGGGACTAGAACCCAGGGATGTAAGTAGGCCAAGCACAAGCATTCCCAGGGCTACACACACACACCCAAGCCTATTTATTCCTGTGTGTGTAAATGCCATATCACATCACAAATATAGAGGTCACAGGATGCTCTGAGGGAATCCATGCTCCCCTTCCTAGTAATTGAACTCTGGTCATCAGGCTTGGTGGCAAGTGCTTTAGCCCACTGAACTACCTCATGGCTCTTTTTCCCTGCCTAATTGACCTCCATGTCATTCATCCTTCCTGATCTCTTATCCCTGTTTAAGTTCAGACCAGCTTATCCAGTATTGGATGTGACTCCCAGCTGAGCCCAAGGCTCATGGAGTTTTCTATCCCAGCATCCCCACCTCTCAAACGCTGGACTCATCCCTGCTTCTGACCAAGTTTTCCCTTCTTCCCTTTACATCAGCCAGTCAAGGGGGGACCAAACAGTGAGGCTGTGTCCCAACCATGCACTAAGACCTGTAGGGAGAGCAATTCTACAAATAATTCTTACTTGAAGATTGTCCTTGTGCTGGCAAAGCTGAGGATTGGCCCCCGAACAATATCAATCCCTCGGTCGTCAGAAGCATTCAGCTACACGAGGAAGAGAGGATGCCGTGACAATCATACCCTGTGCCAGCTGCCAGCTCATGGCTGAAAAGTGTCAGCCAGCCATTCAGGTCTAATGACAGCTAAGATACAATCATCAAAAATTACACCATCATATAACATCCTAAAAGGATCATCCACATAAATGTAGGAAATAAACACAGGGCCTGGTGACCCCTGAACCAGGACCTCACCATGAGCACTTGATGCTAGCCTCAGTTCTTACTGCCTAGAGGCTGCTGTGCTTTGAATAAGCTGAAGAACTCTGGACAGCAAGGGGCTGAGCCTCAGATCTGCTGCCTAAGTCAAATGCTTTTCTTTTGACTGAGGGTCTTCTGTTTTCAAGTTGGCCTTGAACTCGTATACCCTAAGATGACCGTGAACTTCTGACCCTCCTGCCTCCACCTCTTGCGTGCTGGGATTATGGGTGTACAACTGTTTATTATGCTAAGGACCAAATCCAGGACCTTGTGCATTGTAGGCGAGCACTCTACCAAATAAGCCACATCCCCAGTCCCTCAAATGCTTTTCTTTCAAATAGGTTTTTGTAACCTAAGGGTATTAAGGTTGCCAGCCAAGGTCCCAACAATCTACAGACAGCATGGCTCGGTGCAGTAATCTGAGAAGATCCAGGTGAAGAAACATTTTTAAAACTGTTTGTAGAGCAGTGGTTTTCAACCTGTAGGTCTTGACCCCTGGGGGTGTCGAATGACCCTTTCACAGGTTGCCTAAGACCATCAAAAAACAGATAATTGTACTATAATTCATAACAGTAGCAAAATTACAGTTATGAAGTAGCAATGAACATAATTTTATAGTTGGGGGTCACCACATCATAATAAACTGTATTAAACGGTCAAAGCATTTGGAAGGTTGAGAACTACTGGCCTAACTAGAGGGCTATGCAGTATTCATTATCACCCCTAAATATTAAAGGGTTCAACAAGAGCTGTGGGCAGGTAGAGCAGGCTGTGTGGGGAAGGTGCAACCTCTAAGTTGGGCCCCCCCAGGAAGTAGAGGCTGCCAGGTGTTAATGCCCTAGCAAGTCCAAGCAGTATCCCCATTTTGACATGACCCCCCCACTGATCCCACACACAAGATCCCACTGGCCAAACCCAACCAGGACCCAGAAGGTCAGGGAATAAAAGAAGGACCAAGGTAAGTGTCCGGAGGTCTGAGCTGTTGTAGAGTGAGTGTCTCCCTCACCTCCAAGACCATGGAGCCAAATTCTTTATCTTTGTACAGTTGCTTGGCACAGGCCAGGATGGTGGATGTCTTTCCTGTCCCTGGAGGGCCATAGAGAAGTAGGTGTGGCAGCCGGTCTTCACTGATGAACTTCTGAACTGAGGGACGGGAGGGGGCAACATGTGTCAGTCTCTGGGCCCTGCACACTCACCTTAGGACCTGGTTATGCTAGATTCAGATATGCTTCAGTTCTTCAGTGTCACAGTAGACAGGGAAGTTGTGAAATCACACCACGGCTTGTCTGTCTGTCTTCCACACTAGCTGTCTCAGGAGGGTCTATTAAGTTGAGAGCAGTGGTTCTCAACCCTTTTAGGAGCTACACATCACACACATATCCTGCTAATCAGACCTTTACAAAACAGTTTGTAACAGTAGCAAAATTCCATTAAGTAGCAATGAAATAATTTTATGGTTGGGGGTCACCACAACATGAGGAACTGTATTAAAAGGGCCACATCTTTAAGAAGGTTGAGAACCACTGGCTTAGAGGCACAGCCTCATTGGAGGAATCAGGTTACCAAATGCATGCCTTTGAGGGTCATACTCCCCCTCCCCCCCCCCAGCTCTCAACTTCCTGTTCATTTTGGAGCAGAGTGCTCCCACAGCCATGAAGTTGTGCTCACCAAGGGCCTAGAGTCAACAGAGCCAAGCACCATGGACCAAAACCTCTGAACCCATAAGGCAAAATCAACCATCCCTTTTCCATATTGTCTTCTTGGGGGATGGAGGAATTGGAAAGGGTCCTCAGTTAAGCCAGCTGCTCTTGCAGAGGACCTGGGTTTGGTTCCTAGCACCTACACAGCAGCTCACAATTGCCTACAACTCCAGTTCCAGAGGATCCAGGGCCCTCTTCTGGCCTCTAGAGGAACCAGGCACACAAGGTGCACACACTTACATGTTTAAACAAAGCACCTAAACAATAAAAACATCTTTAAAAATGTATCTTCTTAGACAGTTTGGTACACCGTGGAGAAGGAAACACACAGCCCGTTCTATAAAGCTCAGTGCATCCTCTAAGGGTCGCCCAGCAGAGACAACATCATCACGAAACAGACCCAACCCTGCACAAGGGCAACAGCAACAGACAGGTACTCACTGGTACTCAGAATGTCCCTGTGAGAAATGAGATCCGCCAGGGTCTGTGGCCGGTACTTCTCAACCCTGAAAGAGGATTCACCATAAGTTACGGTTATACACAGCCGTGTTCTGTTACATGCAAAGAAGCCTCTGCACAGCCTAAGCAGCAGAGGAAGAGAAACTCTTCACGTGTGAGTAGACACTGGCTCTCAAAACCAGGAGCTGTTCTGCCCCCCAAGGGGCACCTGTCTGGCCGGTTAGCTGTAATAACTGCAAAGGGTGTTAGTGGCATCTGTTGAGTAGGAGTCAGAAGGTTGCTAACATCCTCCAGCAGGCAGGACAGCTCCCTGTTGCCCCTCACCAGCAGTGGGCCCCCAGGTCAACAGCCCTGAGACTACACAAACTGAACTCATACTCAAAATAGCCACAAGCAAGTGAATGGGCAATACACTTATGATTTGGCTTTCAAGAGGGAACTGAATGCTGAACCACTCTACAGCGCAGAAAAACCTTCAGTTCGAGAAGGCAGACTCAAAAAGACCACACAGTCTGTGACAGCACTCCTGAGAATTTAACGTGTAGCCCAAGATTAGTCTCCCTCCTCAGGATAGACCAGGAAAAGTGAAAAGAAAGCACAGCTAGGCTTGCTTCGTTTAAATCACCACCAAGCTGCTGTCGGGCCGTTCAGAATGCAAACTCTGGGGCCCTGGGTTCGATCTCGGGGACCCATGTCAGTAGAAGGAAAGAACTGGGTCTTGCAAGTTGTCCTCTGACCTCCACAAGGGTGCGCTGCTACGGTCCCCTCCCGTGCAAATAAGTGCTGAATTCGGACACGAGTTCGAATCCAAGTCTACCCACTCCTCCGGTCTCTGAACCTTTCTAAAGGAACTCAGGGTCGATTTGATAAGGTCATCAGAGCGCAGTGGATTCTCGAGCACCCGAGGATGCCTAAGCTAAGCTCAAGAGACTGTTCGGTGTGGAAGCGGAGGTGCGGCTGTGGCGCCAAGGCCCGGTATCCCGCCGGGAAAGGGAGGGGGATCTGCAAAGCTCCTAAGGAAGAAGAGCGGTAAGCAAGATGCGGGGCCGCTCCTACCAGGGCAGGTTCCGGGCCCGGCCCGCCGCGGGCTGCTGCTGCGAAGGCGCCGCCGACATTACGGACAGACGCTCCGGGGCCGACCACGGACCCAAAGCACTCGGAGTCCGCGCGCAAACCAACCCTCGCGAGGCTTCGCCTCCGGCTTCCGGCTTCCGTGTCCGGGTCCGCCTCCTCCCCGTTGCTAAGGTGCTGGTTGCTAGGTAACCCGAGGGGCCGGCATGCTGTCGACTTAGGGCTTTGAGCCGGCTGTCTCAGCCTAGCACAAGGTCCTGGGAGACCGCGAGCTGCAGCCAGTGCCACCGCGGGCCTCACCAGGGCCCGGCCCTGCCAGCGCAGGGCAAGTCGCAAGGAGCAGCAAGTTTCAGAGTCAGAAACACTTCCGTGGCTGAGGTGTGGTCAGTGCACCCTCAGTTCCATAACCAGCAACACACGCACACAGACACACTTTCAGACACATACACACAGGTATACACACAGTTACATATACAAATATACAACTACATACATCCCCATTCACACACATATAAACATACATATGCTTGCACTCACACATACAGATATACATGCACACATACATACATGCATACATATATACTCACATTCACATACATGTATATCACACATATACACACATAACAGAACACAATCATATACACATAAATACAGTTACGTATATACACATACATACATACATACATATAACAGTCATATAAATACACACTCATACACATATATAAATACATACAGACCTCTGTGTTTTATACACACATACACACAAACACGTTTTCTCCTACAGTGAGAGGATTACAAATCAATTTTATTTATTTATTTATTTATTTATTTATTTCAGACAGGGTTTCTCTCTGTAGCTTTGGCTATCCTAGAACTCACTCTGTAGATCAGGCTAGCCTCAAACCCAGAGATCCACCTGCCTCTACTTCCCAAGTGCAGGTATTAAAGTTGAGCCACTATTACCTGGTGACCAATTTCTTTTCATCTTTTTTGTTGTTGTTGCTGTTGTTTTGTTTTTGTTTTTCGAGACAGGGTTTCTCTGTGTAGCCCTGGCTGTCCTGGAACTCACTTTGTAGACCAGGCTGGCCTCGAACTCAGAAATCCACCTGCCTCTGCCTCCCAAGTGCTGGGATTAAAGGCGTGCGCCACCACCGCCCGGCTCTCTTTTCATCTTTTTATCTTTAAATTTTACTTTGAGCCAGGTATGCCTTTAACTTTGGTACTTGGGAGGCAGAGGCAGGTGGATCTGTGAGTTCAAGGTCTCTAGAGTGGGTTCTAGGACAGCTAGAGCTACATGGTGAGACCCTATCTTCAAAAATCAAAATGAAATTAACTTTAATTAATTTGTGCATGCCATGATGCACATGTGGAGGCCAAAAGACAATTTTCAAGAGTTGCCCTTCTTTTTTATGTATATAGGTCCTGGGAATCGAACTTAGCAGTCAAGCTTAGCCATTTGAATTGCAAGGTCATCCTTGACTACATATCCAGTTCATGGCCAGCCTGGTGGTGTACTTACCTATCCTTGGAGCCAAGCAGCCACTATCTTGGAGAGTTGGCTGTGTCCACTTACAAAAGAATTACCCCAGCTGGACTTTTTGACCATTTACATCCTCTCATGGAAGACCCTCACCTGAGTATCCAGTGGCTTTCTACAATTTGTTGTGTGCAAACTCTACCTTAATTCCACATGGCTTGATTGGAGGGCAGAGGGGGGGGGAGACTAGAGTATACAGACCAAGAAAGACTAGGAGAGAGGACTCTATCTATGCAGCTATGAGCAAACCCTCACCCTGCTGGCCAAATCTTTTCTGGCACCATCCCGTCTCTGGAGGAAGGAGCACCCACACCCCTGAAGGCACCCCTCACCTCTGTAAGGAAGTCCAATAAGTTCATTGGTTCCCCGAGTGAACTTTGGTCATGGAATCATGCCTCAGTTTGTCACTGGAATCTTAGGAGTTGGAGTAGACATTGCTTATGTGCCCTCTGCCCCCAGGAATTGTATCAACACTCTAGGAATTTTATCAGCATTGGCTACTTGAGACCCTGTACAAAACACATCACAGAAGAAGGGTATCAGACGGTGCTCCAGGAATGACGATACCCCTACTCTCTGCTTCCTCTGTGGGCCAACTTGAACGAATACTGGTTCTTTAGATCATGAACATGCCATGCTCCTTACGCGGCTCAGGGATGATTCTGATGATACCTTCTCTCTGGCAAGCACAGGATAGAGTGCCACGATGCACTACACTGATACCTACGCAGAGATGGCTGTGAAGACTCAACACAGCCACATAGCTAACACTCCCTCCCTCCTGCCACTCCCTGCCTACCTTTCCTTCTTTCATATTTTTTTCATCTCAAAGAAAACTTCGGGCTAGAGAGATGGCTCAGAGCATAAGAGCACTGGCTGCTCTTCCAGAGGTCCTGAGTTCAATTCCCAGCAACCACATGCTGTCTCACAACCATCTGTAATGAGTGGGATCTGGCACCCCCTTCTGGCATGTAGGTATACATGCAGGCAGAACTATATACATAATAAATAAATAAATATTTTTGAAAGAGGAAGAAAGAAAACTTCAAAAGTTGGTGTGGTGGTTTCAATGAGAATGGCCCCCATAGGCTCATTTATTTGAATACTTTGTCCCAAGTTGGTGAAACTGTTTGAAAAGGATTAAGAAGTGTGGCTGTCTTGGTTATTTTTCCATTGCTGAGAAGAAAAACCGTGCCAAGTCAACTAGCATAAGAAAGCATTTAGCAGCCGGGCAGTGGTGGCACATACCTTTAGTTCCAACACTTGGGAGGCAGAGGCAGGTGGATTTCTGAGTTCGAGGCCAGCCTGGACAGAATGAGGCCAGAGTGAGTTCCAGGACAGCCAGGGCTACACAGATAAACCCTGTCTCGAAAAACAAAACAAAACAAAAAGAAAGCATTTAGCTGGATGTTTATTTACAGTTGCAGAGGGTGACATCATTGCTGTCACAGTTGGGAGCATGGCAGCAGACAGGCAGATGCAACATTGGAGCAGCAGCTGAGAGCTTGCATTTGAGACGCCAACCATGAGTGGGGATTGGGGAGAGCAAGCTAACTGGGAATGGATGCTGTGAGCTTTTGTAACCTCAAAGCCCACGTCCAGTGACACACTGCCACCAACATGGCCACTGAAGTGGGAACTTCTAGTTTCTTTGGAAAGTTATATCAAATGATGGTTTGTTTCACTCAGGTGAAAGGATGTTTTGCTAAAGCAGACATGTGAGAGAATGTTTTCCTGAAGCAGACACAGGTGAAAGAATGTTTTGCTGGGGCAGACCCAGATGAAAGGGTGTTTGGATATAGCAGACACGTGAAAGGACGCTTAATGAAGGAGTATAAATATGACCCCACAGACAGTGGGAGACAAGCACTGAGCATTGATTTGGTTTGCTCTGCCTCACTATTCTTTGCTAACTACATGTATATATTGGTTTGCTTTAGATAGCATTGTTGAGCTCAACTTGTGGTAATGCTGCCATTGAGAGAAACTTGCCAAAGAACTGCTGGTGAGGTTCCTGGGGCAGCTTACTCCTTCAGCGGCCTCACCTCAGGACGGTTGGAAAACCTTTCTGCTTCTTCAGGATTGAACTACAGCTCTTGGTTCGTGCCTGGTCCCTGCAGAAAGGACTAGACGTGGCTGCTGAGTCGTAGTTGGCATTTGCTATGGGACTAGACTGCTGCCAAGGAAGATTGAGCTCACCCCCAGAGAACTATTGCTGAACAGGCCCACCTCCTAATAACTTTTCTCTTCTACTGTCTTTGCTGGGTGGTGGGCTAGAGGAGAGGTTGAACCCTTATTAAAAGTAGGTTGTGGGCTAGAGAGATGGCTCAGAGGTTAAGAGCACCAGCTGCTTTTCCAGAGGTTCTAAGTTCAATTCCCAGCTTCCACATGCCCTCTTCTGGTGTTTAGGCACATATACATACAGAACACTGCACAGTAAATAAATAAATAAATAAATCTTTAAAAAAGTTGGTTGTAAAACATGTATGCCTATCCCACACCTTCTAATCTTCCCAAAGCCTACTTTGGCACTATGCCTATCTGCTGCCACATTCCCTGCCATGATAACCAGCCCTCTGAGAACTAAGCTTCCAATGAATTCTTTCTTCCGTAAGTTGTCTTAGTGGTGGTGTCTCTTAGAGCAATAGGAAAATAACTAAAACAGTTGTCAGTATATACCATATGGGCATGTCATTTGGCCACCATGCTTAAATTCAAACTGCTAATAACCTTTGGCTGGAACTGTCCCCACCTTGAGCTGGAAAGAGTCAGATGAAACTGGAAGAAATTCTCAGGACTGGGAAGTTTCTCAGTAAAGCGCTTGCTGTACAAGCTTGGGGACTGGAGTCTGATCCCCAGAACCTACATAAAAAGGCAGGAGTTGTGGTGTGTGCTTCTAATCCTAATGATGAGAAGCCAGAGATAGGACAACAGTTAGCCTAGCCTAGTGGACAAGCTCAAGGCAGCCTGAGACCCTGTCTCTACCCCAAGATGCATGGTCTCTGAAGAGTGGCACCCAGAGTTGACCTCTGGTCTCTACACACATGTACACACACATATGCATGCACCTGCACTCAAGTGAACACACACACACACACACACACACACACACACACACACACACGGAAAGGACACACCTGCTGTTCAGGTTTTTATGGATACAGTGTCATGTGTCAGCAGCCATTTGGGACCAGAACATCATGATAGCCTCTGGTTGGGTTGTCCTGTAAACCATAAGCAGACAAAAACTTTAGACTCACATCTGCCTTTACCCTTGGACCCCCTCGCAAATGTAAACCAGGAACATTCTGGCCAGGATGGAGTTATTTTTGTCCTAACCTGTAGCCATGCTCCTGGTCTAGCTCCAGTAGCAGTGGTCCTCTGGCCTTGTTACTCTCCAGAAACAAGCTGGGAATAAAGATGTGTGCTGCCATACCAAGCCCTGCCTCTCTTTGTTCTTACAACATCTCGGGTTGGTTCCTCAAACGCTAGAGTTGGGTGCTTGGTACAAAGAATTTGTTTAGGGCAATAGTGGCACGTGCCTTTAATCCCCGCACTTAGGAGGCAGAGGTAGGTGGGTCTTTGAGTTCGAGACCAGCCTGGTCTACACAGTGCGTTCCAGGGCTACAAGAGAAAACCAGGCCAGAAAAAAACAAAAAACAAAAAACAAAAATAACAACAAAAACCAAAACCAAAGAATTTGTTTGGATGATGATGAGGTAGTTGTCTCTTGATGACATCATGTGTGTGTGCCTGGATGTGGACTGTCGCTCACTGAGGAGAGATGCAGTATTACTGACCATCACATGCCAGGTGCCTGCAACATGGTCTGGCTCAAAGGAAGCACTCAACAACAGCTGAACGGACAAATGAATGGATGGATGGTTCTAGCTGAGTATCTATCAGGCTGTTCTCAGGGTCAGGACTGTGTTCTGAATGGTTTGTGTCTTCATACTTGGATCCCAGTAGACTATGTTTCAACCTATGAATTTTCCTCTTTGTGATGGGTTTGTAGGGGTGTGTTCATTTTATGATGGCATTGGGAATATGTCTCCTCACCTGAGCCTTGGATTGTCCGTACAGAGTGTTACTTGTTGCAAGAAACCCAAACTATCACCTTGACCCTTTATTGCAGGTATGTTAAGGAATTGCTCTCCTGGTATTGGGGACAGAATGAGATTTAACCAAGAGTCTGATTCCCAGGCTGCAGCTCTTAGCTGGGACACTGGTGAACTCTCCATCGGCAGTTGTCACAGTAGCCGCATCCCTTGGGACATTGTTAGACATAGTAATTGCCTTCCCCTACCCCAAACTCATCAATTCTGAAACTCAGATGTGGTCACACACATACACCCCACCCCCATGGCCCTCCAAGGGATCGTAGTCCACCTAAGTGTGAATCCCATTTGCTTTGCTATATTGTCACTTCATCTTCAAGAAGAAAGCAGAACAAAAGATGGAGAGCAGGTGGTCACTTCACAATGACCTCTATGGTAACTGCTTGTCTCCTTGCTGTGACAATAATGGAGAAAAGTGCCTATTTTGGCTCCTGACTGGAGGGTGTGATGGTCAGCATGGTAAAGGAGGCAGCTGGTTACATTGTATTTACAGTCAAGAGGCAGAGGGAGATGAAGGTTGGTGCTAAGCTTGCTTTCTCCTTTTTCTAGCTCTGGACCCCCATGGGCTGCTTTTGCCCATATTTAGGGCGGGTCTGCCCACCATCATTAATATACCCTATAAATTCGTTCACAGACAGGGCAGAGATTTGTCTCCTATATTATCCCACATCAGCCATCTCACTTCCTTAGAAGCTGCTGTGGTTTGGTGCTGAGTTGAGTGTGTTTGCTGGGGTTCACTTGTTAGAAGCCTGGGCTGCATCACAGGGGTGAGAGGTATTGGACCCTTTAGGAGTGGGGCTGGATAGTGGTGGCACACACCTTTAATCCCAGCACTCGGGAAGCCGAGGTAGGCAAGACCTCTGACTTCGAGGCCAGCCTGGGCTACACAGAAAAGCTTCTTCTCTAAAATACCATAACCAAACTAAATAAGCATCTTTCTGACACCAAGTTCCCCTTCCTCTTCTCCTCTTCCCTTTCTTTCCACATGCTGTAGCACAGCTGACTTCGGACTCATGACAATGCCCCTGCTTCAGTCTTCCAAATGCTGGGGTTAAAGGCATGAGCCATTTCAGCCTCCGCAAGTTTTTCAGTTTAAGAATTGAGCAGAAAACCTATACACAGGAATGAGACATTACTGAGATTCCGCAATCAATAGGAAGGGTGGAGGACTCCACTGGTGGGAGGAGCAGAGACTGCAAACAGAGTCTTTGGAGGCAGGGAGGACTTTGCTTCTGGGCATCCAAGCCTGAATCATATGATAGGGAGTACCTGCTGGTCATCCACACTGTCCTTTAGGGAGGGCACTGGATTCAGGTACAAGCAACTGCAGAGAGAAAATAGTTTTGTTTTGTTTAAGCTTAGTTTGAGTTTTAGCAAATGCGCAAAGCATGCAGGCTCTCTCACTGCTTGTATGTTTATGGGTCAGAGGTTGACAGAAGGGACTGAGGCCCCCGTGTTGTCTCTTCTCTTCCTTGAAGTTGTTCAGAAAGTGGTAGAGAAAAATGTTGGAGGAGAGCCTTTGATTTGTTGGTGCCTTTTACAGTCTAGTAGAAGAGGTGCCCTTTGTCAGATGGTATAGCTCTGGTCTGCAATGGCCAAAAGGCCTGTGTGTTTGGTTTGGTCTCCAGCTTGGTACTATCAAGAGGTTGGAACCTTTTAGGGGTGGGGCCTGGTGGCAGGTGTTTAGGTCATTGATGGGCACACTTTTTTTTTTAAGATTTATTTATTTATTTTATGTGTATGAGTACACTGTAGCTGTACAGATGGCCATGAGCCATCATGTGTGTGGCTGCTGGGAATTGAACTCAGGACCTCTGTCAGCCTGCTTGCTCCGGCCCAACAACCCAGAATTTTTATTGGTTGTTCCAATACTACCCAATTAGCTTGGGCTTCTCCGAGAGCTAAATGAAGACGGGAATAAAAGTCTCCATTTGCTGGGAGCTTCTCAGAAGCGGGGCCCGAGTCCCAGGATCTTTCTGCGAATTGGGTTTCTGGGCATGTGCCATTGTCAGTTGATAAACCCCTGGATAGTGGCAATGTCTCTTTAGCCCACTGTCCTGGAGATCTCTCTCTCTCTCTCCCTCTCTCTCTCTCTCTTTCTCTCTCTCTCTCCCTCTCTCTCCCTCACTCTCTCTCTCTCTCCCTCTCTCTCCCTCTCTCT